>NW_022631014.1:4612095-5049534 GCF_010015895.1 Lontra canadensis
TAAAAAAAAGATCATTGGATCTAAAGCCGGGATACTCACCAGAATTCTCATGTTTAATGTTTTTAATATTTTTTTTAAAGGACAAAAAAAAAAAAAAAAAAAAACTTTTTTTTTTTTTTAGACAAGCTGCCCTCTAAAGCATTTTTTTTTAAGGGAAGGATTGTTTTTTCAAAGATTTTATTTATTTGTTTGACAGACAGAGATCACAAGTAGGCTGAGAGCCAGGCAGAGAGAAAGGGGGAAGCAGGCTCCCCGCCGAGCAGAGAGCCCGATGTGGGGCTCGCTCCATCCCAGGACCCTGAGATCATGACCTGAGCCAAAGGCAGAGGCTTTAACCCGCTGAGCCACCCAGGTGCCCTTCTAAAGCACATTTTAACCGATAACCTTAGGATAGTTCTCCCAAGGATCCGCACAGCCCTCTAAGGTATATCCTACCATCCCTCGGAGCAGCTAATTGAGACACCCGGTGGCAATCGTGTGCCTTCCACATCGTGCCGGGCAAGGGCGATGCTCCGAGCAGTTACCTGGCATTGTTTCTAAACAAGGCACCATAAGTTATGAACTGTCACAGGGCTTTACAAGAAGGCTTTGAGAGAGATGCTAATAACTCCATACAGGAAGGGCAGAATGTTTTGCCTCAATTTTTTTTTTTTTTTAAATAGCAGGGCCAGTCAGCCAAAGAAATCAGTCTTTAAAAGTCCAGCAACACATGGAAGGATAGGTAAAATCGATATCAAATCCCTCTTCCCTTCCCAAGCAACTATTAATAAACTCCCTCGGCTTTCAATGTGTGTATTCCTGTTACAGCCTTGGACAGGAAGGAATATGGGGCACAGAATCGTTACAGAGGGTTTCCTGCCCAGCTCACTTTCTCTCCCCTGCCTTTGCTCCTGCAATTCCCCTCTGTTATAAAATAATCACAAAGAACAGATTAGACATGGCCTCACAGGTACATCTGACCTCACCATACAAGAGGCTATGTGAGGATGTACCCAAATGTTTCCTTTCTCAGTGCACTCAGAAATCCCTGCTGGAATGCTAAACTGCATAGCTGAACATATATTTCCAAGTTGTTATTTTTTTTCAAGCTCCCTCTTCGCTTTCTAATTCACTCGATTTTTTTACATCCTCATAACAAGGCCCATTCACATGGTGCTTTGCATATTGTGAAGCTTGCATTCAGCAACTCATTCAACCTCGCTGTCAAACAGACTCTTTAACCCACTGTACAAATGAAAAAGTTGACGCAGAGACGGATTCACCAATTTATTCAACGTCACGGTACCAGATACTGACAAAGTAGATAACCCAGAGGACTGGCAAGGGGCTGCAGAACCGGACTCTGATAATTGACCTCTTGCTGATAATTGAGATGTTTGTGCAGAGACACTGTCTCATTTAAAGCACTACTCATATCAGGTGTAAGATCTCCCTCCAGGTTCTAGGCCAATTTGCTCTGAGCAAATTTCCTGACCTTCCCCTGGACCGCCCAGGTGCTGACGTCTGCAGGATACACTGCCCAAGCTGCCCTGTCAGTTGACCTCTGGCTCCCTTCTACCAGTGAGAGGCAACGGCAGATCACTAGGGTGGAAGGGAGAAGCCAGGGAGAGGATGTCTCTGTCTCTCTTCATGCCTAAGGCTGAATCCTTCCATGCTTTTATGTCTTAGGTCTGCCATGATTCCAGCTCCCACCAGGAGACCCTTGGGGCCTGGCCTTCAGGCCCACGTTTCTCATCTTTCCATCTTACAACTACCAGTTCCTTGCTATTGCTGATCTCTGGGTTGACTCACCCAGCCCCCAGGTAGCTTCTCAGCAGTTCTATCACCCATCTAACATTATTTGCATTAAGTCCTTTGTGAATCAGCATGGTTCGTGTTTTCTGATTTGACCTGTTTTCAGTTAGCATGGTTCCTGTTTTCTGATTTTTTAAAATTTTTATACATTTGTATATTAGGCTGGATATAGAGGGAAAAAGTAAGGAAGAATCAGATTTTACTGGCGGCTTACCATGTACTTCCTGGGGCTTGGCACTTTTATATGCCTTGTATATTTTAGTCCTCAAAATAGAACTGTGGGAAACATATTACCATTATTCTCCTTTTACACAAGTCTGGATATCAAAAATGTGAGGTGACTTGCTCAAGGATATAGAGCCAGTAAGTGGAACGGATAAATTCTAATGTAGGCCATTTTTCCCTCTTTTCTCAGTCATGGAATAAAGACCAAGCTGACTCCATCTTGAACAAATAATGGAGACGGTGTCACTGTAAATATCAAAGAGTTTGTAGAACAAATGACCTGGATTTTTTCTTTTTTGCAAGCATTGAGTCAAGTAGTGACACAGCAGGAATATATAGCCTATAATTAATACAAGCCTTAATATCTAACACTGCTTTGGAAAAACAAGAGGCAGTGGAGAAAGCCGGGTCCTGCCTGAGGCCAATTAGTATTCTAATATTCTACTTGTAGGTCTTTTAAATTATTAATTGACATAAAAATAAGACAGAATAAATAAAAGTATGAATTACATTCAGACCTCTGTTACTGTGATTCCACCCAGTCAAAACACAAACATACCTGCTTATTTCCCAATCATCTGTATTCATTTCTTTATCTATCAGCTGGAATATTTTTTCTAGCATTATTGTTACAAATAATCTCCCTCTCAAAAAATACATATATATCCCCCTCTACTCTTCTGTCAGGTGTAAAGAGCACTGAAGTAAGCCACAGAAGAACCAAACTGGAGTCCTGGCCTTAAGGTTTAATAGCTGTGCGACCTTGACAATGTTGTTTCAGTCGTCAGAGGCTCAAATTCCTCATCTCAAAATAGAAATAATTATATTTTATCTACCTCCTGCAATGGGTCATTTGAAGGATTAAAAAAAGCATAATGTTGATGCATTTCGAAAAATACCAATTGCCATACAAGTGTAAAGGACCGTGTTTATCCAAGTGCGTTTACATTCATTATGGCATTCTTATCCTCAGAGCAATCTGCCACAAGCACTTTCCTTCATCAGCAAAACGCATGAATATGAAAAAGGTAAGTGTGAAGAACAATTTTACAAAAGCCTTGCATACAGTAGTCAAAATTATCTCCATTTTCTTCAGCTTTCAGGAACAACCATCTTCAAAATTGGTGGCCCTCCTGGGCACGTCTGGCTATTTGCACAGAGCAGACTGTCCTGTCTCCCCCAGCCTTGTGGCAAGAGCATGTCCACACCGGGGCTGGGAGTGGCGGGGGGGGCAAACTCACTGAAGCCAAGTAAAGCTGAAAGCTGAAGCTGTGATCAAGTGAATGGATAAAAACTGCAATTCTACTGCCTTCTATGTTGATTTTAATTGGGTATTCTTCAGACATTTTTGTCCATTGGTCTTACAAGTTTACAGATCTGTTCCTCTTTACACTGCAGAGTCCTGTGAAGAAAGACGTAAATGCAAACAGAAAAGAGACTGTAGAATTCCTTACATGTATTTTAAGATCGAATTTCTAAGGACTAGTCCTTACTTTTAAAGGTTTTAAAAAAGGGGGGGCAGCTAAAATGTTTTCAGGGCCAAAGAGAGTGTTTCTCTTGTCAACACACATATACATGGCTGGGAACATCAGCCTTAAAGGACCTGCTGAGGAAGTGGACAGCCGTCCTCCCTAATTCTCCAGCCCATTCCATGGTGCACCATCAACACCTATTTGGAAGTGCCTACGCACCTGACACTGAGCTAAATGGGATGCTGAGGATACAAATTCAACAGCATTCATCCCGGAACAAGAACGCTCAGCCCACCCGCCCCATCCCCACCCCACAGCCCTCATCTCCCACCAGGTACAATGATGCTTTGGGGCAGACAGCATTTGCTCAGAGCACCAATCCTGCCACTGCTGTCTCCCTTCTGACCTTGGCCAGGTGACTTCGCTCTTTCCTCCTTACTTACAGAAATGTGATACTGCAAGGGTAGGAAAAAAGAGAAGATGAAATGCTGATAAGGAGAAGGGGCTCAGTGCATCCCATCCAATGCTCCAGTGGCGGTTCACGTGTATGTCAGGTTTTGGAGTCAAGAGGGTTTCCTGGAAATACCTTACATTTTAAAAGCTGTGTAAACCTGAAAGCTCACATGCAAGGAAGCCCGACTTCCAGCTGCTTCATAATGATTTTAACGCTGTGACAGAGCAAAGCATCTTCCTATTTTCAACCCTAGTAATTTGGTTCAAGCATGATCTCAACCACTTTAAGCTTTGATATTTCTAGCCACCTCTTAGGCTGTATTTTCTCTTAATGCCACCAATCATGTGTGAAATTCTGTTGCAAAACTAATCTTTGTGGGAAATGATATGTAATGCCTTCTTTAAAAGGGGGGGGCAGCAGCTATGACCTTTTTTTTTTTTGACATGTTTTTCATAGTGTAATACAAATGGAAACATCTCTTTCTCAAGGTCAAAGTAGAGATAGGTTTCTGCTTGCACAAGCATTGCTCTTTCTTAAGCAGAAAAAAGCTTGAAAATTAACCTTATGACTTGATTTTTTAAAACCTCTAATGTATATAATGATTGTTAAACTTGAAGCCAGCTGTGCTAAAAAAAAAAACAAAACAGTTTAATACCCATCTTGTTAAACCAATGTTTTACCTTTTAAATGATGTGCAAAGATTCAGGAACACATACAAGATGTGAATGAGCAATGAAATTCAGATATATACATAAAAAGACACTATTTGATGATCCAATATGAAGCGGGTGCACACACACACACACACACACGCCAACACATCTTGCCTTATCAGGGGAGGTTTCAGTCAAAAGCAGCTGTGACCAAATCTTCTGGAATGGAAGTCAGAAACCATAATTTAAATTTTTCATTTGTTTTTTGGAACAATTATGCCACCCACAAAATGGTAACTTTGCAAATCGTCATTATCTCATGAATTTTGGAACATATCCCTTAAATAAACCCATCTCATTTCCATATAATTACAGCAACTAATAAGGTCCTTAAAAATATTTTTTTTTGCTCAAAATTTAAGAGCGTAATAAGGATTCCATGCTACTGGCATATTGATCAAATCTGGCATTCATTTCCTTAAAATAAGAGCTTCACATGAATTTAAAAGAGAGCTTGCCTTGAGAAAGAAACCTTTATGGTTTTCCAAGTTCTCTTCGATTGCTGGTTCCTGCACGTGATCCCTTCTGACAGGATTCACCTGTCACATTCTCCATCCCTGTTATGTAGTAATTTATTGCATGTCATTTAGATTCATTTGTAATAAAACATAATGGTAATGACTTCAAGCTTTAAAAAGGGTAATCTGCACTAGCAAGTTCCTTCCCGATTATTCTGTCCTCCTGTCAGCCTCAGGAAGATAGAAACACCTCCAGAGCATTTAGAGAGACTCTAGTGGACCTAATTCCCCATAACAGATCACTCAGTACAAACTAATTAGGACGAGTTAAATGTTTCCACTGAAAACACACAAAAAAAGAGGAATGTTTTACTCTGCTGCCTGCTGTTTTCTGCTCATTTCCTTCCCCATAACCTTGCCACTTAACTGTTTTCCTAACAGACTGCTTCAGAGGTGAAACTTGATGGTCCAGCCACAACCAAAAGTGTAAATGCTGACGTGAGAATGTTCTCAGCATCCCAGGGGAAAAACAAAAGTCCTTCTTACGACAATGTACGAACGTATCTATTAGAGGCTGGGGAATAGGTTTCTGGGCTAGAATTTTCCTACCAGATTTTTTTCTAGCTGTTGTATTACAAGTTTCCTCAATTAAGTATTTCTTGTTATGATCGGCATACCGCGGAGTATTTTTTCTATTTTTTGCAGGCATTTTAAGGAAGACAGCTGATCCACAAGAAACAGTAAGCTGAACTTGAATGGCCCTCTCACACTTTCCAGATTGAGTTTTCCCCTTTCTCAGGGTTTATTTAGTACACTGTTAACAGTAGCATTTAGAGTGGCCTCTATTATTTGTCTCTCCGTTCTGTTCATTTGTTGAAGGTGTATCATTTCCTTTTTCCAGATTATTCTCATGGAGCAAGCCCTGGCCTCTGATTGGCTGTAAGCTCCCCAGAGTCTCCAGCCGGTGGACTCGGGCCTGAAAACATCTTTAATTTCAGCCACACAGAATCTCCTCAGTGCAATCAGCCTCCTGTTTTCTCTCCTGATGGCAAGGGATCAAGACACAGCCCCTCTCTGGCCAACGATGGACAATGTTTGAGGTTGACTTGACCACTGGCAACGACTCACCACTCCAGCAGTGGAGAAATGTGGTGGGCCAGATGGAGGGGGGGAGATGATTCAGACATACGGCGCTTAGAGCTGGAGAGAGTACATGGTTACAACCTTCTGCCAGGCTCTGACAAATAGCCGGGATGCACTCAAGCAAAGAACATGCCCTTCATACCAGCACACTCCTCTTAACCAAACTGTAGCCCAGCAGCTCAGGTCTGTTGTAGTGACAACCACCCACAGCCTCTCTTCCTTAATCTGAGGAGAAGCCTCCCAGCTGCCTTGCTTTTATTTCTGGATTAATTATTAATGGTTATTCATCCTTGGCACATGTAATTTTTAACTATGTAAAATATTTATGGGGGTGGGGAGAGAATTTCATACGTATTTATTCTTTTTCCTTGCTTTTACTGTAAATCCCCAATCAGGTTGCTGACTGGGATTTTCCTTGCTTCTCTCTCTCCTCTGTGAACCTTATTTTTAACTCCAAGTAATGAATGCAAGATCGATAGCATAAGTAACAAAAGTATCCACGGTGACTGAACAGCAAACTCTTAAATCACTGCACAGTAAGTGCAAATGAACAATTATTGAAAACACTGCACTAAAATTTCAATAGGAGATAAGAGTGAGGCTTAAGTCATTAAAAGGGTCCATTAGTCTTGTAAGTCTGAGAGAGCACACTCAAAACGAGCTATTCTTGAGAACTGGAAATATTACTTATTCCACCCACTTGTACACACAGGAAACTGACTCCAACTGAGCAAGGATGGGGTCCAGTTGTCCAGTCCCTAAGGTGAGAGAGACATACAGAAAAGCAGGCAGGCTGGGCCAGCTTGTTCAGGCAATGATGCTTCAGTTATATTTGAAGGGGGGTATTGAGCAACACTGACAAATTAGATTATTTATAAGGGCGGTAAGTATCCTGCCTACATATCAGTTTACCTGGCTTTACAGCATCACCGTACTCCTCATCACTCCCTGCTGGGAAAGCAAATAAGTCTTCTGCCGCCTCAACTCCACTCCCACAAACCACCAGAAAAGCCCAGGAATGCAGCCCCGCTTGCTCTTTGTCCATGTTCTCCCTGACTCAGTTCAAGAATGAAGAAGAAAGTCATGGGCAACCAAACTAAAAAGTGAAAGTGTTGTTTTCAAAAAACTACCTGAAATAGCTAAAGTTTTGGAAATACACACAATTACACACACACACACACACACACATATGTATATACACGTCGTCTTAGGGATTTGCAAATATTAGCATGCTACTGAATCTTGAAAATGCCTGGGTTGTTTTGCTCAATTCTTCTTGCCCTAGCTCTTACACCATGCATTTTATTAGAGACAGGTGGGCTCTTGGAGTTCTGAATGTCTAACAGCTTGAGCGAGGGGCTGCATAGCATAACCTGAAATAAATGACATTCCTGAATACCCACGATTTCCTCCAGGAATAGAAAAACGTATCTCATGCTGGAATTATGGAGAGACTGAACCCTGTTCATGACACAGAGGGCAACTTTAGCTTTGCCTTTAAAAGAGTACAGTTTCATCTGAAGTAGGACATCACATTTCAATTGGTACTATTAAAAACTTGCATTACACAGTGAAACTAATTGCCCTGTGAATCACCCTGCTTTACAAGACAGCTGGACTAGCCTACAGTTAACATGAGCTAGCCCAGTGAACATTTCTCCAACAGCCACATGATAATCCAGGACAGCACGGATGGCTACTGACCAGTACTTTTGGACTATGCCACTACTCTGGCCAACCTTCCTTCCTCAACACAATCACATAAGGAATTGTTGTAAGAGGCTGAAAACTTTAACGAAAATTATAATCTACTTCCTATCCCTCAGTATCATTACAGATGCCAAAATTTTATTTTGTGCAAAAGACATATTCCTTTACAAGATTTCCCATTTACCAAAAATATATTCACGAAAAACAACTTGGTGTTTTATCGGTTGCCAATAAACAAGGTTACCACCTCCATCACTACGCCTGGAAAGAGGTGTTGTTCAACTCTGGAGTCGGCTTAAATTTGGCTATGAAATAAGGATTGTTTCTTCCAAATCAACTTTAGTTATTTTTAAGACTTCTTTTCTAATACGACACACATGATAGGGAAATCAAAACTGCTTTCAGGACAGCTAAAAACATTCAGCTTTCCCAACTTGTGTTCCTTCCATACTTTCACAAATAATTCAAAGTCTCAAGAAAACAAAAGCAAATAGTAAACACAAATAAACAGCCAGGAAACGAATACTCCCCCAACACAAGTTTACCCAAGCACCTCTTTAATCTGAAAAACGACTCTCGATCTCAGATTTAAAGCAAACCAAGAAATGACCCAGAGCATTTGCATCTTGGAATTCTTCCCTGGCCCCTCTCCAGCTGTTCTCACAAACCTTTTAATATCAGATAGATGCCCTCGGATGATGACTCGGGATGGAACTTACAGAAGGAAAGCATAACTTCAGGGAGGAGGGTGGAGGATTCAGTCCCAATCCTTGGCTGCTTCTTATTTAGTGAAGGCGCTGAGCCTTCTCTCCCAGCAGTAAGTTGCAGCGTTACAGTGCGAACACAAGCTCCCAGCCCGCTTACAGTGCTCCAGTGATAGCCCAGATCTAAGCCTCAACATGTTTTCTGGAAATGCAGGCAGCTCAGCTGAAAATCTTCAGGGAGCTTTCCACCGTAGCACACAACTAAACTGCACAAATATTTAACAGCTTCGAGACCTCTAAAGATTTAAAATAATATGCATTTTGGGCTAGGCTGTTCTAGCTAGAAGGAAAATGGGACGGACGGTATGGAGAAGCGTCCTCAGCTGTTCAATCGCGGCACACCAAAGAATGTTTTCCCTTTTTGGCTCAGAATTAGGGAAAAACCAAAACGTCTAATGAAACATTGATACAGACCAAGCTTTCACAGCATCAATAGTACAGGAACTTAGTTTTACATTCCATTGAGTGAGCCCATGACTTCCCACGCCGCACCATTTCTCCTTCCTCACCTAGCTAAAAAAGCCAACTTCATGCAGACAAATCAAGGCAAAGTTTATCCACCCCCACCAGTTTCCTTTCTTTTCCAACTTAAACTCATCCACGACAAATAAACAGCCCCAATTGTAGCACAAAGGAAGCCCTGAAGGCTGCACCAGCTTGGTTCTCCACTTGCCAACTGAAGGTAGGTTTAACGTAATATATTCTCGCGGCTTAAAGATTTTTTAAAGGGCTGGTCTGCACTGACGAAGGGCTGGACACCCCCAGAATTACATCATCAGAGTTAACACTCACCAAAATACATTATGTTTCTCATTAATCAGACAGCTGGAACCCCACCGCGGCGTCTTCAGCATCAGCTCGCACCCAAGGCTGACACGCAGAGCAGAGCCGTTTCATGCTACATTCGGTGGAAATGTCCCCGGCGCGGAGAGCTGCGAGCGCTGAGCGTGCGTCCTCCGCGGGATGAGCGCCTTGCAGGCTGCCTTTCCCGGGCTACGATCCCCGGCGGCTGGAGCGTGCGCTCCGGCTGCCTGCTGCACTGCCCATCCTTACTGTAATCCGACTCCTCCTTGCGATGTCCTTGCCGCGCCTGTGACATCAGGACTGAGAGTACTACAAACAGACCCCCCCACCCCACCCCACGCCACCCCCGGTTAGCAGCGGCTCCATGAGGTGCTCCGACTGCCTGCCTGGACCAACCATGGCTCTCGGGAAGCTTTGACGAGCCCAGAGACCTGGGAGGGGGCGGAGTGAGGGGCGCGGGAGGCTCTCTTAAAGAGAGAAGGGTCTCGGGATCCACATGGGAGCACACAGGGGAAATTCAGCACGATGCGGGAGGGGAAGTGGTTAAGGAGAGCGCTGCCATTAACGTGTAATTAGACACAATTTTATCCCGCCCCTCCCGTGAATGTCATCATCCTCGCCAAAATTTAGCCTACCACCCCAAGTTAAAAAAGCAGTGGGAAAAGGAATGGTGTCCTGTGTCTGCATTCTCTTTGCTGTGGGCTTGAGGGTTTGTTGTTTGTGATGTTTATGCCTAAGGGGAATAAAACACTCAAGGGACCATTGCTAGGGTAATAGAGGTTTTCACTTTAGAAATGATCAGATCACAGAAACCTAGTAGTTGAGGAGTTATTTTTATTTCTTCAGTATTTTCTGAGCTAGGTTGATAGAGAAATGTAAAGAAAAATAACGTGATAAAAGTCACCCCTCGGTTTCACAAGTTCACATTTGCTGCTTCCCATAGTAGGTAGCAGAAAGGACACTGAGGCTGAATTGATCTTTGACCCCTGAAGAGGAGAGACAATCTAGCCAGACAACCAAGATTGTGTCATAATTCAGGTCTGGTCACCAGTATAGACACGCCCACGCACAAGCACACACAAACTCACATTAAATTTGAGATGAACAGTCAAGAAAGGCAAAGCTTAGCAAAGCCTCTGGCTCCTCCAGTAGTCTAATGAATTGCAGTCCTTATCTTACATAGGAAAGGATGTTAGAAAGAAATCCCTGAAAGCGGCGCTGATTAATACTTAAATGCTCAGCATGGAAAATAAACCCATAAAACAAGTTCAGTTTCCTAAGGACTCATCACTTTGGGATCCAACTTAACCACTGGACCACTGAAACTTAAAAATTTCCACAAAAATCTATAAAATTAAGAACTGAAGATAACAAAAGAACTGTAGCCTATGGAATGAAGCCGTCGATATACTTTCAATACAGGTTTTTATAAGCCATGATAGCAAATATTTCTACATTGTGATATTAATATAACCAGCGGTCTTTCTTTGCAATCCTGTCTCTATGGGTAGATTTAATGCATATTGGAACCGAATATTGGACTGAAGCTCATAATAGCAGCGTGTCTGGCAATCTTACAAAAAAAGCTGAACCCCCTATTTCCTCTCTGTGAAAAAAATACTATGACCAATATCCTCTCTTACAATGGGTTATAAAGAATTTGGAGACTGTGAATGGGTAATCATATATAAGTCAGGAACATTACAATGAGTCTTTGGATAAATCTAGTTGTTTTGTTGTTGTTGTTTTGTTATTGTTAGAAATACTCTTCATTGAAAGCAATTTGGAGAACAAAATTTTAAATAATAAAGAATACATTTTTTTATTCCTTTTTAAAAATCAGAAATAAAAAGAACATTACAGGAATATACTGAAAAAAAAACCCCACAAAAAACATAAGTGTTTTTCCTTTTGGACAGATGGAAATCACCCAAAAATACAATTAATGGCCCTTCCCCACGGCAAAGGAACCATCTGTGGTAGAGCTTATTCATGAAGCTCATCAGCTGTCCTGACCTCCTACATGGGCTAGGGGGCACTGTAGTTTAATGCTACAGTTCCAGGTCCATTTGTGTTCCTCTAGTTCAAAGATGCAAACATTGAAGAGTTGAGTTTAAGACAGGAGGTTTAAGACACTAAAGGACTGTCTTAATAATTAATAACACCTTGCATTTGTATGGCATTTTGCAGTCACAGGATACTTTCACTTAAGCCATCTTTCTTACTAACAAACTGACATAAAAAAGTGGATATTATCAATGTCCAGATGAACAGGACCTCGAAACTGAGGACAAATGAATTGGAGGCTCAGAGACATTAAGCGTTTCTCAGTGGTGCTGTCAGTAAAATATACTTGTCTTATTCCTTATATTTTGAATTTATGTTAGCATCCCCAGAAGATTTCTTTATTCAGAGAAATAAATTACAGGGCTGCCTAGGTGGCTCAGTCAGTTAAGTGTCTGCCTCTTGATTTCATCACAAGTCATGATCTCAGGGTCCTGAGATCAAGCCCGCCCTCGGGATCCACAATGAGCAAGGAGCCTGCTTAAGATTCTCTCTCTCCTAGTCCCTCTGCCCCTTCCCCTCCCCGCCCCCCACAAAAAAAGGAAAGAAAGAAAGGAACAAATAAATAAATAAATAAATAATAGATTTCCCATTTATAGTGGCTCAGGTAAAGGTCTTCCCCAATCAAATTATGTCACTATATGCTCCAGGAAAATATGTATCTACATGGGCAGAATATACAGACAGAGAATATTCAGTCATAGAATATTCCAACCTCTGCCTGGTCTATAGAGGATCTTTCCTTAAGAAGCAGCATGTAACCTCTGGAAGAGTATGGCATCTGAAAGGGAACTGAGTGTTACATGCATGCATTGGAATTCTGTTCAACCCCGAAAAAGGAAGGCACCTGCTTTATTTAAAGGGCTATGCCCCACCCTTCCTCATCTAAGGGTTATTGGAATATCAAGACCTCAGAGAGAAACAGTGCTTATCTATGGATGGAAAACAAGTGATTTTTATTTTAATTGTACACTTTTTATTGTTTCCCTTAAAATTATTTGTAGGCATTGTATTTATAAAGAAAAAAAAACGCAACTACTTTTATTTTAAAATAGAATAACATCCAAATAAAGGCATAGCTGATGTTGGCTAGACATGGGGTTGTGGACATGCCTGCTGTGCCTGAGAGATGCTCCCATAGGTCATGTCCAGGAGAGGACTCAGCCGCTTTCAGGGAAGGACCTGATTCACACCCATGACCATTATCTGTCTCTAAGCTGCTCTGAGAAGCTGGGGGATCCTGAGAGGGAATCGGGTCACTCCTTGCCAGATAGAAATATACCCTTCATGATTAAAACAAAAGATGCCCTAATACCAGGTCCGTATTTTGAGTGAAAACGTTATGGTAGGCAGAGAATTTTCTCTCTGCTCCAATAGCCAAATAGCCGTCTGCCTGGATCCCTCACCTCCAAGTCTTGCTCCAAAGTTTGTCAGCGTAGCTTCCTTCCATAGGACTTGGCACCATCTGACACACTACTGTAGACATCGTTTATTTTGATCTCCTCTCACTGGAATATAATCTCCATGAGGGCAGGGATTTTTGTTCATGGCTGTTATCTACCATCCCTACAAGGGTATCAGGCACTTGTTCCTGCTCTATAAATATTTGAGAATGATTGAGTGAACACACTGAACATAACCATATTGGGTGTAAAACATCATACTTTTCTATGTGCCTGCAGTCAGTTCTCTGACGTTGATGGTGTTTTATACAAAATGTTTACACAAATTGAATTTGTCCATCCTTAGCAGCAGCTGTTCCTAAATTCTATGCAATACCGATGCCAGGTGTTACTGCAGGCCACAGTTTGTGAGCTTGCTTGTCCTTTCAAGTTCTCAGGGCTGAATGCCGCAGTAATTTAGCATTGAGTTAGCACAGCCTAGTTGTGTCTCCCATTGCCTTCCCCTGAGCCTTAATTTCATCCACTTTCATTTCTTATTATATTGCAGCAATAAAATTTTATCCAATGTTCTTAATTCCAGCTTTCCCAAATCCCATCCATTCTTCGTGTTACATCACTATTATCTTTTAATAATAAAATAACATTATCAACTATACTTCAATTAAAAAAAAAAGAAATGAGGTCAAAGTGGTCACATAGAGCCTAATTCAGTAGGACTTTGTAGACGATATTATAAGACCATATTTTGACTTTTATTCTAATTTACATAGGATGCCTTTGGAATAACATGATTTGACATATTTCAACAGGGTTATTATGGCTGATTCATAGAGAATGGATAAAAGGAAGGAAAGGAAGATGCAAGGTGACCATTTAGGAAGACTTCGTGAGAATCTAGAAAAGAAATGATGATTTGGATCAAGTAAGAGCAGTGGAGGTGGCAAAACGTGGTCAGAGTCTGTGTGTATGTCAAAATAGGTCAGTAGGGTTTGCTGTGGGTTGGATAGGCAATAGAAGAGAAATAAAAAGATAATGGATTAATGAAGGCTGAGGGACTGAGCAACGAAAGGGTGGGATCTCCACTAACTAATGTGGAGAATGCTGTGGAAGAACATGCTTTAGGAGATGGTCAATGTGGAGCGTTATAGTTTACGATTCTATTATATATTCAAGTGAAAGTGTTTGCAGAAGTTTGGCTATACAAATCTGGAGATCAGGGGAGAAGTTTGGGCTTTATATTTAAACTTGGAAATCATCATTTTAAAGATGGTAATTAATCCATGAGGCCAGATGATATCTTCAAAGGAGTACATTCTTTTGGAAGAAGAAAAGAGGGTCAACACTGAACACTGGGACATTGTAAGAGCAAGGGGCCAAATACATGGATTCTTGATGACTGATACTTGCTGAAAGTGTAACAATTTGTTGAATGAGTATTTGCCAACATATGAATGATATTTGATAGAAGACTATTTATTTTATGCCTGAGTTTGTCTTTGTCTGATACATCACCACCCACTGTTACAACAATTTAGAAAGGGGAGAAATAAGTAATTGGTCTATATGAGAACAATTGTCTAGTTCAATTAATCCATATAGTCTTTTGATTAATTTTTTAGATTGTGTAGACACTGTTATAAATTCATAAATCATTTTTATTCCTAGATTCTTTCTTGATGCTTCCAATGAAAATTAAATGCCCAGGGACCTTAGTCTGGAAAATGAATTGCCTACAAAAAAAGAAGAAAAGAAGTGCTAATTTGTGAGCTAGGAATAATTAAAAAAAAAAAAAAACTATTAATACTATGATATTACAAAATTCTATCTCTCTGAATTTCTCTGTCTTTGGAGACACCAAATACATCCTTCTACATGTGGTCCTATCTATTCTGATAGTCAATTAATAGGAGCTCTTTTACAATATTTAGTAACTAGCATTAGGCACCCTCTTAGAATTTTTACCTTGGAGCTGGCTGTGGCCCAGGCATCTTCATTTATTCAACATATTGGGTATTGAGTATTCATGTGCCAAGTACTATTCTAGGTGCTCAAGGCACATTGATGAAGTTACAGAAATCTCTGTCTACAAGGAGCTTACATTCTAGGGGTTTCTGCCTATCAGCTTCTCTATTACAGTTTAGAACATCTTTCACCTTTCTCCATGTGGAAGAAAGGACCTAAAATATCCTTTATCTCATTCATACATTCATTGGTTATAGTTTATTGCTTCCTTCCCCCAGTACGATAAGGACATGAGGGAAGGGGCATGTCTACCATGTTCATGTTGTATCTACTGTCTAGACAAGAGCAGGTATACAATAAATATTTGTTGAGTAAATAAGTATCCCAAAAGTCTTCTACCTCTAGATGATATTCTATCCTGATCTTACTGAGAATATAGTTATATTCTACCAGAAATGCCCTTTTGTGTTCCCCTTTGTCTAAATACTTATATTCACCATCCAAAACTGCTCAGATATTTTGTTTTCTAAGAAGTCTTCCCTGGACTGATTTATGTCTGACTCATGCGTTCCCCTAATGAGCACTCACACAATCTTTATAGAAATCCATTACAGTATTTATCAGATTGGCTTTCAGTGACCTTTCCAATTGTCAATATCCCCCAAGTAGAATGAAGGCTTCTTTGGGGTCATAGAAATATATGTTAATTCCTTGAATGTTTTAACATACTCCAGGACACAGCAGAAATGTATGCCAGGAACATGTTTTTTTGGGTTAGTGAGTAGATTATGCCATTAACATCAAACTTTGTCCATGATTTAGGAAGCAGCAAACTTTACCATGCTTGGAGCCAAGGATCAGAAAAGGAAGATACATTAGGTTAGAGAAATCCCAAAGGCTTGTGGAAAGGCCAGTTAAGAACAGGATGGCTGGTCAGGAACATAGCAGGGATATCCATTATCACCACTAATATTCAACATAGTACCAGAAGTCCTGGCCTCAGCAATCAGACAACAAAAAGAAATTAAAGGCATCCAAATTGGCAAAGAAGAAGTCAAACTATCACTCTTCACAGATGATATGATTCTTTATATGGAAAACCCAAAAGACTCCACTCCAAATCTTCTAGAACTTGTACAGGAATTCAGTAAAGTATCAGGATATAAAATCAATGCACAGAAACTAGTTGAATTTCTATACACCAACAACAAGACAGAAGAAAGAGAAAGTAAGGGTCAATTCCTTTTACAATTGCACCCAAAACCATAAGATACCTAGGAATAAACCTAACCAAAGAGGCAAAGAATCTATACTCAGAAAACCATAAAGTACTCATGAAAGAAATTGAGGAAGACACAAAGAAATGGAAAAATGTTCCATGCTCATGGATTGGAAAAACAAATATTGTGAAAATGTCTATGCTACCTAAAGCAATCTACATGTTTAATGCAATCCCTATCAAAATACCATCCATTTTTTTTCAAAGAAATGGAACAAATAATCCTAAAAATAATATGGAACCAGAAAAGACCTTGAATAGCCAAAGGAATATTGAAAAAGAAAGCCAAAGTTGGTGGCATCACAAGTCCAGACTTCAATCTCTATTACAAAGCTGTCATCATCAAGACAGTATGGTACTGGCACAAAAACAGACACATAGATCAATGGAACAGAATAGAGAGCCCAGAAATAGACCCTCAACTCTATGGTCAACTAATCTTTGACAAAGCAGGAAAGAATGTCCAATGGAAAAAAGACAGTCTTTTCAACAAATGGTGCTGGGGAAAATTGGACAACCACATGCAGAAAAATGAAACTGGACCATTTCTTTATACCACACACAAAAATAGACTCCAAATGGATAAATGTGAGAAATGTGAGAAAGGAATGTGAGAAAGGAATCCATCAAAATCCTTGAGAAGAACACAGGCAGCAACCTCTTTGACCTCAGCTGCAGCAACTTCTTCCTAGAAACATTGCCAAAGACAAGGGAAGCAAGGGCAAAAATGAACTATTGGGACTTCATCAAGATCAAAAGCTTTTGCACAGCAAAGGAAACAGTCAACAAAACCAAAAGACAATTGACAGAATGGGAGAAGATATTTGCAAACGACATACCAGATAAAGGGTTACTATCCAAAATCTATAAAGAACTTATCAAACTCAACACCCAAAGAACAAATCCAATCAAGAAATGGGCAGAGAACATGGACAGACATTTCTGCAAAGATGACATCCAGATGGCCAACAGACACATGAAAAAGTGCTCCACGTCACTTGGCATCAGGGAAATGTAAATCAAAACCACAAATGAGATACCTCCTCATGCCAGTCAAAATGCCTAAAATTAACAAGTCAGGAAATGACAGATGCTGGTGAGGATGCGGGGAAAGGGGACCCCTCCTACACTGTTGGTGGGAATGCAAGCTGGTGCGGCCACTCTGGAAAACAGCATGGAGGTTCTTCAAAAAATTGAAAATAGAGCTACCCCACGACCCAGCAATTACACTACTGGGTATTTACTCTAAAGATACAAATGTAGTGATCTGAAGAGGCACGTGCACCTGAGTGTTTATAGCAGCAATGTTCACCATAGCCAAACTATAGAAAGAACCTAGATGTCCATCAACAGATGAATGGATAAAGAAGATGTGGTATATATACACAATGGAATATTATGCAGCTATCAAAAGAAATGAAATCTTGCCATTTGTGACGATGTGGATGGAACTAGAGGGTATTATGCTGAGCAAAATAAGTCAATCAGAGAAAGACAATTATCATATGATCTCCCTGATATGAGGAATTTGAAAGGCAATGTTGGGGGGTTTGGGGGGATAGGGAAGGAAAAAATAAAACAAGATGGGATTGTGAGGGAGACAAACCATAAGAGACTCTTAATCTCACAAAACAAACTGAGGGTTGCCAGGGGGAGGAGGGGAGGGAAAAGGTGGTTGGGTTATGGACATTGGGGAGGGTATGTGCTATGGTGAGTGCTGTGAAGTGTGTAAACCTGGCGATTCACAGACATGTACCCCTGGGGCTAATAATAAATTATATGTTAATAAAAAATTAAAAATTAAAAAAAAAAAGAATGGGATGGCTGATCAGCTATCAGGCAAGATAGAGATTGGAAGTGTTGTGGACAGGGGTATGTGAGTTGCTCAGTCAGTTGAGTGTCTGCCTTTGGCTCTGGTCATGATCCTGGAGTCCTGGGATCAAGCCCCACATCGGGTTCCTTGTTCAGAGGGGACACTGCCTCTCCATCTCCCTGCCACTTCCCCTGTCTGTGCCCTCTCTCTTTCTGACAAATAAATTAATGAAGTCTTAAAAAATAAAAACTTGTTATGGGCAAGTCAGGAGGCCAATATGGGAGTCAAGAACAGAAGAGAAGTTCTTTTTTTATTTGTTTGTTTTTTAATATTTATTTATTACAGAGAGACAGAGACAGAGAGCCCAAGTGGGAGCAGCAGAGGGAGAGGGAGAGAGAATCTCAAGCAGACTGAGGTGCCTGGAACCCAGTGTGGAGCTTGATCTCATGACCCCAAGATCAGGACCTGAGCTGAAACCAAGAGTCAGGCATTCATCCAGCAGCGCCACCCAGGCGCCCCAAGAACAGAAGAGAGTTTAAGGAGAGAATGATTCAGGGGGACACTAGTTAAACCCCTAGATTCTCTAACAGGTGGTTTATTAGTGCATTGGCCTGATTGATTGATAGTTCTGCTTCCCTTATAACAGGAATTATCAATAGCTTCCTTTCTGAAGGCTCTCAGACTATTATTTCCCTGCCAACTTCTTTCACCCAAAATCCTTCAAGAAGTTGTGTATATTTTTATCTGGTTTTATTTTTTTTAATAAAGTTGCTCTTCATCTATGTAGATACTCTGTTCAAAAATTGATGGACACCACATTACAAGTTTAGAAGTCTCCCACTACCTTGTTTGGTGCTTCATTAAAAGGAAGTGAGACCAAAACTAGTATCATCATCACTGGCAAAATAAATAAATAAATAAATAAATAAATAAATAAATAAAAGTAGAGATCCTAAATATCAAAGCACCGAACTCTAACGTTTAAGCTACCACCCTCTTCTGAAAAGCACTTGGTATCTTATTTAAGGAGATGAAGCATATATCCAAAAATACAAGTAAAAACAAAGATAATATAAGGTAAAGGACAAATGAACAATGTAGGACGTGCTTGTAAAAGTAAGATAAAATTATGATGGTTTCAGGTAAATCTGGAAAGCTATAGAGAAGAAGTGGAACCTGAACTTGGTCTTCGGTTTCAGTTCCAATTGATTAAATGCAGAAAAAGTTGGCAAATGACATAAAACAAGGATGGGATTGTGAATGATATGTCTGGGAGAGCAAGAACAAATTAGAGTATTAAAGAGCAAGTTTCATAAAAGATTTCCATGCAAAGTAAATTTAGAGAGGAAAACACAGAACCCCTATTAGATGTGATCTCACATTCCCGGTTAAAGGGTTTTAATTTTATTTGGCAAATTATGTAGGAAGTGTTTGCTGAATGAATACATGAATGAGCCTCAAAGTGTTTCCAAGGACAGAAATATAATAATATTCCTCCTCCAAAGACATTTGGCGACACAATAACATGAGTTAATATATCTTGTATAGCAGGTTGAAAGATCTTATACACTCCAGAGGTTTCCAATTTTTCTTAAAATAAAATTCACTTATGGTTCCTGGACAAAAATTTGAGAATCAGCCCTTTCCCCATCTAGCCCCACAACAAATGTGCTGGCAAACAAAATGGAAGAAGAAAACAGGATCATATTGAATTTCTTCTTTTGCTTAAAAAAAAAAAAAAAAAGATCCTTTAAGATAAATTGAGTACAGCTCTAGTAAATTTGGATGCTTTAGGTCATAGACATTCCATTTTTATATATGCTGTGATAATAACTATATAGGGTGAGGAGAGAGACAGTGTAACTCTGCCCCAATGTTGCAAGAATTCACAAAGTAATTGAAAGTGTTTCCAAGTGTGCATAATTCTGTGCCTCCAGTCAAAGACAGTAGATGGAAATTTGTTTGGCTTCCTCTGTCAAAATGTCTAAAACACATAAAGGGAATGTGTAAATGGAAAACAAAATATTACAGTTTCAACATTCTTTTAATTATATCTCAATTTCAATCTTGGCTTTGCTCAAACATACTAATAATCCTAAGGGCTCATCTCTGATCCTTTGGGTGGATAAAATGACCGAATGTGATTTTTACCCTTGACTCAAAAGTGTCAGTTCTGGAAATCTACAGTATTTGTCACCATGAATACCATTTAACTGCAGCAGTACCCAAAGGAACTCCGCACAGACACACGTGAATAGGGCTGGAAGAACTTAATTAATCTTGCTGTCACTTCCATGATGCTTTTCATTAGTTTTGCTGCTATCTGATCAACTGGCCTTCTCTATATTGGAAATGGCTACCCATAGTTTCCTGTGCAAGCATTTTCAAAAGGTAAACAAAGACTCACCTTTATGCTGGGAAGCTTTTATGCAGATAGACATTATCATCACTATTCTAATACGGAAGTAACCCCCACACTTAATATTTAAGTTATAAAAACACAGGAAAGATAAATATATCTTCTGTCCCCATCAGGGAAATTGTTTTAAAATCTATATGTAGATGATGTTTTTGATACAAAAGGTCATAATTTTCTGTATATTGGTTTCATGAATACTGATGCTTGGTGCATTATCTGGGACTGTACTAAATAAAGAATGCAATTCATAAGAAATCTAGACTTTATCACTGACCCCTGGTAAGCAGATTAGGTTAAAATTGGATTTAATGATGGAACAACAGAACTGATAACCCAATGGTAGTATCCACTCTCTGTGTCATTGTTTTTCTTAAAGTTTTTGTTTTTGTTTTTGTTTTTGTTTTGACAGAGAGAGAGGGAACACAGGCAGCTGGAGTGGGAGAGGGAGAAACAGGCTTCCCGCCAGCAGGGAGCCCAATGCCGGGCTTGATCCCAGGACTCTGAGATCATGACCTGAGCCAAAGGCAGACGCTTAACGACTGAGCCACCCAGGCACCCCTCTCTGTCATATTTTTGAAAGACTGGTTTAATATATAAATGGTAAATATAACTCTATTTACATGCATTATTTTTGCGTTATTTTTTTTTCAATGCTGACCATAGTTTAGTTTACTAAAAAAACTGGAATGATTTTATAAAATGTTATCACAGTTTGACTATATGAAAGTCAATTCCTACCTATGAGATAGCCACGAAAAACTAGAAAAAGAACTCACCAAGAGCCAACATATATGGCAAGTTCTGCTGAAGAAAAACAAGACTGCAATGTATCCCCTTTCCTCATGTGTGAAAGCCGGTCTCCAAAACAGACCCAGCAATTCTTGTTTCCTAGTATTTACAGTCTTGGATAGTCCCTTTCCACTTTGAATAGGGCTGAACTGTGAAACCAATAGGATGTTGTTGAAATGACCAATTGTGACATTCAAAATTAGTTCATCAAAGACAAAGTGGGTTCTATTTCTCTCTCTTTAATCACACATTCTAGGGAAAATGAGCTGCTGTGTTGTGAGGACAATCAAGAAAGAAGTACACATTGTAAGGAATGGACATTTCCAGCTAACATCAAGCATCAACTTGGTGAGTATCTGAGTAAGCTACCTTTGAAGTGGATCCTCCAACTTAAGTCAACTCTTCAGATGCCTGTGGCCATGATCTACATTTTAAATGCAACTCACGAGTAATTCCAACACCCAACAGAGCAACTTCCAGATTCCTGACCCATAACAACTGTGTGAGATGATTAACATTTATTGTTATTTTAAGCTTCTAAATTTGAGGTGATTTTCTTCTATGCATCAATAGATAACTAATGCATCAAAGCCTTAGTTTATAACTTAAAATTATGGCAATGTAATGTAGACCTCGGCTGAGATAGAGATAGGCACATGACCTTAAAGAGGCGTGTATTCTTTTGGGTCTTGGTTTTGGTTTTTGGGTTTTGGGGTTTTTTCTTTTTTTAGAGAGGGAGAGAGAGAGCTCATGTACATATGAGCTTAGTGGGGTGGGGAGGGACAGAGGGAGAGGGAAAGAGAGAATCTTAAGCAGACTCCATGCCCAGTGTGGAGCAAGACACTGGGTTTGATCTCTCAATCCTGAGATCATAACCTGAACTGAAACGAAGAGTTGAAAGCTACCCAGGCACCCAGGGTCTTGGTTTCTAAATCCAAGAAATGATGATGTAGGAATGAGTAAGGGTCACTAATATAAGATCCTTTAGGGAGAGGTGAGGGAAGTCATACAGCTGCATCGAGTGAGTCAGATATATGTTTATAGAGAGCGTTATAGACTTGAGAGGATTGAAGAGTATCAAATAACAAGGGAGGGTCTGTTACTTTACTTCAATTGATAGTGTGCCATGAGGAAATTTGCCAGATTCTTCATTTTTTCCCCACTTCTTACTTTTTATAACTAAAACATTACACATTTGATAAAAATTTCATGTGACTTCAACTTAAGCTATTGGTTAAAACTACGATTGAAACACTTTCTTCTCTCTCGTGAGCGCATTTTGTATCTTAAGAATTCTATTTCAAGATCTCTGCTGTATACTCATTTGTTCTATCCATCTTCCCTTCCCCCTATTTCTACCCTTTTCTAACTCACAAACTTCTCCCACCCATCTACCAACACATATTTCTCTCTGCCTGGCATATGTTCTCCTCTTAACCTATCTGGCTCTTGCCCACACTTTCTTAGCCTGTTGAAATGCTACTTGTCCTTGATGGTCCACTCACATGGCATCCCTCCCCTAGGAGGATCTGCTTGATTGCCAGGAACAATTAGTGATTACTTTTCTTATACCTCAAGAGTAATGTTCTTTATCTCTTGAGTCCTCCTAGGCATGTCTCACTATTTATAATGTAAAATCTCATTTGGCAAAATTAATGTCTCATTAATTTTATTGTCACTGAACATTTTTACAATGTCTGTCTGCAGTGTACCATCCGGATCTCCCTAAATGGAAAGACTGTTTCTTGCTGCTGGGAGTGCTGTAGACATCTGTCTTTATATATTCTCTCATCTGCTGGGAATAGGAAGTTCCAAAGTTTCACCCCTTTAAGGTGAACCTTATCCAATGATCAATGCAGAAGTCACAAGGCCTAGCCATCTTAGACAAACTTGGGACAACTTGTTCATGTTGGGCCACTCAAACTCTGAAGCATCGAAGATGACTTTGGCCCTGCATCACAGCTCAACTTCTCCTTCTCCCTACTCCAATTCCACTTCTCTCTTCCAAATGCTGACGTAAAGCATTCTCTAGTGAACATCCTTCATGCTAACCTTCATCTCAGTCTGCTTCCCAGAGAACCTATCCTGTGACACCATCATTGAGCAGATACTCAGTAAACGCCCGGTGGTATCAATTTAAGTCCCACATTCCCACAGACAAACAGGACTAATTTCCCAAGAAGAGAGTATGCATTCTCCAAGAAGCCTGGAAGGTGTTGGATAATTCTGAAAGAAAGCCCACCTTTTACCCAGAAACTTACTGATTTTTGGAATTAATGTGAGGAAAAAAAAGCCCAGAATTTAAATGAATGCCCTGGTCCGTGTACTCTGAGTAATGGTGATGGCTCAGAGCTGTCAGGTCTGCCAGGAGATATTCAATCATCATGCTCTCTTCTTTCTTTCAACAAAGGTAATCATTCAGCATTTTATCTTTTCTAGAACATGTCATTACTTTGAAAAGACAATAAAAGTCTCACAAGGGTTTCTATGTAGTGGAAAATTTCCTCCTCATTTTCAAGAGAAAAAAAAAAAAACTAAAGGAGTAAAAGACCTTAATTAATTTAAGCATGAAAAAATATATGAGCTTGGAGGAACTTTCATAATTTTGGAGTATAAAACTTCCTGAGAAATCCTTTCAAACTGAGTAATTTATCGTGTTCTTTAGAGCCTATAATACATAGCACATATCTCTCAAAATTTACCATGTTTTAGTTAAATAACAAGACCATTTTTTTTCTGGAGGAAAGCAAAAATTTACCTTAGAAAAATCTATGATGTAGAGATATGTGTGGGGCATTTACGTTAATGAAACTATCAACCATAAGACCTTCTTAACCTCTGACTACATGTTACCAACAACAAAGCATAGACATAAACCAAGTGATTTACCACCTATTTTCAAGTCCAATGTTTAATCTACAAGTCTTTTAAGTGGTTTTTTTTTTTTATTTACTAATTTGACAAATATTCATTGACCACCCATTTGTCTAGCACTATGCTTGGGACTAGGAATATAGGAATGATCAAGACACATATTTTCCTTGGCTTCATAGAACCTACAGTGTTACAGAGAATGGAAAATTGTAATGGAAAGTGGATTAATGGTTACAATAATCTGTTGTAATCGGCAGGAAGGGAAGAGAAGGTGGTCAGGGAGGTTAGAGAAAGGACTTTTGAAAGTGAAACATCTAAACTGAAGAGGGCAGAAAGTTTGGAATGAGTCAGATAAAAATAAAGCATAATTAATAGCAATGTGCAAATACCAAAAAAAAAGAAAGGTATGGGGATAAGAGCTAAGAGAAGTTCAATAAGGAGAATCAGGGGAAAAGTGGTATAAAATGAGAGAGGACTGGTAGCTTAGAGGCAATCATGAACCTGCAACAAAAATTTTGAAAACCACAAAGGCTTTAATCAAGAAAGTGATGAACCATATGATTATAGATTCAAAAGCTACTAGAATAGTTAAACACTAACTATCCTGTGGCAATATGGCAAAGCTCCCATATAATCATATGACATTGTGAAAAGTATATGCAGTGAATGCTGCAAATCTCTGGTACAAGGCACAATTCTCCTTACTCAGGTTTTCTGTCTATATGCCACCCAATGAAACACAGCAGGAAAGAAAAGGGGGAAAAAGAAAAAAGAAAAGAAAAAGAAAAAGATGTCTTGCATGGCTGGGCTCCCCTAGTTGGGAATCACCAATTCAACAGTTTCAGGGTAAATCAGGTTTTTTAGCTGTCATCAGAGCTGAGCTTTGAATAATAGAATGAAAACTAAATGGTTAATTGACAATTGATCCAGATTAGCCTTCAAATGATGGGAGTCAGTATATTGGCTATATTGAATTCTATACTACACAAATACTGGCACTGTAATTATATATATATATATATATATATATATATATATATATATATATGCACACACACATATATATATATATACACACACACACATATATATAAGTTTTATACATATAATATACATTATACATATATTATTATATATTATATATGTACACACATACCTATATATACATGTGTATTAATAGAACCTCATCTGGCTGTGCACCTTACCCATAGCCAAAAATCCTTTCAAGTGCATTGGTTCAAGTAGAAATTATATTTCTAGTGAATATAATTTTAACTATGTGTTTTGACTAGTGATAATAATTTTAATATTAATATTTATATTAATGTTAAATATATGTACATATATATGTATAATGCATGGAAGAAAATGGGGAAAATGACACTTCAAGGAATATGCCATAAATTTTTATGTTTATATGCAAGGTGTGGTATAATTTTACATTTCTCATTTGTAAACCCAATTTTTTTCAAGTGTTCAATTCTCTCCTGACTGCATATTTTCTAAATAACTTCTGTTATATTATGGGTGGCCCTGTTTTTTGAAGATCTTGACCACTGAAGAGTATTCTTAGATTACCATTACCAATAGTTGCCTCAAAGAAATTAATGGAAGGTTGATTAATATTTGCAGAGGCCAGAGTGCCTTGTTCTTCTCTAAAGTTTCAAAAATGAGTGTTTTTCTAATCATAGTAATATTTTCACCAAATAAGTTAGTTATTGCCTTTATTTTAGAAAAATAAAAGTAGCCATTTCCAACAGGTTATAAAGGTATAGCACCCACACACTGTATATATGTAATGTGAGCATGTGAGATTTTACTGTCTTAATTTTCTAGAAATATAAGTCAGGAATCAATCTTGATGGGAAATGTAGGGTACGCTGACATATTTCAGGGTATCTGCCAGGCCATCTTCCTTTCTGGGGAAATTCTTTTTTTCATATGAAATATACAGGATTTACTCACCCGTGGACATGACTGATTTGATTAGGGTGGCCTCCGAATCGGTGTTTTCTGAGACCTATGACTTGTATGATCTAGCTTGAAAAGATGAACTAAGACAATCATGTCTGTTCATAAAAACATAAACTAAGAGACAGAGAAAGAACTTATCAATTGGTGGTGGGTCCTGGAACTAGAAGGTCATACAGACTCAGGGCATACAGATTCATATGCAAGATGGATAAGCACAAGAAGGCAGAAATGGGGAGGAGGGAGAGACAGAGAAGAGTTCCAATGCTGGATGCTTGGGTGGAGAGAGAGGCACATTCTTTTTTATAGGTCAGCTTTGATTATTCAATGGTTTCTTTTACTGCGTACCTTTCCGGTAATCTCACCATCCCACCCCAACCCCCCAGGCAATTTTAATAAGACTCTATTCCTCCAGTAGTAACATCTTGTATTACATCTTCAGGTAATAAGAAGAGATTCAGTAGAGCCGACACCAGGAGGAGTCATGTTTAAATACTGTTCATTAGACTTCAGACTACCTCTTCTAAACAAGAGAACACAAGATGGCAGCCTTTTGAGGAAGGGAAAGATGGCAGTCTAGGGGAAAAAGAAAGAGTGGATCATGCTGGGAGGAATTCAGGGCTTTCAGGAAGTGAACTAAAAGTAGTTATGGGATTAATAATAATGGTTTCTACAAGGAAAAAATAATTGCTCTTGGCTTTTCAAATCAAAGATGTATTCTTTTCCAATCTTTATTTTCCACCAATATTTTGTGAAGATGTATATGTAAGCAAAAAGAGTAAAGGTTTTTGTCTCTTAGTGTTGTTATATAGCCCATATTCCTTCTATTTTTATGTATTGTGTTTCTGGTATTCAAAACCTCTTTTATTAATAAAGTGATAAGGAGAATTGATTTTTGTTAACCAGATAATTTCCTATCTGTTATGGATGAGAAATGTGCTATGGAAGTGTTAGGATCCCAAATCATGACTTTGGCTCATGTATTGAGGTATGGTCAGTAAACTTTCTAGAGATGAATTTGTGTTTTAATGAACAGTAGAACTTTGCATATCACTGGCCATAAGTAACATGGATTCATTAATTCTTTTTTTTTTTTTTCAATTTCTAGTAGTTCACAATAATTCTGCTATGAGATGCAAATCTCAGGAGAGATCAGGCAGGAGAACATAGAAAATTTTATTAAACCACTATGGAATATCAGTTATGGGACGGAGGATGACAGAGAATTAAGTAGTAAAGACAAGAAGAGCAAGTTAGAATACATGAAATTTAAAAGACAGTATATTAAATTGAGTAAAGGTAGAATGAAAGGATACAATGAGCTAGAAGGCAGGTTAAAGCAGCAAGATCCTTGAAGTCAAAAACACATAGTTAAAATTATATTCACTAGAAATATAATTTCTACTTGAACCAATGTACTTGAAAGGATTTGTGGCTACGGGTAAAGAGGACAGCCAGAGGAGTTTGTATTAACATAAATCTTACCTAATCCAGTACTTGATTCAAGTTATGGGCTCCATGATCATATTTAATGTAGCTATCAAATACAAGATTTTATCAAATCCAATCTTTTCTTTTTACTCACGGAAAGTAAAGAATGTGTGTACGAATACCTCCCCCCTACACACACATCATAGGTACTGTCTAAGCCTACACTGAAACAGAATTTGGTAACAAATATTGTCAGTTGAAATCCTTACAGAAATCACAGTTCTCGGGGGAATACTAGAATAGTATTGCACTATCTTTAAACAAGACTGAGGCTACACCTGTTTCTTAGGCTTGTACAATTATTCTACAAAATCCAATGACTGATATGCCATTGTTTTTCAAAGACTTTCTCTCTCTCTCCTAATATCATTTATCTGAAGAACTGAAGTATTAGTCAGATAATCCGTTGTTCTTAGGGAACATAACATTAGAGCAAAGGGAGATGGAAAGGCTTACGGGTTTATCCAGGCCACAGGGATGCCCTCAACAAAACTCCTATCTTATGTCCCTAATGTTTATGCCATTAAAATTTAGTGCCCCACTCATCTGGACAGTGCTGTACAGATATTGTCAAGACTGAGACACATATTTATTGCTATGTATCAGAAGTCCTATGGAACTGCTTTATTCCCAAACCTAGTTTTACAGTGTTCAGTTGTAGAAATTCTGTGTATCTTAAAGTGTTGGTTAAATGGATATGTTTGTCAAACTAATCAAACTTTAAACTTAAGAACTGTGTTTTTATCACATGTAAATCATATTCCAAAAAAAGAGAAATAGAAAAAATAAATGGTAAATGCATACACATGCAGGAAAGAATTGGATGGGGTTAACAAAAGGTTAAAAGTTAGCAGTGAGATACGACCAGAAAATTTAAAAATAAAAATAAAAATAAATCTTAAATATCTAACAGGCTGGAACCAAGATTGTTATAACATGAGAAACAATAGGCCTCTTGGGCTTGCTGATAAAGCAGAATGTTAAAGAAGAGAGAACATAGGTTTGGAGTAATACTGACCTAGGACTGAATCCAAGCATTACCACTCAGCAGCTATGTAACCCCGTGAAAGTCACTTAACCTTTTGAGATTCCATTTCACCATCTGTAAATGGGATAATAATCCCTTCTTTGCTTTGTGGTTTTGAATAGTTGGCTCATATAGGAGTTTAATAAATAGCTGCTATCATCATTATCATCCATCTTCTTAATGTCATAATATTAATTTCTATAAATGTAAAATATAGTTATATTACTATTAAAAAGAAATGGGCTATTTTGTGCTTTTATACCTGGAAATTTCCAGGCTTCTTTAGTGTTATCTTCTGGGTTTTCCCATTAAAAGTGGGTCAAAAAGTAGTAATACCTTTAAAAAGAGAAGCCAATGGGACATTGTAATGGAAGCACACAAGGGGACAGAGGAAGTGGAGTCTCAATTAAATGGTATTACAATGCCCAGAGACTAGTTAAAAGGAAATAATAATGCCCAAGAAGGATCTCATAGTAGGTAACAGAGTGGAGAGAAGTGGACTCACTGGAGAAATTCTGAAGAGATCTTGACTAAGTAGACAGATGTTGATGGGTCATGGTGGGTTGATGGAGTGCATGTGATTAAGAATAACTTAGGGTTTTGACTTTTTCAGTTCAGTGACTGTCTTTGATGGAAGTTCTTGGGGAACTTTGAAGAAGCCCCGTTTAAGGAGCAAAGGTAACAGATTTGGATAAGATCTTTGCGTTACTTTGAAACAAGGAAATGGAAATGACATTAGGCAGTTGAAGAAAAGGTCTGAAACTGAGCAGAAGGATTTAGGCAGTCTACTGCATGCTGGTAAATGTTTAACAAATGGCTCTTTAGGAAAACAAAGCCCTGATTTATAGCCTTTGACAATATCCATGGTTTAGAGATTCCCACCAAGACACCAATTTCATAGTATAATACAACCAGCATAGCTTCAGAAGAGATGTGCAGAGCTGGAGGAGGGGGGAACCCGTTCCACCTCATAATGGTGATTCAAGAAGCAGGAAGTAACCAAAGGTGTTAAGTATCCATGGAAAGTGAAGTAAATTTCTCTGGAGAAGGGATGGGTTTTGCCTCTCCTTTGCTTCTGTTTCACTTGTCTTTCCTTTTTTATTAACTCTTTCATGCAGGGTTGCTTAGTAGGTGCAGGAACGATTGGCATCTGTTCCTTACATCATCTTGGAGCTTTCACTGTTGACACCTACAACACCTGCTATGTTACAAGGTCATCTGAAGGTAAAAATAAATGTAGACTAGCTTCCACTTACTAAAAACGTGAGGTATGAGGGGAGGGGGATGACAAGACAAGGGAAACTACTTTTAAGTCTTTATTTTCTTAAAAGTAGTCTAAATTCTCATTGAACCTATTTCCACCTGTCAGATGTTAAACTACTTCTGGCTATCTCCTTCAGCAAAGAGAAGGTTGTATGTTATCTGATTTCCAAATTTAAATCTTCTATAATTTGTTCATGACTCTGTTGGTATTTGTGCATCTTTTCCTCCTCCATATATCTTTATGTTGCCAGATTTTTTTAAAGACAAGGAGCTTTTTTTTTTAAGATTTTATTTATCTATTTGAGAAAGAGAGAGAGAGCACAACTGGGGAGGAGGGCAGAGGGAGAGGGAGAAGCAGACTCCCTGCTCAGCAGGGACCCGGATGTGAGGCTTGATTCCAGGACCCCAGGATCATTACCTGAGCCAAAGGCAGACACTTAAGGGGCTGAGCCACGCAGGTGCTCTCCACCCGACCCAGAAATTTTATACTAAAATATTTGGGGTTTTCAATGACAAAGGAATAATCATTTTTTATTGATACAAGGATATGATTCTAGAGTATGTTTTTGAATTATCTAAGCTAAAAATAGTATATGTTCCTTTCTAGAATTCATTTTCTTAATTGCACTTTTCACTACTTATTATGACATGCCCTTGTTGTTGTTGTTGTTTTAAAGATTTTATTTATTTATTTGACAGACAGAAATCACAAGTAGGCAGAGAGGCAGGTAGAGAGGGGGGCGTGAAGCAGGCTCCCCGCTGAGCAGAGACCCTGATGCAGGGCTCCATTCCTGGGATCATGACCTGAGCTGAAGGCAGAGGCTTTAAACCCACTGAGCCACCCAGGTGCCCCATGACATGCCCTTTTTAAGGAATTTGGAAAATTCAGGAAAAAAATGTATCCATAATCCGATATAAAAATATTACTAATATTATTTCTTTTCAGATAGTTAACTAGTATAGAGTTTATATTCATGATAGTAATGTTTTGCTTATATATTAAATATTTGAGAGTATTTCTTTACATTTTGAAATGATATTTGGTATTATACTATCAAGATCTTCCCCATGTCATTAAAACTCTGAAAAATATAATCCTAATTGTTGAAAAAATCCTCTGTTATGAGTGTATCATATGTATTTAAATATTGTTTTAATTTTGGACACTTCAGTGTTTTAATTTTGGACACTATTTATAATAGTTTCCACTATTACAAGTGGAATGGCAGTGGATATCTCTTCCATTACTTTTTATGCTTATTACTCACTGCTTTCTTGGATAAAGTCCTAGAAATGCAATTACTGGGTTAAAGGGTAAAATTGCTGCAAGGAATTTTGGTACATAGTGTTCAATTGTGCTATCAAATGATTGTACCAGTTTACAACCACATCAGAATTATACGTGAGGATCTATTTTCACTCTACCATTGCCAGCACTGAATATTATCTTTAAAAAAGGGAATGCTTGTGTATATGTTTGTGTGTGTGTGTGTGCGTGTATTCCATTTTATAAGCAATAACTAGAATTTCATTCTTAATTGCATATATTTTTCTTTTATTAAGATAGGTTAATTTTTTTATAGGAGAAATGTATGTTTGTATATATGTGTGTGTGTGTGTGTGTGTGAGTTTCTCTTCAGATCTCTTGCTCATTTTTCTATTGATGTTTAGCATTTTACCATACCCAAGGAATTTGATGCAATTTAGAGGTAACTGAAATAATAAACTTTATTTGAGCTTCTGGAAATATAATCTCTAAATAGAGCATCAGCAGTTACCATAAAAGGGAAAATAAAGCTAAACTATGAAAGTGATGTTTACAGATCATAATTACAGAAAGCAAAAAGAAACATTATCCCTTACAACTATTAGAACCCCAAAAGAAAGGTGCATTTACTACCACTTTGGGCATATACTGAAGGTGTTTTCTTCTGTCCATGGATGCAGTTGGATTTTAAAGTGAAGATGAGATTCAGGATTGCAGATCCCTTTCCATCAATGCTGAATAGAATTGTAGTGGAATTCTTGCAAACAATTGCTGTGAGCTTTAGATATGGTTTTCTAATTCCTCCTTGGCCCCCAAACATGATACTTCCTCAGTCTTTTCACCACATGGGATCATGTTGCCAATAATGTCTTTGGGATAAATTTGAATTCATCAGGCTTGAGTTTAATTACATTATGTAAACTAGAAAATGTCCCCAGTAGGCTTAGAGCGGATAGCTTCTGTATGCAATTGCAACGTCCTGTTTTGTTTAAAATATTTGCATTTTGATAAATCCACTCTGACTCCAAACCCTTTTTTGATCTTTGTCAGGAACTCATTTTTATCACATCGGTCCAAATTGACTTTTTTCCTTTAATAAATATTTGCAAAATTTTGTATAATTTCTTTTCTTCTTGTCCACATCCTCCCCAAATGCCTCTCTCTTTACCCTGGTTGGGGCAGGACAGTGAGAGAAGACAGACAAAAGAAACATTTTCATGAGTGATCCCAGCACCAGAGAAGTTGACAGATACCAATCAGCTTCTGAATAGAGAGTATTCATAGTGCAGAGGGAAGAAATGCTTTCAAAGTAATCAAACAGGGAAAGAGGGATCATTTGAAATGCATGGACTCCACATACAACATCCGTGAACTTGCTCATTGGAACCCCCCATTGTAGACTGCACCATTGGCTCTAAATTTTCATTTGTCCCCATATGCATGCCCTTTGCCATGTAACTGTGTAGTTCCTGCATACAATAATGGGCATATTATATTTCAACCTCCTCCTTATATTGGGCTTGGCTTTGTGACTAATTTTAATTAATAGGATAAGGTATGCTGTATTTGAACTTAGCTCTTTTATGCCTCTGGTATCACAATGAGAAGAACCTACCCTGGCAAGCTTGCTGGTCCCAGGAGAATGAGGGACATGTGAAACGGAGACAACCCACGTAGCTTCAAACCTCAAAAGTGATACACAGAGCTGCTCAGCAATCACAGCCTGAAACAAACATATTCAGCTGTGCCACTCCTAGATTAGCTAAACCCCAGCCAATATACAACAAGTGTCAAAAAATGAAGATAATAAGCAATTGCTGTTTTGTGTCAGTGAGTCCCGGGATGGTTTGTTAAACAGCAACCACAAACTAATACAATACCGTTACAAGTGTTAACAACTTACAACTTACACACTTGATGCAAAAATTAAAAAGTTTAAAAACTGTTCAGTTGAGAAGAAATTCAATTGGCCCCTTTCATTTACGAACGGTGATGTCCAGCTTCCTCAGATTCTTGTTTATAGCTCTTGAGATGTACCTCCCACCAGAAGCATTTCTATTTGCTGGCTTTAAAGGAAACATTTCTCACTACAAATACACTTTTATTCCCCCCTCAAAACACCTAGTCATTGCTCTTCAAAGCAGCTCCCAACTACTTCACTCATTTCCAACACATAGAGATGCAAAGAGCCTGAGTGAAAGGTGGTGATGGTTGAGTTCAGAAATAAAGCAAGCCTTCCCATTTCCTATTCATCTCACAGGGATAATCTAAACATTGAAGCACTCTGTAGTCAATCAGGCAAGCTCTCACTGCCAGCTCTTGAAAGATGCAGAGAAACAATTCTGATTCAGGGCATGGCTCATGAAAAACAAAATCTACAACCACAGGAAAAAAAGTATATATTTTACACCTGCCTTAAATGAGGCCGAGAAATCACATCCCATATTTTGTATCATTTCTTATTTCTCACAACAGAAAAGAGGATCATATTTACTTGTTTTATAATTTAATTAAAAATAAACTCAAAAAGCCAAATCCAAACCCTCCAATGATCATGTCGTGACTCAGTTTTACCAAAATCAATCAGCCACTTGTGGCTGAGTGCTTTATAAACAGTCAGCAAACTCAAGGAAAAATATCATGATGAAAAGACTATTTTAATAGGATAAAACCACCGTCTGGCATATAGTCTGGAACATTACTCTATGTGGACCAAATCCTATTAATATCCCTGCTTTTCTAAGACAACAAACCTAGTCTGTTTTGTTAGGCAGAACTACATCTTCCCCATGGAGAACCAGGTTGGAAAAGGAGGTATTCTTTTAGCAACCCTTGGTAAGTGGTGAGCTGGTGGCTGACGTGGACAGAGGCATACCACTTTTATTTAGCCTGGAGCAGAAAAAACAAATCAGCCTGCCTAGGAATTAGCCATGGCGCACACATTACCTTCCCAGCACCAATGACAAAACTTAGAACATCAGTGTCATTAAGCTCTACTAGTTGTTTCAGGACAGAAACATTCCAAATGCTCTATATTCTGTACAACAAAACTGAGCAGATTATGCAAGTCAAATCAATTTCTATCTCAGTGATCATAAGTCTCAAAGGTTTGTATTTGGAAACATGTCTAAATAGCCCATGTGGAGAAATTGATTTATTTTTCTGTGTTTTGTTTTGTTTTTTAAATACGTGGAAAAAAAACATTAAAAAGGATTGAATATTGCCTGTTTATAAATTGTATGGCCTGAAGCATAATCTATAGTTTACTATGAGTATAATAAAAAAGGCAATTGAGGTATCTGTTGTAATTAGAGAATTTATACAATAGCTATTGCTCTGAATGTTAGAAACAAAAGTTATTTTCTGACTTTAATTTCTACCTTGGGGAAAAAAGAAGGGGTAGGAAATTAACATTGACTACCTTCTGAAAGACACTCATTTTACATATGTAAATTTGTTTAATACAGTACAGTAAAAAATCCATGAACAAAGAATCTGTAGGACATGAAGCACACATCCATTTAGAACTGCAAGCTCTCAGATATTCAGACGTGTTTGCTGTAGTTTCTGAGTGTGGCCTTAGGTTGATCAGATTTTATATTCTGTTGAAAAGGATCTACTAACTCAATCATTCAAAATAACTTTTTCATTGTTTTTTTGTCCTCACTATGTATTTCCTTAGACTTGGCCCCCAAAATTGAATTTACATTTTTAAAAAAGAGACCCAGAAGGCTTTACATGGAATTTGCGGGCATTGTCTTAAGAGGCTGCCTTTGCATGAAGAACGACAGAGAAAGATGGTTTTATCTATTGTGTTCCGTGAAAGTGACTTTCAGGTTTTAACTAGGGTATTAGTGAATAGCACACATGAACACAGTCATCTATACAGGAAATAAATACTTCTGGAGAACCAACAATAGTAATAACCACAAACACATAACATTTACCATGTATGTGCGGGGCAGTATTATGTATATGTTATTTCTATTAACTATTTTAATCTTCCTAACAGTCCTATGAGACCAGTTTCACACATTTCAGAGGAAAGTAACAGCTTAACAGAGCGCTCACGGCTAAGTGAATACTAGATTTAGGCCACACTATCTTTACAACTTCTACCAGGGGAGTCCTGTCACAGTTTACAGAGTTTTTTTGACATTTCCCTCTCTTCCTCACCTACTTTAGTTTCTACTGCTCAGCCTATGTATTCTCCCATTTCGATGTCTTCCAAATATAGCTATAATATACATTTGTGTTATATTTCTGATATTATTTATTTGTTGAAAAACATGAATATGTTTTCTTTTCTGAATTTGTATTTACTTTTTCTTTTTTTAAAGTTTTTATTTTAAAGGTTTTATTTATCCATTTGCTAGAGAGAGAGGGGGAGAGAGAAAAAGAGAGAAAGAGCACAAGCAGGGGAGCGGTAGGCAGAGGGAGAAGCAGGCTGACCATTGAGCAGAAAACCCAATGTGGGACTCAATCCCAGGACCCTGGGATCATGACAGATGCCCAACTGACTGAGCCACCCAGGTATCCCTACTTTTCCTTTCTCTCAGAATAGTTAAAATGTGTTAGGAACCAATAATAGTTAATACATAAAAGTGCTACTAAGGCACACAGAGTTTCTTTTGATTGGAATAAGTCTGCAGGTATAGCATTAGGGCCCCTTACAACATTCTAGTGGGGTAACCCAGAGGAACTTTAGGGGGGCTATTGCATTTTCCTCAAATTAGCCCTTCCTTCTTCAGTGTTTACTGAGGGAACATTTTCTGGAACCTCCTCCATCAGGTGACCAATAACAGTATCTGGGGTATTAGCTACACAACAACAAAACCAAAGCTCTCCTGTGAAGTCCATCTAGCATGATGGGTGGTTGTCTATTTCCAAAGGGGTCATGGCAAGTACTTAAGACTTGAGAATTTGAAGCCGTCAGTTTTAGATCCACAATATATGAGAAACTTTGAGGCAGTGGTTTTAATGGGTCCCCCAAATTGGACTGGAGAAGCTAGGAGATTATACCAGAGAGGTAACCCAGAAGAGATAGTTAAGGTCAGCTATACCAATCTTTCAAAAATTTAGAAAAAAAAAAGGTACAAGATAAATATGAAGTCTAGGAATAGGGTAACTATTACTTTCCTTGAAAGGCAGAGAAAGAAGAAGGAAATTGTGGACTTCAGGAAGAAAGAAAAGAAAATAACTGAACCTTTTCAGAAAAAAAATATCATCAGAAGGAATGGGAGGTGGAAATCTAAAGCTTTCTTGCCTGGTAGAATGGGCAGTCTCTCTACATCTAAACTGGAGACTATGCACAAAATATGCCAAAAATTCCCAAAGTATTTCAATTCCCTCTAGACTTTATGTGGAAGCAAATCATGTATAGCAAATATTAAATATATTGAAAGCTGTTCCAAGGAGTGTCCAATTCTTGAGGCTCCATGCAACATGTAATATTTTGATAAAACAAATATTTCTTCATAGAAAACCTTTTGAATATCAGTTCATTTACGAGTCATTTGGGGGAAGTGTTCCATGAGTCTTGTCTCTAATAATACCTCATATAAATTCAGGCCAGAGAATGACTAAAGATTCCTTGCTGTTCTTGACAACATAAGCCAGACACCTTGAGCAAACCCTTACGTCTTATTATTATTATGACTCCTAAACTCATAATGTCAAAGGTTATAAATACCTAAGCAGCATGGGTTTTAGAGGCTCATCCCTTTACCAGACAGAGAAAAGTTCTTACAAGTAGACCTCTAGCCCACAGGTCAAGATGAATCCAATAACTAACATCCCAGCAATGGCATTTGACCCAGAAAAAAGCTATTGCAATAAAGTGAAAGCTGAAAGGACTAAAAGGGGATGGAACAACTAGCAAGTTCCATCACTCCTCAAACTGATGAAAATTGCCTCTATCAATAAAATAGGCATTTTACTTTCACGGTTTTCTCTGCCTCCATCCAGGGGGAAGATTCACCTCTACCATTTACCCCACACTTTTCTGCTTCTTCTCTTTGATGATGAGGGACATTTCATGCCTTGGATCAAAAACTGACACTCTTTTATCATCTACTGCACTGTTAGCATAATTCATTCAGAGAAGACACTGTTCTGCTTTTCCTGGAGGTCCATAGCTACTCCTATAAGAGCTGCTCATATGTGCCTGTCAGGATTCAGTATCCTGGGCGGTGCTCAGTGGTACCTACCACACAGACGGCACAATGTGGGAACCTATGTCAGTGAGACATCAACATAAAATCTGCAAGCCTGGAAATGAGAGAAATGATCATCACCTGGAGGGAATTTAGGGATCAGAGAATTGAAACATTTCTCTTTTAAGTGAAAAAATTGAGGCTTGGAGAGATTGAGGTTTCTTTGAATCACCATTTGACTTCAGAAAAATGAACCTCTAACTTGGGACTTTTTCAACTAGATTCTGACCATTTTCATTTTCATACATATGGGAAGATCAGCAACTTATTTTGTGTATCCTTTTCCAGCCTCTCTTTACGTTAAAGTGCCTCCAGATTTGCTCTCTGTGTGACTGCAAACAGGATACCTAACCGCTTTGAAATTATTTCTTTATGAGTAAAAACATCTATCATAATATACATGATTAATAAACTCTATTCTTCTTAGGATTGTTCAGACAATTCAGTTAGAAGACATTTTAGAAAACAGTCTATTACTAAACTATTTGATAAAAGTAGGTTTCCTACCATTACTCTTTGGATAGCAGTGAAAAAATGCAGGTTATAGTATATTTGAACAGAAGGTGAGAGGGAAGGCAGAACAGGAACTTGATTTACTTGGTCACTTCATATCCTGGATAATTAAGCTTACCTACCTGAAAATTCATTATGCAATTATAATTGCATTTAGACTTAGAGAAACATGACTTAGTTAAAATATCTGTGCCTCAACCACATGTCCTACTCAGCCCTGATCTTCACCCCTCTGCTCTGCTTGACTTACATGATTAGTAACTATTAGTTTATAGTAACTATCACTATTCTTTCTGATCTTTGGCTCAATATTTCAAGTTCGTCATAGGAGGAGAATACCATAGTCCTTTGATAATTATATTTAGGAATGCACATGCATTGTGATATCTGGTTATATATAAGTGGATATCTGAAATAACCTGACAAATGAAAGACCTGGATAGGTAGTGAACAACCCATTAGCACAAAGTTGCATGGGTACAGTTTCATGTGATCACAGCTTCCATCAAGAGACATTCAAAGTTAAGCTCTTTCAGAGTGTCAGACATTCCATGAGAACAGCAGAGAAAAACCTGAGAAGAGACCTTCTCTGAAAATCTTCCAGGTAGGGGGAAGGAAAGAGCACCTTTCCAAGGAAGACACATAGATGTTGCTACACGTCATCGTCATTTGGCAGAAAGCTTTTCAGAGAGTACTGTGTGTAGACTATCTAAAGCACAAATAGAAAAAAAATCATCCTCAAATACCTCAGATGCTCCAACAACACGGTTTGATGTGTAAGCCTTGAGCTTTTGGAAAGTCCAGCTAAAACTGAACCAGCCGTTTCTCCACCCTTGCTCGCACATTGTCAGGCTTCTCACCTGGCTTTTCTGAATGTAAAAGGGGAGCCATTACAGAAACACAAAGGTACCAGCTAAATGATGCTATTCACCAACACCAGTAAAATAAAAAAATAAAATAGGATAAAATAAAATAAAATATCAGCACTGGAAAAAGCTAGCCGATCTCTTCCCTTACTATTTATTTGAATAAAAAAAATTCATAAGCTTACAATATAGCTGCAGAAAGTTAAGCTTTCCCTAAAATATCTTGATCAACACCCACTTCCTATGACAAGATTAAAAATATAGCATGTAAGCAAGTCTTCCAGAAAGAAAGTTATGGCATTGATTTTTTTTTCTGCCTATTCCTCTTTTTCTATCAGACTTCATATACCACAGTGCGGCGTTATCAGCATTGCCAGACTAATTCAGCGGACAGTTGGGTTCTCTCATATATGTGCTTATCAGTCTCCTGTAAGAACTTTGTCATTTCGTGCACGATGGGTATTAGAACTGAGTTACTGGAAACAAATTCTGCCAAGAATAAAACTTTAAAAATCAGCCTATAGAGAAGAAGAATGTTATTATGGCTTCAAAATCCACAGGTTTAAAAGGAAATTATAAGCAGCCATAGGATGGGTATTCTTAAAAACATAAATCTGCATTCTCACATTGCCAACTCACAGTGTAGACTACTTATTTACTCACCTAAAGATCTATCTGTTGGTGTTACGTTTCAAAATGCCAGCATGATCATGTCAGCTATTTTGTTGGCACCTGGAGTTTCTAAGGTGGTGGCAACTCTCTTCTATGTGGCTTTAAGATGGTTACTTAACATACAGATTTCAGATAAATGGAAGCTATAAGGAAGTTTCAAATAGTCTACTTGTAAGTATTGTGTGAATGTGCATACGCATATGTGTGTATAGAGATAGAGGAAGAACCAGGGAATGGACCACTACTCCAGGGTAGTGGAGAAAGAGTTCTCACCTCATGCACAAATTAAAGAGGGCCTCAAACATCTCAGTAACCAAGAAAGAAGGTATTTGAACACATTTTTAAAGAGAAGTCAAAATTAATGCCCAAAAAAGCCATCATAAAGAAAACACAAAACTTTTAAATAAAGATGTAAGCAGGCTTCCTCATTTCTCCACTTGCCTTAGGCCCCAATATGACTCCACATGGCACCGTTACTGATTATCATTTTTATTTAAAACTTCCAAAAAAAAAAAAAAGGTGCACCTGGGTGGCTCAGTCAGTTGGGCGTCCGCCTTGGGCTCAGGTCATGATCCCAGAATCCTGGAATAGAGCCCCACATAGGGCTCCCCGCTCAGCGGAAAGCCTGCTTCTCCCTCTTCCACTCCATTGTTTGTGTTCCCTCTCTCGCTGTGTCTCTCTCAGTCAAATGAACAAATAAAAAAATTAAAAAAAAATAAACTTTCATATTTTGTTCATCATGGATTATTTTGCATTTTAATTTTGAAAAATATTGTGCTATGATATTATTTATCTCGATTACTGAGTTCTTTGGCAACCCCTGAAATTCTGTGATAAAGGCAAGTACCACATGCACCTCACCCTACTCTGCCCGGGAAGGGGGGCACGTGCTGGTGGGGGGGTGCTATGGGCAACCCTTGTAACACAACCACTGGCCCTCCCCAAGCCAGGAGAGCGGGGTTGTGGAAAATGAGGGTCCGAGCAATTTAATGCCTTGCCCAAATCATTGAATGAGTTGAAAAGGCAGCTAGCATGTGAATCCTGGTGTAGGGTCACACTTGAGCCCCGTATTTAACCACTCGGTGACACAGTCTCTCCCTTGAATCAGGATTATAACAACAAGTTCAATTCAACAACACCTAGTGAGTACATGCCCTTACTTTTTGCCACTTTGCTGGCGATTTAACAACAAACATGACACACATTGAGTTTCAGCATAGTCATGGCCTACTGAAGGGCACAGAAACCTCTTTGACAGTCTATTAAATGTGGACAGTCCCCCGGCCTAACCTCCACTCACATAAATCAAAGTGAATAATACTTCATCTCCATGGAGGCTTAACCTTGACGTGAGGAAGGGATGAAGGAAAGCACAAACTGTGGAGCATGCAGTCTGTCCTAAGGGCTGGTACTTTAGGATATTTTTACGTGTGACTTCATTTCACCTTCATAAAATCCTTGCGGCTATTGATGCCTTTATTAATCTAGAACTTGAAGAGTTGGGCAAAGATACATAATCTGCCCAAACTTTTAAACATACGTGATAGAAATGGGACTCAAACTCCACTCTTTCTGACTCTCCTTTTCCAGAATTCTTGACGGAGAACTTTAAAACTCCCCCAAATGCTAAGGGTGGTCCTCCTGGATGTGCCAGGAAGGACAGGGCACTGCGACCCAAGTATGGTGGGCCCTTTCGTGGCCCGCCCAGAAATGTTTTTGACAATCTCAGTCTAAGAAAGCCAAGAATGTTTTGAGAGTACTGTCCTTCTCTAGGGAAGTCAGGGTTTTTTAATCTTCATTGTTTGCTTTGACATATTTCAGATTTTGAACATATACAATTCACAGCAAATGGGATATAGAGCCTCCAGCAAGAATTATTCAAAAGGCTTTAATCAGAAATTTTGCTCTCATTCCCACTGTCCTGAAACCACATAGCCTGTCTTCACCAGTACATTATCTCTGAATCAATCTATGCAGGGCCATCAGTGAGAAAAACAACTTTCAAATACCTCCCATTGTGCAAAAACTATGATCTGAAACAGTACAGCATCAGTACTGACAGAATAATAAGGCCATTTATACTTTTCTATTTGGTAACTCATAAAACCAAGTTGCATCTAAGTAATTTTTTCAGCATTAAGCTTTGCCATGTCTGTGGACATATGCTAATGAATGAACTGAAATTATTTTTTGTATAAATGAAGCTTATCTTTTAAACCAGAAACAAATTCCCAAGCTAAATCTCCAAATATATTTTCCTAAGCCCATATGAAGTAGTTCATTATGTTATTTTCAGAATTATGCTACCAGAAATAAAAGAAGAATGAAAGAAAAAGAAAAACTTACATTTATTTAAACCTAATAATAAAACATAGTGGATTGAACACATGTGTTTATCTTCATTCTTGCCTGAAATGAACTTAAATGATTGCAGGGCATAAGAAAAGCATTAATCCATAAAGGCAAAGAAATAAGACAGGAAATGATAATATATAAGTGATATCAACTCATTTTGGAAGATAGAAAATGGAGGAAAAATACATGATCTAGCAAAGCAGTGAAGGTACAATTTCAGTATCCAGAGGAGATACTGATGAGAGATCAGCTTGTTGAACTTCCAGAACCCTTGAAAGTCTCAGGAATTGGAAGAGCGAGGTATGTCCAAAGGCGTAGGTGCATTTCTCCTCAACCTTTTGTGGAAGAAAGGAGACTTCAAAGACTCACTAAATGGGGACAGGAGGTATAGAAAAGGGAGGCTGGGAGAAGCTGAAATGAAAACAGAAGTATTTAGTGAGAATGAAAACTGCATGGGAATAGGTTCCATTTCTTCATCTGCCCCCAAGCCCTCTCTGCCTCTGCTCATTATCCAGACACTAATATCCAGCACAACACCAACCACACACATTCTGTCCTGCAGAACATTAGAAGCTCCTTCATCAGAGACACAGAAAGATCCCAGAAAAGTGACATTCAGAAGCTGACATTTTGGAAGCTGCCAAGAAAAAGCCAGCCAATGACCCTACAGGGAAGGTTACCAGCCCACAAACTATGCCATCAACTTTTTAACACCTCATTTTTAAATATGAATGAACAGAAAGAGCATTGGAGAAAACCTCCATCATGAAAAGCAGAGACCAAGATAACTCAGGATAAAATTCAAAGAAAGAGAGACAATGCCAGTGGCAGAAGAGAGATCTCTTTTTAAAAGAGCAGTAGTTAATAAGCTCAGAGAAAATAGGAGTTAATATTGTACCCATAAATATATAAAAAAAAAAAAAAGAGGTTCCATGAAAAGGAGCAATCAGATAAGAAGAGCTCTAGGAAATTAAAACCATGATAGGAATAATCAAATATTCAACAGAAGCATTAGAAAGTAAAGTTAAGGATATCTTCCAAAGAGTAGAAATAAAAAGACAATTAACTGGAAAGAAGGAGAGAAATGATAAAATTAGAGAACTGATCTCCACACAGTGATATCTGCCTAATGGGAGATCCACAAATAAAATTAAGGACAGCAAATTAGTTAAAAAAAAAATTACCTATGTGGAAAGACACATGTCAAGAAACGTAGGGATCAAGTAAAATAAATTAAAAAGAGGAAACAAGATCCTCATGAAAGCAAATCTTGTAGGCATGAGGCCAGAATAAAAATATTTTTGAGACACTAAGTTTTCCAATGAATAATGCTTCTCTACTCTTTCCACTACAGAAGGCACTTCATTCTAAGGAGTCAGTAATCACACTAGAGGAAACACAGAATCCAGGAAACTGGAATCAGTGATGCAACACACCTGCTAGAACTTCGGAAATTTCCAAGGTGATGACCAATGGGATGTTTTGATCAAATAGCCACACAGGGGGCCTAGAGTACTGCTGGTCTAAATTAGGGCAGGAAGTCTGAGAGTATCAAGAACAAGAAATTTTTTAAAAAAATGGATGAGATAAGAGTATCTGACAGACTATCCCATGTGTTATTGAAGATATGAAAAAAAAGGATCCCTAATATCCTGAGCAAAGGAATAAATAAAACTATGTTTAACTCCTAGAAAAACAAAAGGAAATTGTACAATAGAATAAAAGTAATTATAGGTCCATTACTTGGGTTCATCATGAACAGGATGTGCACAGGCATAACATAGAAAACACAAAATACTGATTTAATTAAATCCATAATATAATTATCTGTAGAGTAGGGGGGGAGGGTGTGTGTACCACACACATTCCAATTTAGAAATTCAAGACACACTGTTTAAAATGAAAAGTCAACCAAGAGCAATAAACTCTTGATATTAGTAGTAGAAAAAGTAAAATCCAGAAGAATTATGTAGAAGAATTGAAAGTGGTAGATTCTGTTGAGCAGGATGTGGGGATGGGGAGAATCTGGGCAGAATGTTGGTCTTGTTGTTCCTCAAAATCTTTTTCTTCTTTTTTTTAAGGTTTTATTTATTTATTTAACAGAGAATGCAAGAGAGCACACACAGAGAGAATGGCAGGCAGAGGGAGAAGGAGAGGCAAGTTCCCCCCTGAGCAGGGAGCCCAATGCAAGCCTAATCCCAGGACAGTGGGATCATGATCTGAACTGAAGACAGATACCCAACTAACTGAGCCACCCAGGCACCCCTGTTGCTCAAAATCTTAAAGCACTGTTTGACTTTCAAACTATGGGGCATGTGTTCATTTGTTAAATATATAAATTAATTAAAAAAAAGAGAGATGCCTTTTAACTACATTACTACAAATAAATCTCCCTGAAAAATAAAAAAATAAAGGTAGACATCACTGATTTACATGGTAAGAAAACAACTTCCAAAAATTCTGGATTTGCATGTTTATATTTTTTAAAAAATGAATAAGGCACAACAAGAAATTAAATTAAAGATCCAAAATGCTTAAATTATTTAGCAGGATTATTGTATTTTTTTTGCATTTATCACATATACTGTAACAGATTTTTAAATTGATGAATATTCTATGACCTTCATGTATATGACCTCTTGACTTCTTTTAATTTGTCAGTGTTGTCAGAGTATGGCAAGAGGGTAGGTTAAAGGGACTCAAAGTTTCTCAACAAGAAATTGATTAAGTACAGTCAGATCCTAAAATGAAACATTTTGAAGTTGATACGAGGCTGTGATAGATCTGCATCAAAAAGATCTCCAGTAAAGATTAATAAGTAAAAAGATCAAGATGTAGAGAAGAGCATGTATTCTGATTCCTTTTGTGTCCAGATATATACACAAATATACGCACCCAGTATTTATGCCTGTGGATACATAGACTGATTTAAGGAGGACACCTACTATACCACTAACTGCATTGGCTTCTCAGGAAGAAAACACAGGGAAAGATTCATATTTCATTCAGAATTCTTTAATACTCTAATTTGTAACTTTATTCTTAGATGGTTATTTTCAATAAGAACGAGGTTAATAAGGATAAAAAATAAAATGCCTATTCTTAGCATGGTACCATTAAAATAAATAGTTTTGAAAAGGAATGGAAAGATTGATCAAGTTACAAAGGGAAAAGGAATTATGATCATATGTGTATAAAACAAACAGTTATCTTTTGGCTATGAAATTGGGAATGATTGTTGCTTCTTTTTTCCCATTTTTTTTTGAAGTTTACACATTTTCTACAGTTTTTTTTTCATTACTTTAAAAATGAAAAAAAAAACAATAAAAAGAAAAGAAGAAAGAGGAAGAAATGCTCTTCCTTTACCAATTCTCTAGAGCAGAGAAGATGTGCAGTCAGAATGTAGCTTTTCTGGAAGGGGAGAACGAGCATCTGGGTATTACATTTGCAGATGGACTTCATACAAAGCATATGGTAGATTTTCTCAAGGAAAATTGTTGCTGTAGAGGCACGAGTTGCTATTTAAACCTTGGCAGACTAGGTCTTTTTTATGCTTGACTTTTCTCTCTCCAATATGTGAATTAGGCATCTGCTCAGATTTTCTTAAGGAGTTCCCCATTATCAAAATGATTTTTTTTTTCTTTGTAAAGATTGTAAATTACAGAATGTGAGCTTTTGCTAGCTTGGATGGATGAGGGCACGGGGATCATTTTTTAACTTGTCCTTTATTTAGGCCTACTTATTTTTTCTTTCTGTGACCTAAGTTGCCAGATATGTTAAAACAAGAGCTAAAGAAAACAAAACAAAACACTATAAGCTAATACGAAGATATTCACAGAACCAGTGGCACTCAAGCCAAGCAGACATAGCACCATTTCAGAATAACAAGGAACTTCATTCTCAATTTACTAGAGGTTACAGTTCTAAAAATCCCAAGTACTTTTCATGGAAAGTAAATGCCTTTATAAAGGTCAACGTGGAATTTATCAGCTTTGTTGCATGTTTTCTGTCCTTTTCTTAGGCATATAAAAGGAACACAATAGAGGGTGTTTTGTTCTTGTTTTTTTTTTTTTTTTTTTTTTTTTAATTGTCTTTTCTGCAACATGACTAGGTAGAGCAATTGCTTTGCTTCCAGCTCAGCAAGTTGTTTTGATTTCAGGTAGGTCCATTTTTTTTTTTTTAAGATTTTTATTTATTTGTTTGACAGAGAGATCACAAGTAGGCAGAGAGTCAGGCAGATAGAGAGGGGGAAGCAGGCTCCCTGCTGAGCAGAGGGCCCAATGCAGGGCTCGATCCCAGGACCCTGAGATCATGACCTGAGCCGAAGGCAGAGGCCCAACCCACTGAGCCACCCAGGCGCCCCCGTTTTTAACAATAAACAAACATTCTTGCAGTGGCTCAAACTAAGAAACAGACATGAAACGTGCGGTGGTATATGAGACAGACAGGAGAAAATCTGACAAATATGGGAGGCATGGAAGAAATGTCTTCACTACAGATCACTGGCCACTTAAATTTAAAGTTTTTGGCTGAAAGTTTTAAGAGAAACTCCCTTCCCCAAAGAAGAAATCTGGCTCCTTTGACTTCCCATCCTGCTTTGGGGACAAAACTCTGGAAGTCTGCCAGTGCTTACAATAGACAACCCCCCCACCCCATCCCATCCCAAGAGCCATTTTACAAAACATTAGCAGCTCTAATGGTTTTCATTATTTAATGATTTCTGACATTTTGCATCGGAATGAAAACTAAAGCAAAGTTGTGAAAGCTTATATAGTAATTCATTTTTTATTTAAATGACTTAAATCATTTTCCTATTCTCTTTGTCCTCTTCTGCCAAAGATGTTTGATAATCAAAAGAAAGGAGCTGAAAATCCTGAGTTTCTTTCAACTGTAAGTTGTTTTATTTCAAGTAATTAGCTTCCCTGGGACTTATATTTTCATACCTGTAAAATGAAGTATGTCTCTCCTGACTTTAATATTCAATGACTAAGATGTATTTTCTCTGTCTGTAGAGCACTTCGCTCCCTCCATTAAAAGACCCAAGGATTTACAAAGACATGGCAACCACTCCCTGCCTCTAGGTAAATAAATATTCATCTAAAGAAGGGTTTGGCATAACGGGCCCTTCACAGAAAGAGTCTGCTGATACCTGGTCCAGAAAATCTCTGAACTGCTAAGGACATTCTCTGATGTAGGGAACCCGAGAAAGGTGCAGGTGTCCAGGGGAGGAATGCAGAGGTCCACACGCAGTCAAAGGCAGGCTCCCCAACAGACCTGCCACTCCCTCCAGTTGGACAAAACCAAATACCCAGATTCCTTAGATTAGAAGACAAGGTTTCATCGGGAACATGCAGCTATTCGACACCCAAAACTTGTTTCCATCATCTTTAAAAAAATGCTCTAAATTTTTGTTTTGTCCATTTTAATTAATCTCTGACTTTTTTGGTTGGTCACGGACCTCTTTGAGAATAGGGCTAAAGCTGTGGACCTTCCCCAGGAAAATGAGCTTGCATAATTCAAACAGGTTTTATTTTTTTATTTTTTTAAGATTTTATTTCTTTGTCAGAGAGAGAGAGAGAGAGGAGAGTGCACAAGCAGGAGGAGGAGCAGGCAAAGGGAAAAGCAGGCTCCGCCTGATGCAGGACTCAATCCCAGGACCCTGGATTCATGACCTGAACCGAAGCCAGAGGCTTAACTGACTGAACCACCCAGGCACCCCTCAAATAAGGTTTTATTCTCGATTTTCTTTCCTGCATGGTGGTTGGTTCATACTGGCCCACGACTTCATAAGAGATAGCCACCATAGTTTCACAATGAGATAATTTGTACAATAGTCTTATCATAAAGGTCAAGATTTCTATATTGTGTGGAATACCAATGTGACCTCGCAGAGAGAATACCAGATGAGGAGCCAGAAGAGCCAGCTGATGATTGTCTCTGCTACTAACCAGACAGGCCAGGCCACTGAAGCATTGCATGCTTTGGTTCCTGATTTATTAAACACTGAAATTAATAAATGTCCTGTCTACTCCACAGACTGTAATAGGAATGAAATGAGGTCATGTGTAAGAGAGGGTTTTGTAAATTAACACAGACCTTCCTATTGGAGCGGTGAGGAGTTTTGACAACCCATTTCACAGGAGATAACAAAGAACTTTAGCTACTCTGTATTCAAAGTGTGGTCCACGGGTGGATAGCTCCAGGCAGTCCCCCAGGCAGTTTGTTAGAAACGCAGATCCCCAGGTCCCTCTACAGACTACTCCAAATAAATCAGAATTTACATTTTACCAAGATCACCAGGTGGTTTGTGTGCCTCTTAAAGCTTAAGGAAGATTGCCATAAAAAACTCTCTCCATAGGGTACAGATCACTTCATAAGGCTCATTTCCTTCAGATAAGGAAACTGAGGCCTACAGAAATCACAGCACATGCTGGGGTTTTGCACGAGCCAAGCTGCAAAGTGATGGGAGTACACGGGTATTTGATTTTAGAAATGTTCTCAAAATAATTTTGTGTCCAGAGTGCTCACTGCCTAGTGAAAGATAGACATATCATTCAATAAACACAACATGCTGTAGGAAGCATCAAAACTGCTTGATCGAGCTGTTGAAACCCAAAAAGAGTTTCCTTCTATCATTATGAGGTCATGGAACCACTGCCAGGGTGAATTTCCAGATCTTCTTTTAATCTACAAAATATGGAAAGTGGCGTGTCTATTTCCCTGCAATATCTCATTGGGATGGAATAAAATCAGTCATGAGAATTATATAGCCTTTACTGGCTACTCTCCCTACCACTGAGCAGTTAGTCTTAGAAAATAATAAGATCAAGGACATCAGGGGTGCCTGGGTGGCTCAGTGGGTTAAAGCCTCTGCCTTCGGCTCAGGTCATGATCCCAGGGTCCTGGAATCGAGCCCTGCGTTGGGCTCTCTGCTCAGCGGGGAGCCTGCTTCCCCCTCTCCCTCTGCCTGCCTCTCTGCCTACTTGTGATCTCTGTCTGTCTATAAATAAATAAAACCTTTTAAAAAAAATCAAGGACATCACATGGAAGAAGATGTGGAGAGAGGAACAAGGAATAACTGGGCGTATTTTTAAAAGCACACACACACACACACACAGCAACAGAAGCTGCTGCTGATAGTAGAACCAAGAAGAACAATAGCAAGAGCTGAGGTGAGGGGGAATGTTTCTTTGACTTAGAGAGGAAGGCCCCCTTCTCCACCTTCCCATTCTCTGCCACCAGGAGCAAGTGGCCAGGTCAGGGAAGCAGGAGTGTGGGGATGAGAAATAAGTTAGAAGAAATGGAAAGTTTTAAACCAGAGCTAAAACTGGGAGGAGAAGGGAGTGCAGGTTAGACCACTGGGAACTCCTACTCTAGTAAGGCCACTAACTCCTGAGGCTTCTCTCTTCTCAAGAGCTAGAGATGCCAGACTCCCTCTCAGATGATAGAAAACAGAGTAGATGGAGAGCTTTTGGCTCAGGCTTAACGAAAAGACAGACTCTAGGTTGTCTAGCTCAGACCACCACACTGAGGGAGCAACAGGGATTCAGAATGGAAGACATACTCAGGGGTACAACTGTGCAGACCTTAGAAAATGGGTGAACCCATTTCCTTATCTTTTATCTCTCAGACCCTTGAGTATTGTAAATTAGAATGGCAGGGAAAATAATCCAAGTTTAATGAACACATTTTTAAAAAAGTGATAACCTTTGAAGCTGGTACTACTGCTCACGCTGGAATATCTTAAAAGGACCAAGAGTTTTGAATCATAGAAGCCTGTATTCGAACCCAGTTCTGCCACTTACCATTACTGTGTGACCTTATCTCCACAGTCAACCTCTCTGAGTTTCCTCACTCAGACTATGACTTATTGTCACATGTCACATGTTATGATAATTAAGTGAAATAACAAATCATGAGTCTCCATGACATATTCATTCCATCCTCCTCCATTTTTCACTAAGGCTCAGATTGTTAGTCCACGCTCTCTTGTTCAGTATCCATCCTATATTGAGTATTGTTGTTTTTTTTTTTAAGATTTCATTTATTTATTAGTCAGAGAGAGAGAGGGAGAACGAGCACAGGCAGACAGAGTGGCAGGCAGAGGCAGAGAGAGAAGCACGCCCCCCGCTGAGCAAGGAGCCCGATGTGGGACTCGATCCCAGGACGCTGGGATCACGACCTGAGGTGAAGGCAGCCGCTTAACCAACTGAGCCACCCAGGCGTCCCCTATATTGAGTATTGTATCCAACAATTTATTTACGATCCTAACTTAAAACAAAAGGAAAAAGTATAAAAAAAACCAGAGTCTAATGCTTAAGTTTAATTGTGCCAGCCCTGGTTGTCCTCAGCTCACCCTTCAAGTTTAGTTATCTAACCACAGTATTAGCCTGCTCTAAGATCACCCAGTGTGAATGGAAAAGCCATCAAAGTCTTTCATGTAATTATGTACACAGTTGCTATCGGCCTCAGGGGCCCCATTGGCCCTCTAATAACTGAGGAGTCTGGGAAGTCTGTGCCTCCCCAAATTACAGCAGTGGCAGGCCATGGACTCACCCTGGTAACAGATGGTTTTATTAGCGGCCACTGCCAGACACTTGTCTGAGGGTGGAGCACAGGGCCATTAGCGTCTGTTCCACTTTGGTGGAGTAGGAGCTGTGTGCACAAAGAAAGCTTGGTCAGAAAATAACTGACAGTGAGCGAGATAATGCCCTCTTGATGTCGCCCAGGGGAAAAAAAAAAAAAAACAAGCTGAAAGAAATTCGGGGGAAGTTTTTCTTCTGGCTCCTGAAACAGAAATGATAAGCCAAAATAGCTGTATTATTTCCATGGAAGAAGAAGATCAGGGTATCTCTTGATTGGGGGAAAACAAGGCTGAGAACAAGATGTCTACAGGTGCCTGACACTCAACAAATATGTGAGAAGAAATTCTGACTCTTCTACCACTTCTCGAATTATAAGCACTCAAATATGGTGACAGGACAACTATGGAACAGCATGCAAGAGAAAGCCATTCTCATCCTCAATGGCAAACAGGAAATATTATTTTGAAAAAAATATATAAATATTAATATTTAAGACCTGGAATGCAAAAGCTACGAAGACAAGAAAAATTTTTAAGACCTACCCTTGAAAGATTTAGGGGCCACATATAAGTACATTTAGAGCAGTAAGAGCAGTAGCAAAACCCAGGTGGTACTCAGTTTCTTTTTCTACTTGGCATCTGGATGTAAATACTATGGCCATTTGTGGTGGTGAGGTGTGTGTGTGCGTGTGTTTTAATCAAGTTCTGGTAGATTTCCCTAGTCCTTTGGAGCTTTTTACACAGAGTTAGAGTGTATTAGAAAACATCACTGCAGTGAATTCTCTCTATCCATCTTAGTTTTCTATTGCTGTGTGACAAATTACTACAAACTAAGCAGCTTAAAACAACACAAATTCATTATCTCACAGTTACATGGGTAGGACACCAGGCACAGCTTAGCTGGTTCCTCTGCTCATGGCCTCACTAGGCTGAAATCAAGGCATTGCCTAGGTCTGCTATGTGCTCTAAGGTTCAGGATTCTCTTCCAAATCCACAGGGGGTTGGCAGAATTCATTTCTTTAGGTCTGTAAAACTGAGGTTCTCATCTTCTTGCTAGTGTTAGATGAGGGACCACTCTCACCTCCTCAAGGCCATCCTCAGGTCCTTACCACATGGTCCCCTCATTTTAAAATGGTAGCATACTTCTTCCAAGCTCATAGGAGAGCATCTACTTCAGCAACTCCTCTTTTTGAATGGCTCACCTAATTAGGTCAGGCCCACCCATGATAATCCCCTCTAGGACTAACTCAAAATCAACAAATTAAACTTTAATTACATATGTAAAATTCCTTACCTTTGCCATATAATTTAACCTAATTTTGGGTGTGGCATTTTATCATATTCATCTTATTCACATCATAGGCATTTCTGCTATCGCCTAAGCGGAGGGGATCGTACATAGTATGCGCCCAAGGAGGTGAGAATCCTGGGAGCTATTTTTGAATTCTGCGTGATACACTTTTTTTTTTTAAGGTAATAGTTACAGAACATAAAATAACCATTTTAAAGTATATGATTCAATAGAAATTTGTACATTCATAATGCTGTACAATGATCACCTCTGTTCCAAAATATTGTCATCATGCCAAAGGGAAACCCCATACCCATTAAGCAGTCACTCTCCATTACCCTCTCCCTTTGTCCTCTCTAAACTGCTAATTTTCTTTCTGTCTCCATGGATTTAGTCATTCTGGATATTTTGTATAAATGGAATCACACAGTATGTGACCTTTTGTGCCTAGCTTCTAACAGTTGATGGACATTTGTGTTGTTTCTGCTTTTTGGTGATTGGGGGAATAGTGCTACAATGAACATTCCTGTACAAGTTTTTAAAATGTCTATTATCAGTTCTTTTGAGTATATAGTTGGGACTGGACTTTGTGGATGATACAATAATAAGTAAACTATTATCCACAGTGGCTACATCATTTTACATTTCTCCCAGCAATCCATGAATGTTCCAGTTTCTCTACATATTCAGCAACACTCATTATTTCAGGTGTTGCCGTTATTGTTGTTGTAATTATAGCCATTCCAGTGGCTGTTAAAGTGAAATCTCACTGTGGTTCTGATCTGCATTTCCTTAATGACTCACAAGGTTGGCATATTTTAATATGCGTTTGGCGATTTTTATATCTTCTTTAGAGAAATGTCTAAAGAACAAGTCATTTTTCAAATGGGTTGCTTACCTTTTTTTTTTTTAATTTTATTTTTTATAAACATATAATATATTTTTATCCCCAGGGGTACAGGTCTGTGAATCGCCAGGTTTACACACTTCACAGCACTCACCATAGCACATACCCTCCCCAATGTCCATAACCCCACACCCCTCTCCCAACCCCCCTCCCCCCATCAACCCTCAGTTTGTTTTGTGAGATTAAGAGTCACTTATAGTTTGTCTCCCTCCCAATCCCATCTTGTTTCATTTACTCTTCTCCTACCTCCTTAACCCCCCATGTTGCATCTCCTCTCCCTCATATCAGGGAGATCATATGATAGTTTTCTTTCTCCGATTGACTTATTTCGCCAAGCATGATACCCTCTAGTTCCACCCACGTCGTTGCAAATGGCAAGATTTCATTTCTTTAGATGGATGCGTAGTATTCCATTGTGTATATATACCACATCTTCTTTATCCATTCATCTGTTGATGGACATCTAAGTTCTTTCCATAGTTTGGCTATTGTAGACATTGCTGCTATAAACATTTGGGTGCACGTGACCCTTCGGATCACTACATTTGTATCTTTAAGGTAAATACCGAGCAGTGCAATTGCTGGGTCATAGGGTAGTTCTATTTTCAACATTTTGAGGAACCTCCATGCTGTTTTCCGGAGTGGTTGCACCAGCTTGCATTCCCACCAACAGTGTAGGAGGGTTCCCCTTTCTCCGCATCCTCGCCAGCATCTGTCATTTTCTGACTTGTTTATTTTAGCCATTCTGACTGGTGTGAGGTGATATCTCATTGTGGTTTTGATTTGTATTTCCCTGATGCCGAGTGATATGGAGCACTTTTTCATGTGTCTGTTGGCCATCTGGATGCCTTCTTTGCAGAAATCTCTGTTCATGTCTTCTTCCCATTTCTTGATTGGATTATTTGTTCTTTGGGTGTTGAGTTTGCTAAGTTCTTTATAGATTTTGGACACTAGCCCTTTATCTGATATGTTGTTTGCAAATATCTTCTCCCATTCTGTCAGTTGTCTTTAGGTTTTGTTAACTGTTTCCTTTGCTGTGTAAAAGCTTTTGATCTTGATAAAATCCCAATAGTTCATTTTTGCCCTTGCTTCCCTTGCCTTTGGCGATGTTCCTAGGAAGATGTTGCTGCGGCTGAGGTCGAAGAGGTTGCTGCCTGTGTTCTCCTCAAGGATTTGGATGGATTCCTTTCTCACATTGAAGTCCTTCATCCATTTTGAGTCTATTTTCGTGTGTGGTGTAAGGAAATGATCCAATTTCATTTTTCTGCATGTGGCTGTCCAGTTTTCCCAACACCATTTATTGAAGAGGCTGTCTTTTTTCCACTGGACATTCTTTCCTGTTTTGTCGAAGATTAGTTGACCATAGAGTTGAGGGTCTATTTCTGGGTTCTCTATTCTGTTCCATTGATCTATGTGTCTGTTTTTGTGCCAGTACCATGCTGTCTTGAGGATGACAGCTTTGTAATAGAGCTTGAAGTCCGGAATTGTGATGCCACCAACTTTGGCTTTCTTTTTCAATATTCCTTTGGCTATTCGAGGTCTTTTCTGGTTCCATATAAACTTTAGCATTATTTGTTCCATTTCTTTGAAAAAAAATGGATGGTACTTTGATAGGAATTGCATTAAATGTGTAGATTGCTTTAGGTAGCATAGACATTTTCACAATATTTATTCTTCCAATCCAGGCACATGGAACATTTTTCCATTTCTTCGTGTCTTCCTCAATTTCTTTCATGAGTGCTTTATAGTTTTCTGTGTATAGATTCTTAGTCTCTTTTTTTAGGTTTATTCCTAGGTATCTTATACTTTTGGGTGCAATCGTAAATGGGATTGACTCTTTAATTTCTCTTTCTTCTGTCTTGTTGCTGGTGTAGAGAAATGCAACTGATTTCTGTGCATTGATTTTATATCCTGACACTTTACTGAATTCCTGTACCAGTTCTAGCAGTTTTGGAGTGGAGTCTTTTGGCTTTTCCACATATAGTATCATATCATCTGCAAAGAGTGATAGTTGGACTTCTTCTTTGCCGATTTGGATGCCTTTAATTTCCTTTTGTTGTCTGATTGCTGAGGCTAGGACTTCTAGTACTATGTTGAATAGCAGTGGTGATAACGGACATCCCTGCCGTGTTCCTGACCTTAGCGGAGAAGCTTTCAGTTTTTCTCCATTGAGAATGATATTTGCGGTGGGTTTTTCATAGATGGCTTTGCTAATATTGAGATATGTGCCCTCTATCCCTACACTTTGAAGAGTTTTGATCAGGAAGGGATGCTGTACTTTGTCAAATGCTTTTACAGAATCTATGGAGAGTATCATATGGTTCTTGTTCTTTCTTTTATTAATGTGTTGTATCACATTGATTGATTTGTGGATGTTGAACCAACCTTGCAGCCCTGGAATAAATCCCACTTGGTCGTGGAGTATAATCCTTTTAATGTACTGTTGAATCCTATTGGCTAGTATTTTGGTGAGAATTTTCGCATCTGTGTTCATCAAGGATATTGGTCTGTAGTTCTCTTTTTTGATGGGATCCCTGTCTGGTTTTGGGATCAAGGTGATGCTGGCCTCATAAAATGAGTTTGGAGGTTTTCCTTCCATTTCTATTTTTTGGAACAGTTTCAGGAGAATAGGGATTAGTTCTTCTTTAAATGTTTGGTAGAATTCCCCCGGGAAGCCGTCTGGCCCTGGGCTTTTGTTTGTTTGGAGATTTTTGATGACTGTTTCAATCTCCTTTCTGGTTATGGGTCTGTTCAGGTTTTCTATTTCTTCCTGGTTCAGTTGTGGTAGTTTATACGTCTCTAGGAATGAATCCATTTCTTCCAGATTGTCCAATTTGTTGGCATAGAGTTGCTCATAATATGTTCTTATAATTGTCTGTATTTCTTTGGTGTTAGTTGTGATCTCTCCTCTTTCATTCATGATTTTATTTATTTGGGTCCTTTCTCTTTTCTTTTTGATAAGTCTGGCCAGGGGCTTATCAATCTTATTAATTCTTTCAAAGAACCAGCTCCTAGTTTCGTTGATTTGTTCTATTGTTTTTTTGGTTTCTATTTCATTGATTTCTGCTCTGATCTTTATGATTTCTCTTCTCCTGCTGGGTTTAGGGTTTCTTTCTTGTTCTTTCTCCAGCTCCTTTGGGTGTAGGGTTAGGTTGTGTACCTGAGACCTTTCTTGTTTCTTGAGAAAGGCTTGTACCGCTATATGTTTTCCTCCCAGGATGGCCTTTGTTGTGTCCCACAGATTTTGAACCGTTGTGTTTTCATTATCATTTGTTTCCATGAATTTTTTCAATTCTTCTTTAATTTCCTGGTTGACCCATTCATTCTTTAGAAGGATGCTGTTTAGTCTCCATGTATTTGGGTTCTTTCCAAATTTCCTCTTGTGATTGAGTTCTAGCTTCAGAGCATTGTGGTCTGAAAATATGCAGGGAATGATCCCAATCTTTTGATACCGGTTGAGAGCTGATTTAGGACCCAGGGTGTGATCTATTCTGGAGAACGTTCCATGTGCACTAGAGAAGAATGTGTGTATTCTGTTGCTTTGGGATGAAATGTTCTGAATAGATCTGTGATGTCCATCTGGTCCAGTGTGTCATTTAAGACCTTTATTTCCTTGTTGATCTTTTGCTTGGATGATCTGTCCATTTCAGTGAGGGGAGTGTTATAGTCCCCTATGATTGTTGTATTATTGTCGATGTGTTTCTTTGATTTTGTTATTAACTGGTTTTTATAGTTGGCTGCTCCCACATTAGGGGCATAGATATTTACAATTGTTAGATCTTCTTGTTGGACAGATCCTTTGAGTATGATATAGTGTCCTTCCTCATCTCTTATTATAGTCTTTGGCTTAAAATCTAATTGATCTGATATAAGGATTGGCACTCCTGCTTTCTTCCGATGTCCATTTGCATGGTAAATTCTTTTCCACCCCCTCACTTTAAATCTGGAGGTGTCTTCAGGTTTAAAATGAGTTTCTTGTAGGCAACATATAGATGGGTTTTGTTTTTTTATCCATTCTGATACCCTGTGTCTTTTGATTGGGGCATTTAGCCCATTAACATTCAGGGTAAGTATTGAGAGATATGAATTTAGTGCCATTGTGTTGCCTGTAAGGTGACTGTTACTGGATATTGTTTCTGTTCCTTTCTGATCTACTACTTTTAGGGTCTCTCTTTGCTTAGAGGACCCCTTTCAATATTTCCTGTAGAGCTGGTTTGGTGTTTGCAAATTCTTTCAGATTTTGTTTGTCCTGGAAGCTTTAATCTCTCCTTCTATTTTCAATGATAGCCTAGCTGGATATAGCATTCTTGGCTGCATGTGTTTCTCATTTAGTGCTCTCAATATATCATGCCCACTCTTTCTGGCCTGCCAGGTCTCTGTGGATAGGTCTGCTGCCAATCTAATATTTTTACCATTGTATGTTACAGACTTCTTTTCCCAGGCTGCTTTCAGGATTTTCTCTTTGTCACTAAGACTTGTAAATTTTACTATTAGGGGATGGGGTGTTGACCTATTATTGATTTTGAGGGGGTTCTCTGAACCTCCTGGATTTTGATGCTTGTTCCCTTTGCCATATTGGGGAAATTCTCTCCAATAATTCTCTCCAATATACCTTCTGCTCCCCTCTCTCTTTCTTCTTCTCCTGGAATCCCAATTATTCTAATGTTGTTTGGTCTTATGGTGTCACTTATCTCTTGAATTCTCCCCTCATGGTACAGTAGCTGTTTGTCCCTTTTTGCTCAGTTTCTTTATTCTCTGTCATTCGGTCTTCTATATCACTAATTCTTTCTTCTGCCTCATTTATCCTAGCAGTGAGAGCCTCCATTTTTGATTGCACCTCATTAATAGCTTTTTTGATTTCAACTTGGTTAGATTTTAGTTCTTTTATTTCTCCAGAAAGGGCTTTTATATCTCCCGAGAGGGTTTCTCTAATATCTTCCATGACTTTTTCAAGCCCGGCTAGAACCTTGAGAGTCGTCATTCTGAACTCTAGATCTGACATATTACCAATGTCTGTATTGATTAGGTCCCTAGCCTTTGGTACTGCCTCTTATTCTTTTTTTTGTGGTGAATTTTTCCGCCTTGTCATTTTGTCCAGATAAGAGTATATGAAGGAGCAGGTAAAATACTAAAAGGGTGGCAATAACCTCAGGAAAATATGCTTTAGCCAATTCAGAAGAGAACCCAAATCGTGAGTGGGGGAGAAAGGGGATAAAAAGGTTCAGAAAGAAAAAAAGAAAGAAAAAAAAGAAACAATTAAAAAAAAGAAAACCAATAAAGAAAAAATATAAAAAGAAAAAAATATATATATATTAGATAAACTAGTTTAAAAACTTTAAAAAAGAAAAGGGTAAAAGTTAAAAAAAATTAGCAGAAGAAGAGAAAAAAAAATTGAAAAAGAAAAAAAAATTAAATTAACTGCATGACTAAAGAATCATGCGGAGAAAGCCATGAGTTCCATGCTTTGCTTTCTCCTCCTCTGGAATTCCGCTGCTCTCCTTGGTATTGAAACTGCACTCCTTGGTAGGTGAAGTTGGTCCCGGCTGGGTTTCTTGTTGATCTTCTGGGGGAGGGGCCTGTTGTAGTGATTCTCAAGTGTCTTTGCCCCAGGGGGAGTTGCACCACCCTTACCAGGGGCCAGGCTGAGTAATCCGCTCGGGTTTGCTTTCGGGAGCTTTTGTTCCCTGAGCGCTTTCCGTAGAGTTCCGGAGGACGGGAATGAAGATGGCGGCCTCCCAGTCTCCGGCCTGGAAGAGCCGAGAGTCTGGGGCCCCACTCCTCAGTGCGCCCTCAGAGAACAGCGCCCAGTTACTCCCGTCTGCCTGGCCTCCGGCTGTGCTCCGAGCTCACCGAGCCTGCGACCGGTTCAAGGTAACCCCGAGCTGAGAACTCACTCCTTGGTCTGTCTCTGTAGCCGGCTTCCCCGTTCTAATATCTGCAAGCTCTGCGACACTCAGACACCCCGATCCTTCTGTGACCCTGCGGGACTTGATGCCACGCTGACCCCGCGTGGGCTTCACCCCGGTTAAGCTTCTGGAGCGATGTCCCTCAGCGGAACAGACTTTTAAAAGTCCTGATTTTGTGCTCCGTTGCTCCGCCGCTTGCCGGGAGCTGGCCCTCCCCCCGCGGTCTATCTTCCCGTCGCTTTGGATTCACTTCTCCGCCAGTCCTACCTTTCAGAAAGTGGTTGATTTTCTGTTTCTAGAATTGCTGTTCTTCTTCTCTTCGATCTCCCGTTGGATTTGTAGGTGTTTGCAATCTTTAGATAAGCTATCTAGCTGATCTCCCGCTACCTGAAGTAGTCTCAGCCTGCTACTTCTCCGCCATCTTGACTCCTCTCCTCGGGTTGTTTACCTTTTTGTTATTGAGTTGTGAGTGTTCTTGTACATTCATGTTATTAGATCCTTATCAGATACATGATTTGCAGATATTTTTTCCCATTTCGTAGGGAGTCTTGCCACCTTCTTGATAGTATCCTTTGATGCACTTTTTTTAAATTTTGAAAGAGTTTTATAAAATTTCTCTATATTTCTTTTAATCCTTGTTCATTTGGAGTCTTATCTAAGAATTCATTGTCAAATTCCATAAGGAATTACACCTATGTTTTCTACTAAGAGCTTAGCATTTATATTTTGGCCTTTGATTCACTCTCAGTTTTTATATATGGCGTGAGACAGGGTTCAATTAGTTCTTCTGCATATGGATAACCAGTTATCCCAGAAATACTTGTTGAGGAGACAATTCTTTTCCTATAGAATGGTATAGTACCTTTGTTGAAAATCAACTGATCACAGACTTACAAGTTTATTTAAAGACTCTCAATTCTATTCCAACTGTCTATATGTCTATCCTCTTGTCAGTATCATACTGTTTTGATTATGGTGCCTTGTAGTAAGTTTTGAAATTAGGAAGCGTTAGTAGTCTAATTTTGTTTTATTTTTTCAAGATTGCTTTGGTTATTTGAGGTGCCCTGCAATCTCACAGAATTTTAGGATCAGCTTGTTCATTTAGGTAAAAATGTCCATGGTGATTTCAGTAGAATCTGTGCATTCAATCTGCACATTGCTTTGCGTACTAATGCCATTTTAACAATATTAAGTCTTCCAGCACATGAATATGAGCTTTTTCTCCATTGATTTAGGTCTTCTTTAACTTTTATCAGCAATGCCCGTTAGTTTTCACTATATAAGTCAAGCATTTCCTTGGTCATATTTACTCCTAAGTATTTTTTTATGTTCTTGTAAATGAAATTGTCTTTCCTAACTTCATTTTTCAAACTGTTCATTCATTACTAGTACATAGAAATAAAATTGATTTTATACATTGATCTTGTATTCTATAACTTTGCTAAATTTATTAGTTCTAATTAGTTCTAAAATCTAATTTTTTGGGAGATTCTTTAGGACTCCTTAGAATTTTCTATAACAAGATCATGTCATCTGCAAATAGAGTTACGTTTTATTTCTTTATTTCTAATTTATAAGTCATTTATTTCTTTTTCCTGCAAAATTGCTGTCTAGAAACTCTAGTATTAACATCTTTGTCTTATACTTGATCTTTCACCATTGCGTAAACTATTAGTTGTAGGTTTTTCATGAATGCCCTTTACCACATTGAGAAAGTTGGAGCCTATTCCTGGTTTGAGTGTTTTGTTTTGTTTTTAATCATGAAGCAGTATTGGATTTTGTCAAATGATTTTTATGCATCAATTGCGATAACCATGCATTTTATTATTTTCCTTTCATTCTATTAATGTGATGTATTACATTGATTGATTTCATACGTTGTATTACCCTTGCATTCTTGGAATAAATCCCACTTGATCCTGGTGTGTAATACTCTTAACATGCTGGTGGATTCAGTTTGCTAGTATTTGCTTGATATTAAACATGGCTATCAGCCTAGGGCTTTCTTCTGATGTCTTTATCTGGTTTTAGTATCAGGGTAATGCTGGCCTCACAGAATGAGAGGAAGTATTTCCTTCTCAATTTTTTGAACACTTTAGAAGGACTGGTGTTCATTCATTTTTAAATGTTTGGTAAGATTTACCAGTGAAACAATATGGTTTTGGGTTTTTCTTTGTTGAGAGATTTGTTTTTATTATTATTACCAATTCATACTCTACCTTTCTATTTATTTCTTTTTTCTTTTTTTTCTTTTTTAAAGATTTTATTTATTTATTTGTTAGAGAGAGAGAGAGAGAGCAAAAACAGGGAAAGAGGCAGGCAGAGGAAGAAGCAGGCTCCTTGCTGAGCAAGGCACCCCATGCAGGACCTGATCCCAGGACCCTGGTATCATGACCTGAGCAGAAGGTAGACCTTAACGACTGAGCCACCCAGGCATCCCTGTATCTATCTATTTTAAGTATAAACTTCTGGCTAACAAAGCTGGAACTTAACTGAGGCACTGTTTCCTTTCCCTCTCTGCTCAAAACACTTGTATTGTGAATCTACTGAGGTAAAACTCTGAAATAGGAGCGCCACACGGGAGTGAGATGGCAGCGGATTGTCTATGCAGCTGCTGTGGCTTGGAGATGCAGACCAGGTCATTTGCCATCTTAAAATTGGGAGCTATAGAAAATTGTTCTTATCATCTTAGAGGTATTGAAACTTGGGTGATTTAGAAGATAGATCATCTATAAGGAATTAATGTCTGCTCATGAACACTAAAAGGAAAACATAAACAATTAAGAAACAGTATGTCTCTCCACAAAGAGGAAAGTATATAATTTTTAACTTTTGTAAGAAACTGGATATCTCTCTTAGAAACTATTGCTCAGTTCACACACTGGGCAGTCAGAGGCTACAGAAATGTCTAATCAATATGTTTCCTGAAAGACAAGGAAATTGTGCATAAAAATCTAATTTATGGTTCATGAAGATGATATAGATCAGCTACTACAGATTGCAATTCCAATATTGTCCAGGAGTATATAATTATAAAGGAGTTAGCATATGTTAAATATTGTTTCCCAGAAGAGGAGAGAACAAGAAAGGCTTTGAGCTTCAAGTATGGGGATGAAATCATTTCTTTGATAAGTCCAATTACTGTTTCCATAGGGAAATGGACTCACTTCTTTGGGAAGGATTTTCCATTATTGTTTCAAAAAAACTTGTTTTTTTCTTCACTTCAGAGCTCTAATGCAGAAGGTTCTGAGTCCCTTCAAAAGCAGAGAGTCAAAACAATGTTTCTGTAACAGATCTCTTCAAATAAGTAAAACCCTTGAAAACCAGCACTTTATCATGCAGAAAAAAGGTATTTTATTTTCTGAGTGGATCCATTTTGGTGCATAAAGTGACCTAAACTGCTTGTGTCTGGCTGACAGGCAAGGAAGTCCGCATAGACCAGCTGAATCTGTGATGATTTTCCGGTTCTGGAGGCAGCAACATCCTCAGCAGAACACTGTGCGGGCAATCCCATCTCAGCATGTGTGTGAACTGGAGCAACTCACATAATCTCTGAGCCTTTGTTTCCACACCTCTAACAGAAGGATACAAGCGCTTACCTGCCCATGTGGGCAGCTTAATAACATAAAGTATATGAAAGGCTTTGAAAGCCACCGGACCTAAGCAAATGTAAGTTTTCAAAGATTTATGAGCAAGTGATTAGAGAGTGTTCCCAGGAGAAACCAGGAAGGGAGTCAGGAAAGAAGTACAAGGAAGGGGAAAAAGAGGGAAAGGTGGGAATTGAGGCAATCTTGATCCTTCAGGGATCTTCGGGGTTTTCATTATGTCGGTTTGTCTTGACTCCAGGCAAAGTGGCTGTACGTCATTCCTAAGGCCTCCCTTGTGGGATAAACACCCCTTAGCCACTCCAGTTTTCTGTGCATGTGAGAAAAGCTGCTCTAAGAATCTGAGGGCCCTCTTCGAAAGAGGATCACAGGTGCAGGGACACCTGACGAGAAAACCAGCAAATGTGAGGGTGGGGGAATGGTGATCAAATGGTAAAAGTGCTCTGCTAGGATCGGGGCGGGCCAGGAATGTCCACTCCAACCATTTTCCCTAAGAGTTCATTGTTTTTTTTTCCCCATATTTTCATTTGTTAAGAGTGTCCTAAAAATTGTCTAGACACAGCTTTTGTTCTGCATAAGCATAGATATAGTCACTGATACTTAAAATCAAGATGCTTTGGGGCACCTTGGTGGCTGAGTAGGTTGAGCGTCCAACTCTTGATTTGGTTCAGGTCATGATCTCAGGGTCCTGGGATCGATCCCCGAGTGGGACTTCCCACTCCGTGGGGAGTCTGCTTATCTCCGTTTTCTCTGTTCCTTCCCCTGCTTGTGCTTCCCACCCCTCAAATAAATAAGAAAAATTAAATTATAAAATCATGATGCTTTAATAACTATGCAAGGGAATTATGGTTACAGAAATCAGCATAAAGCCTAAATATTCCATAATAATACAGCCTTTTAAAATGTTTCCGTTTTAAGGTTAATTTTACAATAAAGAAAAATATTTTTCTTTAAATCTATGTAGAATAGATGTGAAAACAGTTCAAGGCAATGTTGTTTGTTCTGGTACATAAAAGACACATATACCATCCTTGACGCAATTCAATATAAAATGTAACTTTCACAGACAGAACATAAAGAAATAAAAGCCTTGTTCTCTTGCTTCACCATTTTTTAGGCTTCTTGAAATTGGACAAATTCAAGTAGTTTTTAAATATCTCCATATGAGATAAAGTTTGCATGAAATCATTTATCCCAAGAGTCTTGGAAAGCAAAATGGTGGAGGGGAGCGAGCTCTTTAACAGGTCCCCGTGGGATAATTAATCATCACTCATTTAGGAAGTACACTCAGCCACCGTGGCACTGTCATTTGAGGATGAGAAATTCAGTGTTTTTCAAATTCAATAGGTGTATTGATGGGTTCTTTAGTGCTTTATTTCATGTTTAGACCATGAAAGTATCTTTGTTAGAGGTAACATCAAAAACCAAAGTTAAGTGTTTTTATAAAGGTGTAAATTATTTTAGCTGAGAAATTAGCACAGTCACAGGGCAAATTAAAACTACTGCACATTTTTTACCCACAGTGAAACTATTTGCATATAATTATGACTAAATTAAAATGTGTTTGATGTGGTTGTTTTAGTAAACAGAATTGTATTTTTCTATACCACATGCCTATTGTTCACAATTCTTGTCTTCTATGAATTCTTAATTTATTTTCTTACTTGGTAAACTGTAACACTGTCTCGAATTGAAAAGGCTAAATAGGTCTCTATTTGGAGCTATAATTAAAAAGAACACACGTGGTGATGGCAGTTACCAGTAAAGAGAAAAATTTTTAAATCAATCAGATGAAAAATTAAGTAAAACTATCACCAAGGAACTGCTTCAATTTCTCCAGGGAATGCAGAATGACTATGAATAAAAGATGATTCAAAAGTAGTAGTGGTATTTCTTTTCCCTGTGTCAAACCTCGAACAAAGTGGAGCCCCCTAGTGTCTGAAAACTGCATGGGGACAATCAGGAGACAAGAGTTTGAATTCCTCCATCCACTTAAAGCTGTTCATCCCTAGGCAATTCATTAACCTTTCTTGTCTTCAGATTCTTCATAATTTACTTAATTTAAACTGTTTTTAACTTTTGCTTATATCACTTACTTAACTTTATAGATGAGGGGGCTGAGTGTCAGAGCAATTAAGTAATTTGTCCAAGATCATAAATGATGAAAGAGGATCTATCTCAGTTCAACACTATTATATTCATATTGTCGCTACTATCTTACCCTCTTTTCCTCTATCACTTTATAATTAGAAAGGATGTTGCTTGAAACTTCAGTCTTAAGAATAAACATTTTATAGTTATCATTTTTCTTCTTTGAGAAATTAAAGTTTAGACCACAATAAAACTTTCTAGAAGAGTCTAGAATAGAGCCATGCTATTTGCTATGATAGTCACTGGTCACATGTGGTTATTTAAATTAAAAAAAATCACAAACTCTTCAGTTAAAATTATCCTATTTCAAGTGCTTGATAGCCACATATGGCTCCTGGCTACCATACTGGAAAACACAAATAAGGAATATTTCATCATCACACAAATTTCTGTTTGGTAATTCTGACTAGAGTATGGATCCAGGACTTCCAACAATGCATTTTATAGTCACTAGTGTTTTATTTGCTTTTTGTTTTGTTTTGTTTGTCTTACTCTCAGGCATGGTATTTTACCTTATATTTACAACCATATATAGCAGTGTTCATCTTTAAGTATTTTGGCTGGTATGTGCTCACACGGAAATCATATTGTAAAATAACAAGCCCAGAATTTTGGGAACACACACATTTTTGTCATTAGACAAGACAGTGCTACAACTCCAGGTCCAGGCAAGATGCAGCTTAGAGTCTGATAGACAAGAAGTCAAATGGAGAAGTAACAAAAGACCATTCTAAGATTCATTGATTTGTCTCTGACCATATGACCTTGACCTGCAGCTCCCCTGGGGACCAATTTCATCGTTTATAAAATGAGTGAGCTCAGCAATCTTTGAACACTGCACCTCTGACATTAAGATTCCTCACCCCTCCCATCACAAATAACCTCAGCGTTGCCAGGAGTCCAGTACTCCTGACAAGACTGTACCTAACCTTCTTCTTTTCTATCCATCAAGTAGAGATGCTAATGACCAGTGAAATAACCACAATGCAAACATGGGGAAAGCATGGGCTACTGCTTTGAACATGGGACCTCACAGAAAATGAAACATTCCTCCCTGGATAATTACCATTTGGCTGAAATGCCCACTGTATATCCTTTCTATTTACCTCCATTGACCAGATGATGGGAATCTGAAAGAGGTCATTTTCAATATGGTTTGGAAACTATAAAAATATAATGTCTATAAATAAATATATTTTCTCTTATTTTTATTTTTTAAAAGATTTTATTTACTGATTTGACACAGAGGGAGAGAGATCACAAGTAGGCAGAGAGGCCGGCAGAGAGAGAGAGGGGGAAGCAGGCTCCCTACTGAACAGAGAGTCTGATGCAGGGCTCGATCCCAGGATCCTGAGACCCCTGACCTGAGCCGAAGGTAGAGGCTTAACCCACTGAGGCACCCAGGTGCCCCAATAAAAAGTATTTCAATAAACAGTGTTGCATATACCCTTATTCTCATTTGCCCTGCACAACTGATATGCACATAGCCAAACAGCAGAGCATGCTGATTTGCCTATTACTCAAGTGGGGCCTCCTTCCTTCCTTCCTCCCTCCCTCCCTCCCTCCTTCTCTTCTGTTCTCATCCTTCCTTCCCTTTCTAATTTTGTTATACCCATCTAAAATCCTTTTGCATTCTCTATAATAAAAATATTATGACACAGGTATACAATACCACTCATGTTGCTATGGATTCCAGTACCATTTTATCAAGACTCTCGTTCAATCCCTTTCTAAAATACTATCAGGATCACCAGTAATCTTCTCCAAGAATTCCATTTTCCAAGTGCTCTCTACCTCTTGTTTTATTTTTAAAATCTACTTCCTCTGTTAAATATGATACTACTATTTTATTCTAGCTAATCAGGACCAAAGGGAACTACATGAACTGGAGGGAGTTTGTTTTGTGGTTAAGTGAGGTCATAATAAAAGTGTACATAAAGTTAGTGCTATTTTTATAGGGGAAATGTTGTTGCCAGCACAAAGAAACATATGTTACATAGTAATGACACTTAGCTTTCAAATCAACTCATAAAACTTGGTATTTCCTTCTACTCATGGTTTCCCAATTTTCCTGGTCAGAAAAGTTACTCTGGGCTCTTGTTAAAAATACAAACCCTGGACTCTCCCCCTTGACCTGAAATAAGCATCTCAAGGAAAGAAACCTTAGAATCTGCATGCTCAGAACACATCAGCAGTAATTTTTACAAGGGAGCCAAATTTGGAAGCCATTGATATGCCTCCTGATAGAAATTGCATCGGCTATGTGTGCTTTTTCTGAAATCAATGCCAGCCTCCCTCCTACTTTTCTGATTGATGTAAGTCAAGCCCATTTCATAGTCCACAGTAGAAAACTAGAAAAAAGAAAAAGGGAGGAAATGAAGGATTGAAAATAGCACTGTTGAATAAAAAATATAATGCCAATTACATGTGTAATTTGCAATTTCCTAGAAGGAACATTTTAAAAAGTTAAAAAAAAAAAGCTGCAATTAATTTTGAATGCATGTTTTACATAACTTAATATATCCAAAGCATTATTATTTCAACATGTAAATAATATAAAATCTATTGAGGTAGTGTGCATTCATTTTTAGAACAAAGCCTTAGAAGTTTGGTTTATGCCTAAAGTGTACCTATATTTGGCCTTGTCACTTTTTAAGTGTTCAGTGGTCACTGTATCTGGTGCAGATTTAGAATATATTGGTTTATGACAAAATAATAGTAAACAGTAACTAATTCGTCCTACTCATTTATTTTGTAAAAAGCTGCAACTGGGGGATGCCTGGGTGGCTCAGTCGGTTGGGCAGTGCCTTCAGCTCAGGTCATGATGCAGGGTCCTGGGATCGAACCCTGTCAGGCTCCTTGGTCAGTGGGGAGCCTGCTTTTCTCCTGCCTGCCACTACCCCCCACCCCTCCTCCAGCCCCCGTCAAATAAATAAAATCTTTAACAACAAAACAAAACAAACTGCAACAGGTTTGTCTGGGTGGCTCAATGGGTTAAGTATGACTCGGTTTTGGTTCAGGTTGTAATCTCATGAGTCATGAGATCAGGCTGCAGGTCAAGCTCTGCACGGGGCTCCATACTTAGTATGGAGTCTGCCTGAAGATTCCCTCTGCCCCTCACCCCACTCATGCACAGACTGACTTCTCTCAAATAAGTAAATAATCTTTAAAAAACCCTGCAACAATTTTTAGACATCTTAATGATGATTTAACTTGACTTTCAAGATAAAAAGGGAAGAGAAAACCAGAAACACTGGTTACACAAATAATATGGTCTGGCTTTAGAGTTTCCTGTAGATAGTTTCATTTTCATTTTCACTGTCTAAAAATAGTATTGAGTTAATTCATACAATAGAAAATATATTCTAATTTTCATTTGTAAATATTAGGTAGTAATCCTTACCATGCCAAAAACACATTATACTTGTGTATATATTTACATAATTAAGTTCAATATTAGTGGATTTCCATGGAATCATGGAAAAAATATTTGTTAGGATATTTGAGTTTCTTTTTCCTTTATATTTTTAACAAAATAAGATCTCTGTTTATACCATTTCTTAAGTTTTCCAGAAGACAAACTTCTGTTTTTTTAACAGTATCTCTAAATACACTGGTTTTTTAAATGGTTCCACATCTAAAGAAGGCTTGAACAATGTCTTTGAGATGTTTTAGGACTGAACTAATTTACCCAATCCTTATATGTAACCTTTAAAAATAAAGCCCAGATAAATTTTCCATAGTTATTTTGTTAAAATAAAGTAGGAATACAGATTAAGTGAAATGTCAGTACAAGGACCTGAAAGTCTATTTCCTTGATAACATGTGGAACAAAATGTGCTTCTTGAGGTAGGCAAAGTCCTAAGAAATATTACAAGCTCACAGTTATACGTTCTTCCTCTAAATTCAAAATCTGTATAATCTTTAGGATCTAAACTAAACTAATATAAGAAAATTATTTCCTGGATGTTTGCCTTGTCCCAATAATTCAAATCTTAATGTTGTGTTAGGTCTAGCCTCCTGTATGGCCAAATGTGTTTGAAAACAGAATCGCTTAGTATAGATTCTATTTTTATCATTTTTCCCTGATACTGCAATAAAATGATCAAAATATAGGAAGCCAAAAGCAGTATTAAGGAATAATGACAAAAAAATAATTTGTCAATCAAAAGTTTCTATGCATAATGAGTAATGGTAACCTTTTTCTTTGTACTTGTCATTGTATATATGTGTTAATGTATATATGTGTTTACTGCTTTTTCTTATATGTGCAAATACACACACATAAACATGAATTGTGTAATAAGAAAAATAGCTACAAATCTCCTGAGGTCCTAATATGAAACAAATTCAAAATATATCACTAAACAGAGTGACACATATTTTAGATTACTTTCCACTCTCTAGTCTTTGAGTTCCCTTTACAAAGAGAACCTCAATTAAGTTGGCACATCAATATTTCTCAGCCTACCTTGAATTCAGGGCTGTCCACGTGACACAGTGACAATCAGTTAAATGTAATCAGAAGTTTCAGGTTGAACATTTAGTTAAACCCTTTACACTGGGAAAGACCTAGTGAGTTTGTCCCTTTTATCACTAGCCTTCACAATTCTTCTTGTTGCCTGGACTGTAGTGTTGAAGTCTGAAGAAAAATTAGCCATTCATCTTCAGATCAAATGGCATGAAGATGATGGCTTGCCATAAAGATAGCGAGCCAAAAAGTCAGAAAAGTCTTAAGGACCAGGCTTATAGATCACTGTTTCCATACCAGCCTTCTTTCACCTATAGTTGATATTAGTCCATTCAGAAACTTCTGAAAATATAACAAAGCTCTTGGGGAAAAAAAAAAATTGAAGAACTCTTCTGAATATATTAGTGATGTTATCATTCTTAAAAAGGAAGAGGTAGCTCAATGATAACAATATTCTCTCCTCTGCATGACAGCTGCCTCAAATAGTAAAAATACTAAAAATGTCCCCTGATTCCCTGAATCTTTTGTCATTGATATGATTTTAGCTATGGCCATTGGGATATGTCTTATTAATAAATGACATGGTGAAATTATGGGTAGAAAACAATGATTAGGAAGAAAGTTTTGAAATATTTGTCCTTTGGGGATTAAAGATATTAATAGGGTCATCTTTACTTTTCTGAGGTACTGAGTTGAGAAAACCAGAAAGCAGTTCACTTTGGCTGGAAATATCTCCAAACACTGTCAGAAACTTCTTATGGTGTCTACAGACAGGAGCTGCATTGTGCTGATAAGAAATAGAAAGTAATTTCTTACATATAATATATAAACTCTTTAAATTGATTTTTAAATCTGTTCATTCCAAATTGTCTGTTCCATAGCTCATCCTGATATTCTCATTGCCTAGAAAGTCAATTGTGATGGTTATTGCATGCCAAGCACATAGTCCTGTCTTCCCTTGAATTATAAGAAAACGTAAGATTGTCCATCTGCTTCAGATGCAAAAGTTTTATCAGATGCTGGAGTCCACAAAGAAGATGAGAGATGTCATAAGTCATCAATTTTAATACGTATTTTCTGAAATAGGCTTTGTTACAATTTATGAGGTTTCTTTCCAAAATAATTCATGCTATAGATAATTTTTATGGGTGAGGGAAAATATTTGTAGAAAACTAAGAATTATAGAAAATAAAAACAAATAATTAAGGAAAATGAAGTTTAACACATTAAGAACACGTGAAAAATATATAACATGAATATATATTATCATATATATTTTATCAAATATTCTGATACATGCAAAACTTGTATAATTTAGGAAACGTCAAATGTGCTAATGGTCAAAGATAAGGTAGTGAATGTATATTTTGTACATTTATTTTAAGTGACTGGATTAATATACATATGAAATACATAATGTCATATATCCATATGTAATCACTAGTACTAATCTTTTAAAAAACACATATAGCATAATAAAATGACAGAAAGCAAGAAAACTATGAAAGTAACTATTTCTCAGATAGTTTAAATGATAAAGATAAAGCCAAGAATTCATATAGAGTTTATTAAGGAGCTCAGTTCTTAAAAAGACAGAATGCTTATCTAAGTGCTATATGCTTGCATGTAAAATAAGTGACACAGCTTAAGAAAATAAGGATTGGAATTCTTAAAATACATAGAAAACGTTAACTTGAAGATGCTTATAAGACTGAAATAAATAGTACAAGCAAACTTTTTAAAAAAGTCACCCCACAAAAACACACTCTCTTTACAAAAGGACCTGGGACATAAATCCCTTCTGAATATACTGCCCTTCTGCAGGTAAACCCCAGAAGCCAAAACTCCCCATCTGCTACATTGTGCTGCCTTCTTGAAGATCGTGGTAAGGTGCTCATTGACCATCCCCATTCTGTGATAAGTGAATGCAAGCACAGATGACATCCACCACACTCCTGTCCGAACATCTGGACATGGCAGTTGTACAGAGTGTGAGGAGAACCCTGCTGACTAGCTCCTCTCTGCATTAATGTAACCCCCATACCTTCTCTTTCTTCTTGTCAGTGGCCTTGAGATTGTTAGCTGGGACACAGTTGACTATCCCTTTCCTGCCCCAAGTAATGAAAACAAGGAGGCAAACTCTTTTCACTAGTGACTAAGGGAAGGACTAAGGAAAAACGTGAGCTAGAGAAAGCAATGCTTTAGATCAGTGTATGTAGTCCCAGGGCATACCCTGGAGCTGCCCAAGAAACAACCAGAATCAACAACATAAAAGCCTTGAGAACGGAACAATGGTGTGGAACACTGCCCTGGTTTCAAATGGCCTCAGGGAAGTACACAAGTGGGACAGACAAGAATAAATAGTACTGCAAAGACTTTCAAAACTAAATTGACATTTGAACCACAGCCCATGAAGGACAGCCAGGACATGCAATCTAAACTTCAAGGGATTAACTATATAACAAAACAATTAAATAGGAACCAGAGTCTCATAACATAAAATATCTAAGATACAATGAAAAATTGCTCATCATATCTAGAATTAGGAAAACCTCAACTGGAATAAGAAAAGATAATCAAAAGATACCAAATGCCAAGATGACACATAAATTGGAATTATCTGATGAAAAATTTAAAGCAGCTATCATAAAATGCTCCAGGAAGCAATTGCAAATCCTCTTGGGGGTAGCATGGAGAGGAAGGAAAAGTGAATGTCTCAGCAAAGAAAAAATAGAAATTGGAAAAGATTTCAGAAATAAATAAAAAATAATAGAGATGGTAAATATCTGGGTAAATGTAATATGGCATTCTTATCCTGTTGTGTTTGTAGAATTATGCTTGATAATTAAAAGCAAAAATTATAGCACTGTCTGATGTGATTTTCAATGAACATACATGTGATATTTAAGATAATTATATTATAAAGCTGAGAGAGGAAGAGTGACCTAAAAAGTGTTCAGGTTTTTACATTCTCCTTAAAGTCATAAAATATTGAAACAAGATTATAAGTTGTGATAACTTAGGAATATATGAAAACCTTAGACCAACCACCAAAATCATGATGCAGCAATACAAGTTCAAAAACACTAAAGGTAAATTAAAATTGAATACTAAAAAATGAACAAGTAGAAAGTGAAGGAAAGAAGAACAAAAAACGTAGAGAGAATAAGCTGAAAACCGATAGATAACCTGCACAGAGCTATAACTAAAAAGGAAATTCAATTCATAGTGTTAAACAAAACAAAACAAAACAAAAAAACCCAAAACCTTCTCAAACAAACACCTAGGCACAGATTATTTCAGTGGATCTCCAAAACATGTCAGGAAGAAAACATAGCCATATTGCACAATCTCTATCAGAAAATATAAGAGAAGGGAACATTTCTCAATGCATTTATGAGAACAGCATTATCCTGATACCAAAACTGGACAAAAAAAATAATAATAAAAACATTACAGACCTGTATTTCTCATGAACATTGACAGAAAAGTAACCAAAATACTAGTAAATCAAATGTAGTAATGTATGCAAAAATATATACCATGATCAAGTGGGGTTTATTCCAAGAAAGTAAGGCAAGTATAATATGTAAAATTAATCGAAATAATAAATCTATGGACAGAAACCACATGACTTCATCAACTGATGTGGAAGAAGCACTTACCAGATACATTACTAAAAGGAAAAAAATAGTTTATATGTATACACAGATGCACATGCAAACACACATATATATATCTATATTAAAAGACGAAGATGTAAACTAAAACTAAAGAAATTGGTTACCTATAGGAAAGGAATAGAACAAGATAGAATAGAGATTATAGCTGGAGTCCCTGAATATACCTTATTTATTTGGTTTTGGATCCTTATAAATATTTTACATAACTATTAAACAAAACGAATCAAATGACACTAGCTATATATCAAGTTGGAGACTTAACTACAGAGGCAAGAATTATTTTGAGTGAATTTAAACAACTAACTTTGAATATACATTCCTACTGAATATATCCAAAGAATAAAATAAATTACAAAAATAACTTAAATGATAATCATTATATATATTAGTATGAAATAAGTAATTATGTCAAGGTCTTTAGTGACCACATTCTCCATGTAGGAGAAAGGACAGAGAAAAGGGATACCATTGCAAAAGGCAAACAAATTAATAAAAATAACCTGAAATCTTCAGTTTGAATTGAAAATACCAGCAAATTGTATTTTATTCTATTTAACATAAATCCTATTTCCTAACTCATCTGTTGAAAAATCCTGGAAGCAATGACAAATGCAGTAACAATGAACACTCTAATTGCTGGGATTGTGGCCTTTAAATAACTTCCTACTTAGAAGAACCAGGACTTTTTAAGAAAATTGCTGATTCTCAAGACTGGGAGAGGAAATATTCAAGATGACACCAGAATATATATTCATATTAGAAAGCAGGAAACCTTATCAATGACTACCATGATAATTTCAAAAGGCCCACAATTCAGTAGAAGAGTATCCTACTTCTCAAGAGGGGACAATTTTCACAAAAATAGAACATTAAAATACGAAAACTCAATAAAACAACACAAAATAAAACTCAAACATAATTGGAAGTTGCTAATATATGGCACCAATTAATTATTCCAAAAACTCAGAAAACAAGGAAAGTATTCATTCTACCTTTAATTAATGAAGAATAGTACCTCCTTATAAAGTAATTTCAGTTAATTAATGAAGAAGACAGAATTACAATATCATCATTTTGCAAACTCTAATAAAATTATGTACCAGGCACTGGTCATCAATTGTTGCTAAATTATTTAGTAAAAAGTTAACTGTATTGTATAATGAATGGATGAGAATAAACAAAACTTGATCCATAGCTGAATTTTAATACCTCAGGAAAAAAAAAAAAGACAATAAAGTATTTTTTTTTTTACTTTCTAAGAGAATTCAATAGGTAGTACACAGAACCACTTCTAAGATAGTCTTAAAAAAAAAAAAATCTTGAACTTCATCAAGTCTGTAGGTATAACAACTAGTTTATAGGAAACAGAGGGAATAGAAAAACAAGTTAAATGCCACCTAAGGGTTATAATCAATCAAATTTAAAATATAAAAATTTTTATAGAAAAATAATCCAGTTCTTTTAATAAAAATAAATAGAGAGGGGATAAGTCTCACAGATTAAAAGATCCTTTAAAAGTTACTTAAGAGACCGATCGAGCAAATGCCATATTTTGACCTTGTTTGAAATTTGATTTAAATGATCAATTGTAAAAATATATTAATGGGACAATTGCGTGAAATCTGAATATTGACTAGATATGAGATGGTAGTAAAGAATTATTTTTCATATTTAGGTGTGATCATGATAATGCATTAATTTTTTTAAGAAGAATCATCTCTTAGAGATATATTTTCAATTTTTCTATATTAAGATGTAACTAGAATTTGCTTGAAATAACACTTTAGGGAATGAGGAGTGAGGAAATAGAAGAAAGGTAATACTGAATAAGATAAATTACACTTATCAGGCCATATGTTGATAATTATGGGAGTTGGGTGATAAAATTCTCTTCTGTGTACATTAAAATTTTTTGGTATACTAATGGGAAAGTAATTTCAGGTTAAAGAAAATGACAGAAGCAAAGAGGGAGATTAAAGATGGAATAATGAACAAAAAAGTTGAGAACATCATGATGAATCAAATCAACATTATCACATAATCTATTTAATTTTTCATATTAAAAATAACAACAGAATTAAAGTTATGATAGAGAACAGCATATAAGCTATTGAGAGATGATTGACCTTAACTAGCTCTAAAGGGCTTACTTTTTTTCTGGGATGGAAAAGATATTCATTCAAATTTATAGTTGTTATAATAAATGTTATTTTGAGTAGTCATTAAAAATATAAATAAAAAAGAGAAAAAAGAACAAGAGAAAAAAGAGAAGGAAAAAAAGGAAATATAAAAAAGTGAATAAATAAAAAGCATATAATAGATGTTAGAAATGAATTCAAATATATTAATAATCAAAATAAACATAAATTAGGCTAAACTCTAGAATTAAAGGACAAAGATTGTCAGACAAAATTAGAAAACTCTAAAAGGTTATATGCTCTTTATTTTTTAGAAAGATTTTAATTACTTAGTTGAGAGAGAGAGAGTAAGAGAGAGAGCATGAGGAGGGGGAGGGCAAGAGAAGAGGGAGAAACAGGGAGCCTGAAAAATCCAATAACTGAAATGAAAAATACAATAGAGGGAATCAGTAACAGATTAAAAGATACAGAAGAACGGATCAGTGATCAAGAAAACAAGGTAATGGAAAGCAACCAAGTTGACTATCAAAAAGAAAAAAAGAATAATAAAAATGAGAGTAGGTTAAGGGACATCTGCAACATCATTGAATATAATGACATTCACAATATAGGGACCCCAGAAGGGAAAGAGAGAGAGAAAAGGCAGAAAATTTATTTGAAGAAATAATAGCTAAAATGTTTCCTAATCTGGGGAAGGAAACAATATCCAGGACTAAGAATCACAGAGAGCATCAAACAAGATAAATACAAGGAGGTCCTCATCAAGACACATAATAATTAAAATGGCAAGAATTAATGATAAAAATAGGATCCTAAAATCAACAAGAGAAAATAGTTACATGCAAGGGCAATCCCATATACTGATTTTTCAGCAGAAACTTTATAGGCCGGAAAAAAGTGGCATGATATATTCAAAGTGCTAACAGGGGAAAAAAAAAAAAAAAAAAGGCTTACAACCAATAATATACCTAGCAAGATTATCATTCAGAATTGAAAGAGAGATAAGGAGTTTCTCAGACAGAAAAGTTAACAGACTTCACCACTAATTCAGCCTTATAAGAAATGTTAGAAGGGGGGCACCTGGGTGGCTCAGTGGGTTAAAGCCTCTGCCTTCACCTCAGGTCATGGTCTCAGGGTCCTGGGATTGAGCCCCCGCATCAAGCTTTCTGCTCAGCAGGGAGCCTGCTTCCTCCACTCTCTCTCTCTGCCTCTCTGTCTACTTGTGATCTCTGTCTGTCAAATAAATAAAAAAGACCTTAAGGAAAAAAAAAAAAAGAAATGTTAGAAGGAATTTTTTAAGTGGAAAGTAAAGGCCAGAACTAGTAGTAAGAAAATTATAATAGTATAAAAATTTACAAGAGGAGGAGTCAAGAGAAGATGAGGATTCTCATCTTCTCAAGATGAGAAGTAGCAGGCTGAGACTACATCAGGTAGCAGGAGATCAGCTAGATAACTTATCTAAACATTGCAAACACCAACAAATACAACGGGAGATCGAAGAGAAGAAGAACAGCAATTCTAGAAACAGAAAATCAACCACTTTCTGAAAGGTAGGACTGGCGGAGAAATGAATCCAAAGTGACGGAATATAGACCGCGGGGGGAGGGGCCGGCTCCCGGCAAGCGGCAGAGCAACAGAGCACAAAATCGGGACTTCTAAAAGTCTGTTCCGCTGAGGGACATCGCTCCAGAGGCTAAACCGGAGTGAAGCCCATGCAGGGTCAGCGTGGCCCTAGGTCCCGCAGGGTCACAGAAGGATTGGGGGTGACTGAGTGTCGCAGAGCTTGCAGGTATTGGAGCGGGAAAGCTGGCTACGGAGAGCCGAGGAGTGAGCTCTCAGCTTGGGGTTACCTTGAACCAGTCACAGGCTCGGTGAGCGCAGAGTGCGGCTGGAGGCCAGGGAGACGGGAGTGCTTGGGCGCTGTTCTCTGAGGGTGCACTGAGGAGTGGGGCCCCGGGCTCTCGGCTCCTCCGGGCCAGAGAGTGGGAGGCCACCATCTTCATTCCCATCCTCCGGAACTCTACGGAAAGCATTCAGGGAACAAAAGCTCTCAAAAGCAAACCTGAGCGGTTTACTCAGCCCGGCCCCTGGTAAGGGCAGTGCAACTCCGCCTGGGGTAAAGACACTTGAGAATCACTACAAGAGGCCCCTCCCCCAGAAGATCAACAAGAAACCCAGCCAGGACCAAGTTCACCTACCAAGGAGTGCAGGCTCAATACCAAGGAGAGCAGCAGAATTCCAGAGGAGGAGAAATCAAAGCACAGAACTCATGGCTTTCTCCCCATGATTCTTTAGTCTTGCAATTAATTTAATTTTTTTTTCAATTTTTTTTCTTTCTTCTTCTGCTAAATTGTTTTTTAACTTTTACCCTTTTCTTTTTTAACGTTTTAAAAGTAGTTTATCTAATATATATATATATATATATATATATATTTCTTTTTTATATTTTTTCTTTATTTGTTTTCTTATTTTAATTTTTTTTTTCTGAACCTCTTTTTATCCCCTTTCTGCCCCCCTCCCCACGATTGGGGTCTCTTCTGATTTGGTTAAAGCGTATTTTCCTGGGGTCTTTGCCACCCTTTTAGTATTTTACCTGCTCCTTCATATACTCTTATCTGGACAAAATGACAAAGCAGAAAAATTCACCACAAAAAAAAGAATAAGAGGCAGTACCGAAGGCGAGGGACCTAATCAATACAGACATTGGTAATATGACAGATCTAGAGTTCAGAAAGATGATTCTCAAGGTTCTAGCTGGGCTCGAAAAAGGCATGGAAGATATTAGAGAAACCCTCTCGGGAGATATAAAAGAACTAAAATCTAACCAAGTTGAAATAAAAAAAGCTATTAATGAGATGCAATCAAAAATGGAGGCTCTCACTGCTAGGATAAATGAGGCAGAAGAAAGAATTAGTGATATAGAAGACCAAATGACAGAGAATAAAGAAGCTGAGCAAAAGAGGGACAAACAGCTACTGGACCACGAGGGGAGAATTCGAGAGATAAGTGACACCATAAGACCAAACAACATTAGAATAATTGGGATTCCAGAAGAAGAAGAAAGAGAGAGGGGAGCAGAAGGTATACTGGAGAGAATTATTGGAGAGAATTTCCCCAATATGGCAAAGGGAACAAGCATTAAAATCCAGGAGGTTCAGAGAAGCCCCCTCAAGATCAATAAGAATAGGTCCACACCCCATCACCTAATAGTAAAATTTACAAGTCTTAGTGACAAAGAGAAAATCCTGAAAGCAGCCTGGGAAAAGAAGTCTGTAACATACAATGGTAAAAATATTAGATTGGCAGCAGACCTATCCACAGAGACCTGGCAGGCCAGAAAGAGTGGGCATGATATATTGAGAGCACTAAATGAGAAACACATGCATCCAAGAATACTATATCCAGCTAGGTTATCATTGAAAATAGAAGGAGAGATTAAAAGCTTCCAGGACAAATAAAAACTGAAAGAATTTGTAAACACCAAACCAGCTCTACAGGAAATATTGAAAGGGGTCCTCTAAGCAAAGAGAGACCCTAAAAGTAGCAGATCAGAAAGGAACAGAAACAATATCCAGTAACAGTCACCTTACAGGCAATACAATGGCACTAAATTCATATCTCTCAATACTTACCCTGAATGTTAATGGGCTAAATGCCCCAATCAAAAGACACAGGGTATCAGAATGGATAAAAAAAAACAAAACCCATCTATATGTTGCCTACAAGAAACTCATTTTAAACCTGAAGACACCTCCAGATTTAAAGTGAGGGGGTGGAAAAGAATTTACCATGCAAATGGACATCAGAGGAAAGCAGGAGTGCCAATCCTTATATCAGATCAATTAGATTTTAAGCCAAAGACTATAATAAGAGATGAGGAAGGACACTATATCATACTCAAAGGATCTGTCCAACAAGAAGATCTAACAATTGTAAATATCTATGCCCCTAATGTGGGAGCAGCCAACTATAAAAACCAGTTAATAACAAAATCAAAGAAACACATCGACAATAATACAACAATCATAGGGGACTATAACACTCCCCTCACTGAAATGGACAGATCATCCAAGCAAAAGATCAACAAGGAAATAAAGGTCTTAAATGACACACTGGACCAGATGGACATCACAGATCTATTCAGAACATTTCATCCCAAAGCAACAGAATACACACATTCTTCTCTAGTGCACATGGAACGTTCTCCAGAATAGATCACACCCTGGGTCCTAAATCAGCTCTCAACCGGTATCAAAAGATTGGGATCATTCCCTGCATATTTTCAGACCACAATGCTCTGAAGCTAGAACTCAATCACAAGAGGAAATTTGGAAAGAACCCAAATACATGGAGACTAAACAGCATCCTTCTAAAGAATGAATGGGTCAACCAGGAAATTAAAGAAGAATTGAAAAAATTCATGGAAACAAATGATAATGAAAACACAACGGTTCAAAATCTGTGGGACACAACAAAGGCCATCCTGAGAGGAAAACATATAGCGGTACAAGCCTTTCTCAAGAAACAAGAAAGGTCTCAGGTACACAACCTAACCCTACACCCAAAGGAGCTGGAGAAAGAACAAGAAAGAAACCCTAAACCCAGCAGGAGAAGAGAAATCATAAAGATCAGAGCAGAAATCAATGAAATAGAAACCAAAAAAACAATAGAACAAATCAACGAAACTAGGAGCTGGTTCTTTGAAAGAATTAATAAGATTGATAAACCCCTGGCCAGACTTATCAAAAAGAAAAGAGAAAGGACCCAAATAAACAAAATCATGAATAAAAGAGGAGAGATCGCAACTAACACCAAAGAAATACAGACAATTATAAGAACATGCTATGAGCAACTCTATGCCAACATACTTGACAATCTGGAAGAAATGGATGCATTCCTAGAGACATATAAGCTACCACAACTGAACCAGGAAGAAATAGAAAGCCTGAACAGACCCATAACCAGTAAGGAGATTGAAACAGTCATCAAAAATCTCCAAACAAACAAAAGCCCAGGGCCAGACGGCTTCCCGGGGGAATTCTACCAAACATTTAAAGAAGAACTAATCCCTATTCTCCTGAAACTGTTCCAAAAAATAGAAATGGAAGGAAAACCTCCAAACTCATTTTATGAGGCCAGCATCACCTTGATCCCAAAACCAGACAGGGATCCCATCAAAAAAGAGAATTACAGACCAATATCCTTGATGAACACAGATGCGAAAATTCTCACCAAAATACTAGCCAATAGGATTCAACAGTACATTAAAAGGATTATACTCCACGACCAAGTGGGATTTATTCCAGGGCTGCAAGGTTGGTTCAACATCCACAAATCAATCAATGTGATACAACACATTAATAAAAGAAAGAACAAGAACCATATGATACTCTCCATAGATGCTGAAAAAGCATTTGACAAAGTACAGCATCCCTTCCTGATCAAAACTCTTCAAAGTGTAGGGATAGAGGGCACATACCTCAATATTAGCAAAGCCATCTATGAAAAACCCACCGCAAATATCATTCTCAATGGAGAAAAACTGAAAGCTTCTCCGCTAAGGTCAGGAACACGGCAGGGATGTCCGTTATCACCACTGCTATTCAACATAGTACTAGAAGTCCTAGCCTCAGCAATCAGACAACAAAAGGAAATTAAAGGCATCCAAATCGGCAAAGAAGAAGTCCAACTATCACTCTTCGCAGATGATATGATACTATATGTGGAAAAGCCAAAAGACTCCACTCCAAAACTGCTAGAACTGGTACAGGAATTCAGTAAAGTGTCAGGATATAAAATCAATGCACAGAAATCAGTTGCATTTCTCTACACCAGCAACAAGACAGAAGAAAGAGAAATTAAAGAGTCAATCCCATTTACGATTGCACCCAAAAGTATAAGATACCTAGGAATAAACCTAACCAAAGAGACTAAGAATCTATACACAGAAAACTATAAAGCACTCATGAAAGAAATTGAGGAAGACATGAAGAAATGGAAAAATGTTCCATGCTCCTGTATTGGAAGAATAAATATTGTGAAAATGTCTATGCTACCTAAAGCAATCTACACATTTAATGCAATTCCTATCAAAGTACCATCCATTTTTTTTTCAAAGAAATGGAACAAATAATGCTAAAGTTTATATGGAACCAGAAAAGACCTCAAATAGCCAAAGGAATATTGCAAAAGAAAGCCAAAGTTGGTGGCATCACAATCCTGGACTTCAAGCTCTATTACAAAGCTGTCATCATCAAGACAGCATGGTACTGGCACAAAAACAGACACATAGATCAATGGAACAGAATAGAGAACCCAGAAATAGACCCTCAACTCTATGGTCAACTAATCTTCGACAAAGCAGGAAAGAATGTCCAGTGGAAAAAAGACAGCATCTTCAGTAAATGGTGTTGGGATAATTGGACAGCCACATGCAGAAAAATGAAATTGGATCATTTCCTTACACCACACACGAAAATAGACTCAAAATGGATGAAGGACCTCAATGTGAGAAAGGAATCCATCAAAATCCTTGAGGAGAACACAGGCAGCAACCTCTTCGACCTCAGCCGCAGCATCATCTTCCTACAAACATCGCCAAAGGCAAGGGAAGCAAGGGCAAAAATGAACTATTGGGATTTTATCAAGATCAAAAGCTTTTACACAGCAAAGGAAACAGTTAACAAAACCAAAAGACAACTGACAGAATGGGAGAAGATATTTGCAAACAACATATCAGATAAAGGGCTAGTGTCCAAAATCTATAAAGAACTTAGCAAACTCAACACCCAAAGAACAAATAATCCAATCAAGAAATGGGAAGAAGACATGAACAGAGATTTCTGCCAAGAAGACATCCAGATGGCCAACAGACACATGAAAAAGTGCTCCATATCACTCGGCATCAGGGAAATACAAATCAAAACCACAATGAGATATCACCTCACACCAGTCAGAATGGCTAAAATAAACAAGTCAGAAAATGACAGATGCTGGCGAGGATGCGGAGAAAGGGGAACCCTCCTACACTGTTGGTGGGAATGCAAGCTGGTGCAACCACTCCGGAAAACAGCATGGGGGTTCCTCAAAATGTTGAAAATAGAACTACCCTATGACCCAGCAATTGCACTGCTCGGTATTTACCCTAATGATACAAACGTAGTGATCCGAAGGGGCACATGCACCCAAATGTTTATAGCAGCAATGTCTACAATAGCCAAACTATGGAAAGAACTTAGATGTCCATCAACAGACGAATGGATAAAGAAGATGTGGTATATATACACAATGGAATACTACGCATCCATCTAAAGAAATGAAATCTTGCCATTTGCGACGACGTGGGTGGAACTAGAGGGTATCATGCTTAGCGAAATAAGTCAATCAGAAAAAGAAAACTATCATATGATCTCCCTGATATGAGGGAGAGGAGATGCAACATGGGGGGTTAAGGGGGTAGGAGAAGAGTAAATGAAACATGATGGGATTGGGAGGGAGACAAACCATAAGTGACTCTTAATCTCACAAAACAAACTGAGGGTTGATGGGGGGAGGGGGGTTGGGAGAGGGGTGTGGGGTTATGGACATTGGGGAGGGTATGTGCTATGGTGAGTGCTGTGAAGTGTGTAAACCTGGCGATTCACAGACCTGTACCCCTGGGGATAAAATATATTATATGTTTATAAAAAATAAAATAAAAAAAAAAACCAATGTTCATGCTAATAGATATTAAAAAAGCATGTGACAATATATAACATTTATTCAACATAAAAACTCTCAACAAAGTGGGGTTAGGGAACATATCTTAATAAAGGCCATATATGATTTCACTCAATAGTGAAAAGTTGAATGATTTTCCTCTAAGAAGAGGATGTCCATTGCCACCACTTAACAAAGTACTGACAGTCCTAGCTGCATTAATAAGACAAAAGAGGAAATAAAAGTCATCCAAATTGATAAAGTAGTAAAACTATCACTATTTGCAGATAACATGATACTATATGAAGAAAATTCTAAAAACTCTATCACAAAACTATTAGAACTGATAAATGAATTCAGTAAAGTCACAGGATATAGAATTAATATACAGAATTCTGTTGTGTTTCTGTATACTAATAATGCAGTAACAGAAAGAGATATTAAGAAAACAATGCCATTTATAATTGTACCAAAAAGAATAAAATGTCTAGGAATAAATTTAACCAAGGAGGTAAAAGACACATGCTCTAAAAAAAATTACATTAATGAAAGAAATTGAAGACCACACAAATAAATGAGAACATATACCATGCTCCTGACTGGAAGAATTAGTGTTGTGAAAATATCCATACTACCCAAAACAATCTACAGATTTAATGCAATTCCTATCAAAATACCAAAAGCAAAGAACAAGGCTGGAGGTATCACAATCCTTGATTTCAATGTATATTACAAAGCTATAGTCATCAAAACAATATGGTGCTGGCACAAAAATAGACACATAGATCAATGGAACAGAACAGAGAACCCAGAAGTAAACTCACCCTTATACAGTCAATTAATTTATGGCGGAAGACAATGGAGAAAAAAGACAGTCTTTTATTTATTTATTTTTTTGGGGGGAGGGTAAGATTTTATTTATTTATTTGACAGAGAGAGAGAGAGAGAGAACAAGCACAGAGAGCAGCAGAGGGAGAGGGAGAAGCAGGCTCCCCGATGAGCAGGGAGCCTGATATGGGACTCCATCCCAGGACTGTGGGATCATGACCTGAGCTGAAGGCGGACACTTAACGAGCTGAGCCAGCCGGGTACCCTAGATAGTCTTTTTGATAAATGGTGTTTGGAAAACTGAACAAGCTACCTGCAAAAGAATGAAACTGGGCAACTTTTTTTTTTTTTAAGATTTTATTTATTTGACAGATCACAAGTAGGCAGAGACGCAGGCAGAGAGAGAGGGAGAAGCAGGTTCCCTGCTGAGCAGAATGCCCAATGCAGGGCTGGATCCCAGGACCCCAAGATCATGACCCAAGCCTAAGGCAGAGGCTTAACCCGCTGAGCCACCCAGGCATCCCTAAAATAAAATGTTTTTGCAAAGCCACGGAAACCATCAACAAAATGAAAAGGCAACCTACTGAATGTTTGAAGATATTTTTAAATGATACATCTGATAAGGGATTAGCATACAAAATATAAAAAGAACTTATACAACTCAAAACCAGAAACAAATAAGCAAATAGTCTAATTAAAAAATAGGCAGAGGACCTGAACATTTTTCCAAGGATGACATACACATCGCCAACAGACACATGAAAAGATGCTCAACATCGCTAAATCATTAGTGTGATGCAAATCAAAACCATAATGAGATATTACTTTGTACCAGTCAGAATGGCTAGTATCAAAAAGACAAGAAATTACAAATGCTGGCAAGAATGTGGAGATAAGAGAACACTTATGTACCGTTGGTAGGAATGTAAATTGGTGTAACCCTGTGGAAAACAGTACGGGGGTTCCTAAAAAAACAAACTAAAAATGGAAATATAATATGATTCAGTAATTCCATTACTGGGTATTTACCCAAAATAAATGAAAATACTAATTTAAAAAATTATATATACCCCTCTGTTTATTGCAGTTATTTACAATAGCCAAGATATGGAACCAATCCAAGTGTGCATCAATAGACTAATAGATAAAGAACCAGTAGTGTCTGTGTGTAAAATGTACACATATACAATATTACTGTCATAAGAAGGAATAAAATCTTGCTTTTTGTGATGATGTGGATGGACCTAGAGGGTATCATGTTAAGTGAAGTAAGTCAGAGAAAGACAAATACCACAGGATTTCATTTATATGTGAAATCTAAAAGATAAAATCAATGAGCAAAATAAAAAGCAGACTTTTATACACAGAGGAAAAACTAGTGGTTGCCAGAAGGAAGATGGGTGAGGGGATGGGTGAAATAGGTGAAGAGGATTAAGAAGTATAAACTTCCAGTTACAGAGTAAATAAGTCATGGTGATGAAAAGTACAGCATAGGGAATATATTTAATAGTATTTTGATAACGTATGGTGATAGATGTCAGTGACTACTTTTATGATGTTGAGCACTGAGTAATGTATAAAATGGTCAAATCTATGTCATACACCTAAAACTAAAATAACAATGTATGTTAGTTGTACTTCAATAAGAAATAAAAACAGAACAAAATATTTGAAAAAAAATATTTGGGGTTGTTATATTAACATAAAAATTGTGCTTTAAGAAAAAATTAATAGAATATAATGTTCTACATAATGATAATAGACTTAATTCCCCAGCAAAGAACAAATTGTAGAATATACATGTTTTTCAAGCTCAGTGCAAATGAGCAGTATTAGAAACAACTCAGGAAAAATCTAAAAATCTCAACAAACTCACAATAGTGAAGTAAAGTGAATCGATATTTTAAAATATTTCAAGAGGTAGAGATGGTTTCTCAAATATGTTTTACCAAATTTCAATGAATAGACAATTCCAATCTTACATGTATTCTATCTTACATAAAATTTTACAAGAAAAACTTTCTAGGTTATTTTATGAGACAAGGAGAGCAGAAGGCAATTATGTTACATGATAAGTTCACTCATAAGCTTTGTTGAAAAACTTTTCAACAAGGGATGAATAAGCCAAATTCAGTAGGTTCCTTTAAAATATGTAATCTATCACAAACAAGTTGGTTTTGTCTTAATAGTGCAATGTCAGTTCAAGTAAAAATTACATATGATTATAATGTTGGAAAATTATTAGGCATTTTACAATTAAAAAAAGACTTTTGATGATGGAAACAAACAAAAAGCCCTTCCAACCTACTAAAAGTTGAAGAGAGCATTTTTTTTTTACCAATAAAGGTCCCTTAGAAAAAATATATATATATATGTATATATATATACAATTATGTATATATATATGTATATGTATATACGTATATATATATGTATATATATACTATATATATAGTATATATATACAATTCACATATATAATGTATATATCAAACATAATATTTAAAAATATTTAAAAATAAAATGTACAGTCCATCCACTTTAAAATTAGAAATAAGATTGTACAGATGAATGGATAAAGAAGATGAGGTATATATACACAATGGAATACTATGCAGCCATCAAAAGAAATGAAATCTTGCTATTTGCGACGACGTGGATGGAACTAGAGGGTATCATGCTTAGCGAAGTAAGTCAATCGGAGAAAGACAATTATCATATGATCTCCCTCATATGAGGGAGAGGAGATGCATCATGGGGCGTTAATGGGGTAGGAGAAGAGTAAATGAAACAAGTTGGGATTGGGAGGGAGACAAACCATAAGTGACTCTTAATCTCACAAAACAAACTGAGGGTTGATGGGGGGAGGGGCGTTGGGGGGGTGGGGTTATGGACATTGGGGAGGGTATGTGCTATGGTGAGTGCTGTGAAATGTGTAAACCTGGCGATTCACAGACCTGTACCCCTGGGGATAAAAATATATTATATGTTTAAAAATAAATAAATAAAATTTATTAAAAATTAAAAAAAAAAAAGAAATAAGATTGCGGTGCCTGGGTGGCTCAGTGGGTTAAGCCTCTGCCTTCAGCTCAGGTCATGATCTCAAGGTCCTGGGATCGAGCCCTGCATCGGGCTCTCTGCTCAGCAGGGAGCTTGCTTTTCCCTCTCTGCCTGCCTCTCTGCCTACTTGTGATCTCTGTCTGTCAAATAAATAAATAAAATCTTTAAAAAAAATTAGAAATAAGATCTTAAATACAGAAAAGAGATGGGTGGTTGTTAGAGGAGATGTCACCTGGGGAACGGGTAAAAAAATTAAAATAAAAATTAGTAATAATCAGAAATAAGAATGATGATAGCCCAGTGGAAAATTTTGCAGAAGATTTGAATGACGACCTCATAGAAGAAGAAGAAGAAAAAAAAAAAAAACCCAAATTATCACCATGTTTGTGAAAAGATGTCCAACTTTGTTGGTAATCAGGAACACATAAATTAAAATCACAAGGCAATGTCACTGCACACTCACCAGGTTGTGAAAAATTTAAAAATTGGCTAAACATAAATATTGGTGAATCAAGAGGGACCTTCATACTTGGCTGGCGGGAGTGTATATTTGTCCAACTCTTTTGCCAAAACAATTTGTCAGTTTACTGAGAAAACTTAAAAATGCATGTATTCTGTAACCCAGTGATTCTATTCCTATGCCTAGGTATATGATCTACAGAAACTTGGGTAAAGGTACAACAGATGACCTGATCAAGAAAGCTGACAGTGACATTATCAAGAGAGCAAACTCTGGAAAGAAGCTGCAGTAAAATGGCTTAGTGAAGTGTTTGTACCTATTGACTGGAGGACAGGAAAGGGAAGTAAGTAAGGTGACATGCATGCATCAACATGGATAAGTCTCCAAAACACCGCTGAGGGAGAAAAGCAAGTGACAAAAGAATACCTGGGGAAACTTATATAAAGATCAAAAACAAGCAGGCAAAGCTGCATAAAATATTGTTTAGAGATATGTGCATATGTTATAAAGTTGTAAACCAAAGAAAAGAAATGGATCATTCAAAATTCAGGATAGTAGCTACTTGGGAGGATAGCAAGAAGAGAAGGAGTTTGTAATCAAAAAGGGTGACACAAGAGAATTCAAGGATCTTGTAATTTTCTACTTTTCAAGCTGCAGAGGGGATACACAGGTGTCTTTATTACCATATTTATACTGCAAATGTACATTATATACATTGTTGGGCATTAATGATATGCTGCATAAAAACCTTGAAAGTCTGCATAAATAGAGAGTACATAGTAATTTCTACACCGTCGTTTATGTGGTTGATTATTCAGACCAAATACGTCTTTAAGCAAATTAGTAACATACCAATTTGGGCAACTTTAGGTTTAATCATTGCACCCAGATCTTCACTATAATAACTTTCTGAGTGTTGGCAATTCCCATTTGTGTCCTAAATGTTGACTTACTGGACCTGCATTCATTACATGTCCCACACCTGTGTGCCCTCTGCTATGCCCCTAAACACACACTATGTGTATGTAGTATATAAACACATTTTGTTTTAATTCACTTCTCTTTTCATCAGACATTACAGGCTCTCTCTGGGGATGAAGTCAAGCGTTGCTATGTTCAGATGAATTTTCTGGCCCAAGGAGATAATTTTGCACACAGTCAATAGCAATATCCCAGAAGTGAGCCAGAAAACTCAACCAGCAAAACAAAATTCAATAATAATATCAGAGCAGAAAACTCCTTAACCACAGAGGGTATGTTTTCTAAAGAACACACCAGTAAATGCAAATGGAGCACATAATACCTACATATGGTCCAAGATGATTATGCCACATCGTCAGATAAAGTTGCTACAGGAAAAAAAAAATCTGTCTCCGTAAGTCTCGAGGGGCCTCTACTGCTTAGGTTTACTGAAAGTCAATTTATGTTAATGGATTGCACAGAGCTGTATATCAAACCTGAGGTGAAGTTGTCACTTTATTGAGAAATCATTAAATTATTACACTATTTAATGATGCATGAAAGCAAAATGCAATTGTGAAGAAAAGCATTTTGGGTATAGACTGTGCGTTTTAGTAATGCAAAATGGTGCATTTCTGTCAGTTCCCTGAACACAGCATGGCCATCTGTGCAAACCTAAAACTGAAAGGAGATGACAAAAGGTGACTAATTAAAACACGACTTCTTTCACAATTCATTTTATCACAGTACAGTGCACCACCCGAGGCCATAAGACTTCTGAGCAAAAGGGGAAGACTGGCCCCCTCATGTTGTTGAAATTAACATTATATTCAAAACAAAATATCTATCTATATCTTCAAGAATTTTTATTAAAAAGGCTACATAGCAATGGTGCTTTTATAAAGACAACTGTTGGGGCAAGTGAAAAAAATGTCCATTTGTCTGAATGACGCCTTTGTCCACTAATGTAAGAATATGCATACCTATGAAAACCATATACAAGATTGATAAATAGTATTTTCTCCTTTAAGCCTAAAGGTACACACATGCACATAAATGTACTTACACATGTATACACACACACCTTCATATACATATATGTCTGTATCTTTGTTTCACCAGGTCCTATATTCTGATGTATCCTGATCACACACACACACATATAATTATATATAGTCATATACTGCATCTGTATCACTATATGTATGGATAGTTGTGGAGTTATATGTAGAGCCTAGTTTTTCTTTCAAGAGGTTGATACAAATTAGTGGCAAAACTAAGTAGAAATTGAAATGAGATAAATGATTGCCCTCAACGGTGTCATCAGTGTACAAGTTCCAGTATGTGGAAAACATTAGCTATGGATGAAAATGGAAAAGTTTAATATCTTAACAAATAATAGAGAATTTAAGGCAAAAACCAGAAATTGTCCTAAAATTTCCAGCTAAGACTGAATGACTTTTTTTTTACAGTATAAGGAAATGGTGTAGAGATGTCGCTTTTCTCCTTTGCGCCACAGTGCTGATTGTAACTATAATATGACAATGCAGCATTTCAAACAAAATTAGTTCCATTCAAAATGTTATCTATAAATGCTTTTTAGGCAATTAATATATGCAGATTTTAAGATACTATAGAGATCCCCATATCATTTACATACTGCTCCAATTGTCTATTTGAAATTTTTCAAGGTGCATAAGGATCAGTACCACACAGGTCATTTATAAAGAAAAACTTTCTCCTAATACTTATCTACTTTACCCATCAATATTTAATAAATGCACACACTAATGCAAACAAGGAAAAGAATACAATCTTCCCCCTAATGAATGTTCTAAAAGAACAAGCATTCCTAACTGGAATGTCAGAAGGAAGTTAGGATCCAAGTGAAATTCTATAACCTCCATGAAATGTGCACCAAACTCATGTACCATTTCTTTTTTCTCACCTATAGCATTTATTGCCAGAACTATTTTGCTGCTTGAATGAACACTATTTTGTATTCTACTCAAATCACTTCCAGTATTTGCAGTTTGTCTCCCCACATCAAATTACTTTTAGTTTCAAGAAACAAAATTTGAAAGTAAAATTGATGAAACATTTTATATTGTTTGCAAATAACAAAAAGGGTATGATTAGGTTGTTCCAATTTGTTTCAGGGGCTTGTAAACCTCCTGAAATAGCTAGGCTCTTTATTTGCACTCTGCAATCCTCAATTCATTACCACTATCTTGACTCATCGCCACAAAATGGCTGCAGCAATTCAAACACCAAGTTTTCGCAGTGCAACATTTAAGAGCAAGACGGAAGGAGTGTGGGAAAAGGAGAATGAGATCATCTTGCCCATTTCTCTCCTTCTCTTAAATCATGGAGGCTAATTTTTCCCCATAAACTCTGGAGCAGAATTTCCTTATGTTTATTTGATCAGAAGTAGGTCACATGTTAATTTCCAGGAGCAAATGAAGTTGGGAAAATCGATACCTGGCTTTTGTCATCTCTATCATGTAAGGCTCAGTCTACTAATATGAAGATGAGAGAGGAGAATGCTTTGTGGATGGGAAACCACAATGGCTATTGCAATACCCCAACCTGACTGTGGGTTATCAAGACTTGGTCCCGGTGGTGTATTACTTGTGTTTCCAGCAGAGCAGCCTGTTCAGTGCTGGTAGCTTAACACCACCAATAAAATTCACCTACATGCCACTAGTCAGAAGAAATATTTGATCGGGCACACAGGCAGCCATATGTTATTGGTGTTTAGATGGTGGAGAGGGTTAAAGAGAGATTCAGGTAGCAGTTCACTTGGGAGTTTTTCTCTTTCTTTAAAAAAGTATATGTGATCCAGGTAACATCTTCCACTGTGCAGACAGACAGAGAAATAAACAGGGTTGGGGTCATACACAACAGCTACTTTGCAGAACATAAACTGTAACAGGGGTGAGGATACACTCCTTAAGTTCCAGAATTTTACAAACAGATACATGTGGTAATGAAGACCCTGTTGATCATCAAACTACTCCAGAAAGCAAGCTAGAGAATTCTATGCAATTACTATAAATAGAGAAGAAATGAGAGGATTGCTAAAGAATCAGGAAATTGACAGAAAACCCTCCCGCAGGACAAAGATGTAGGTGGTCTCAGCTGAGGTTCACTCCTGGACATACCTGACTGATAACAGTGATGAGTACTGGCTTCAAGGTCAAAGTGCCTGAGTGCAGAGCTTGGCCTAGCTGCCTGCTCAACTATACAGCTTTTATCAACTCAACTTCTCTGTGCCTCTCCTTCCATATCTCAAAGTCAGGATTCTATTAATACTCCCTTCGTATAGTTACTGTGAGAATAAAATTAGGTAATACATGTGACATGCTTTGAACATTGACACACTATAAATATTTAATTGTCGTTAGCTTCTGTTACCATCATTGATGCTTTTAAGCCACACTTGAGCCAGGGATTGGCAGTCCTTCATGAAGAAATTTGAAAGAAATACCACAGCCTCCCTGATTATTGTTTGTTTTATATTCATGCATCTTTAAGTCAGCTGTTGTGCCAACTATGTATAAACTCATACATGCACTCATATACATATGCACGTGTGTGTGTGTGTACAATTGGACCATCCTAAGCCATTTATGGGCTTAAGAGTCCTGATTTAGAAGGACTCCTTTTAAGAGATCAGCTAGCACTCGTGTGCAAACAGTTCTCCTTAGCCTGGTTTAAGTTCACTTTGTGTCTCAAGATGACACATGCCACACTAGATCAGTAAAATCACTTGTTGAACCAAATTCACATGCTAAGTAGTTTATATTTCATCCACATTTTATATGGGAAGGAGATCAGTAGTCATACCAACAGCCTCCTCATATTAATATACTGGAGGGCCTCTGTTTTGAAGAATTACAAGTACTCTTGGAATGCTGAAGGATGACAAATTACAAAAAGAACAATTCTCCCAGGAGCTACAACTCTAAAAAAGAAGTCTTCAAAATGTGTGTGACATTTGGCTCTTCATTTAAATGCAATTTCTGATTCTTTTGAAGTTTGCCTTTCATTAGTTAAATATATAGTGCAAGAAGAAACACGCTAAATTTGTAGCCGATGTTTCTCTATTCAAAGAGTATTGGTAAAAGGCTCGACATATTGAGGGCAATTAATCTTCAGCTTATTTACCTGGATAAGTGCCATTATGAGTCAGCTGTATTGGATATTAAGAAAAACCTGACTTAAAGTTTATGCTTTTTTTTCTGATTACCTTTATTTCTCATTCCTACCCTGTACTTATAACTAAGCCTATGGGAGTATCATGTCAATAAACTAACCAGAAATATAAAGCATAAATGTGTTATACAAAGAAACAAATCTATGCCTCCCAGAGTTGGTTATAATTTCTAAAAACCAGAGCCGTATTCCCTACACAGAATAATCCCTTTAAGTTCATATGTTCGTCTGTGTTTGTGACCATACTGTCACCTATATTCATCCCACATGTGCTACCTCTGAAGGTCAGTTCCAAGGAAACAATCATATAGGTATGTTCATAGGAAGCTTTTAGTAAACCATGAAGTTAGCAAAGGTTCATATTTTAGACATCATCTGAACGAAAAAATCAACATATATATGACTATGTTTTGTTGCCCCCTAGAGAAGTAAGCAAAAGAGAGTCGGGAAATCCTACTGTTTTTTAAAACAAATGGGGTTTCTAACTATAGTCTTGCTAATATACAGTCTAAGTCAGGTCACCATTCATGTCTTCTCAAAAGGGAATTCTGGCACGTGGTTTACCATTGTTCGTTTTACATATTTTTATTGACTCTTCACTATGTGTCAAGCAGGTATGGACAGGATGAATTCAGCAGTGAACAAAGGAACCTCTGAATCAGTATCCTGTTGTTGCCCTAACAAATTACCACAAATTTAGTGACTTTCAGAAATACAAATTTATTATCTTACAGTTATGGTAGTCAGAAGGCTGAAATTAGTTTTACTAGACTGAATTCAAGGTGCTGTCAAGGCAGGTTCTTTCTGGAGATGCTAGGAGAATGTGATTTTCTTGCCTTTCCCACCTTCTAGAGGCATTCGTTAACTCATTCGTTAACTGCATTCGTTAACTCATTGCCCCTTTCTCCATCTTCAAACCACATCACTCTAACCTTGGTTCTCTCCAAACATCTCCTTTTGCCGATTTCGACCTTCTTACCTCCCTCTTATGAAGGACCTTGTAATTATACTGTGTTATTGTCCCGAAAAATGTCCAGATATCCCGAAAAATCTTGGATATCCAGAAAATTCTTCCCATCTCAAGGTCTCTAACTTAATCACATCTTCAAAGGCACTTTTTACATGTAAGAAAACGTATTTACAGTTTCTGAGGATAAGGATGTCGTCACCTGTGGGGCTTGAATGTTATTCTACCTGCCATACCAGGTATCTGCTCTCGTGAAGTTTGTCTTCTAGGGGGAAGACAACAAATATGTAACCAAGTTAATAAAATGAATAATTTCAGGAATGAATCCGTACTACAAAAAAATTAAATGGGCAACAGAGGAATGAGTAATTAGATATGGAGGGAGTGGCTATTTTATGTGAGATGGTCAGAGAAAGCATCTGGGATATGAAAATTCAGATCTAAGTCATGAAAGAGAAAGAAAGAAAGAACTTTCCAAGTGGAAGGGACAGGAAATGCAAAGGTCCAGCATGAGTAACAAGTTTGGGTGTTAGGGCAAGAAAAAGGCTATTGTAGTGGCTCAGAGGGTCCCAGTGGCAGGAGACTCAGAGAGCAAGGCTGCACTGACCAAGTAGGTCTCTGTAGGTCATAGTAAAAAAAAGCTTGAATTTGAGCTAACATAGAAGGCAAAACAGAGAAGAATTATAATCACTGGAAAGACATCATGTAGTTTATCCTTTGAGAAGAAAGCTTTGGCTGTTGCTTAAAGAATAGACCACAGAGGGACAACTGGGTATTTCAGTCAGTTAAGTGTCCAACTCTTGATTTGGGCTCAGGTCATGTCTCAGGGTTGTGAGTTGTAGCCCCACATAGAACTACCTGCTCAGTGGAGAGTTTGCTTCTCTTCCTTGGCCCTTCCCCCTACTCTCTTCCTTTCTAGAATACATAGATAAATCTTGAAAAAAATGTGGACCATAAAGGGTCTAACTGGTGGCAGAGAGACAGGTGGGGGGAGGAGCTGCAGTAGTCCTATACGGTGCAGTGGTGCTTTGGATTAGAGTTTTCATGGGAGAGATGTTGCAAAATTATTGGAACGTATTTTAGAATAGCTCCAAATATATTTGCATTTAAGACTCTAGTTACTCTAGCAAAAATGTAATCTTTATATCCACCAAACCGACAGCATCTACTCTGCATATACATAACAGACATGAGTATTTGGGGATTGTTTCCTAGTTCATCTGGTCTGGCAGTTGATTTGACTGATACGTGTTTTAATGAGTTGATCAGCTGTTTGGCTGAATTGATTGGATCTGTTATTTTAGCAGTGTTGATGCAGCTATATTCTGAGCTCTACACTTAAATTCCTTATATAAAACTACTAGTAATAATCATAGTTGATATCCTCTTGGATACTATGCCTTTACATTTAATTTGTACTGATGGTTGTTTGATGTCAAATTAATTCTGTAGCCCAACTGTATTTGCTTAGCCATTCTTACTCAGTGTTGCTTTGCTTTCTTTCTTCACTTCTCTGCCCTGTCTGTCTAGGATGAGGTGAATTCTGGCCAACATCTCGCTCACAATATCTTTATTAGCAGAGTTGTGGGCTGTGCCTGTCAAATTTTAAGTAGGTGTCCCATGTTTGTGATTTCTTTTCCTTAGCAAATATTTGTGTCTGGAAATTTTGCTTGCAATATACAAAGAAACCTTGTATTTTGGGCGGAAAAAAAAATAAGCAGGTCCATATTTGTCATTGCTTTGGGAGAGCAGAAATCCTGGAATTATTTGGAAGAAAATATTCATGTAACTGATCTAATTTATCATCAAACTCACATGGTGGATGCCATGTCAAAAACTGGCTTAAAAACTGATGTATAAAATACTCTGTTAAAAATACTCAGTTTCAAGAGTGAAGTTTTATAAAACTAAACATGTCAGATTCCACGACTTCAGAATTTATGTACACTAGTGAGACTGGAGATGGAATCTAAGCATGAAAGGAAATGTTTTCTTGACATTTCTTTTCAAAACAAATCAACACTCGAGGTTGTTTTTAGAGGCACAATTCAATAACTGTGTAGAAACATTTTGCTTAAAAATTTCCTCTCCTTTGCTACCTGGAATGCCCTTTCTCTTATGTTTTATTATTTCCTTCCAAATGTAACTGTTCCAGGACTCCCCTGATTAACCTCCCTTGTGGTGAGGAGGAAAGGAATCATACTTACCTCATAGGATCCTATGATAAAGCATATATATGCAAAGTCATGTGGTGGACATGGTAGGTACACAAAAGTTCTATGTATTTTATTTTATTTTTATATTCCTTCAGCCCTTTTACAGTTAATTGATTCACTGGCAAATTGCGCTTGATGCATGAACCCTGGACTAGGGATAAGAAAGCCTCGGCTTTATTCCAGGCTAGTGGTGGTGTTTGAACTTAAACCCTGACGGTTCTATACTCGGGTCAGAGGTCACCTATTCCACTTCCCTACTCATTTGTTCACTGAGCTTCAATCTGGTTCAAATCAACTCTATTCTACCCCTGAACGCAACCTCTGGGAACGCTGACAGTTGGAAGCTTTGCAACCACTGGGGAGGGACAACGCTTTCCCCTCTTTGAAGGGTAAATGTGCATGGGATTCCTTGAGAGGCCACAGTTCCAACACTGAGGTCAGAAACAATCTGATCAGTTCTGGATTTTTATGGTGGGTTTCCACACATACGGTTTCAACTATGTTATCTCAGTAACACATTTAATATTGCATAACCCTGTGCTCATACCAAAATAACCTACAGTTTAAAAATATTAAAAAAGCTTACATGTACACGTTCATACTTAAACATCTTATGAGAAATGGGGTTAGAAATATGTTTTTAAAATATAAACATTTTGACATGAAAACACATTATCCTTTTAACTAGCATGGATATTATTTTTCCAGACTGAGTTATAAAAACATTAAAAATCAACTCAATCAGTTTTTCTAGACAGTGTTGTTAAATAATTTATCTTTTGCTTATCTTTTCTTCTCTTTCAAGCCCAAATATTTAATTTTTTTCTTTTTATTAAATTTTGTAATATTGAATATGTTAATAGATCACATGTCTTATTTGATTCTTTTTTTCATATTTACATTCATTTAAAAATGATCCAATGCAAATATGAAAAATAATTACAATATTTTTCTTTAATATGACAAGTCCTTTTTTTTTTAAAGATTTTATTTGTCGGGGTGCCTGGGTGGCTCAGTGGGTTAAAGACTCTGCCTTCAGCTCAGGTCATAATCTCAGGGTCCTGGGATCGAGCCCTGCATTGGACTCTCTGCTCAGCAGGGAGCCTGCTTCCTCCTGCCTGCCTCTCTGCCTGCCTCTCTGCCTGCTGACTTGTGATCTCTGTCAAATAAATAAAATCTTAAAAAAAAAATTTAAAGATTTTATTTGTTTATTTGACACAGAGAGAGAGATCACAAGTAAGCAGAGAGGCAGGCAGAGAGAGAGGCAGAAGCAGGCTCCCTGCTGAGCAGAAAGCCTGATTTGGGGCTCAATCCCAGAACCCTGGGACCATGACCTGAGCCAAAGGCAGAGGCTTAACCCATTGAGCCACCCAGGCATCCCTAATGTAACCAGCCTTACAGCAAATCAAGTCATCTCTATAGTGTCGTCTGCATTTTAGCATTTTGTTAGACTCATTCACATTCTGTCAGGACTTTATGATAAATAATAAACATTGCTTTCAAGAAATAATTTAAAAACCACTGGTTCTCAGTCCCTACTTCTGAGAAGAAATAACCTTACACTTAATAGAGTGTCATATATTCTCATGGATTAGGAAAGCAAGTAACCTCTCATGATCTCAGGAATTTACAATATGGGAAGTTGCTCTCCCTTTAAGATTTTTTTTTTTTTTAATTTGACAGAGAGAGAGATCACAAGCGGCAGAGAGCTAGGCAGAGAGAGAGGGGAAGCAGGCTCCCTTCTGAGCAGAGAGCCTGATGTGGGGCTTGATCCTGAGATCATGAACTGAGCCAAAGGCAAAGGCTTAACCCACTGAGCCACCCAGGTGCTCCAGTTGCTCTCCCTTTAGTAAGAGACTCTTTCCAAACTTCGAATTATAGCCGCCGGGACAACACTCTGGTAATTGGTCACACACATTTGAAGCTTTGTATTATTCACCTTCATCCTTCTGGATCAGTCCAATGATAAAATGGGCTGAAGAGTCAGGTGGTGTAATTCTCAGCATTGGGGCATTTGAATGGAAACTGTCAGTGTTTCACAAGTGTGATTATTTGTCACTGGGTGTGTAATTGGACCAGACAACATTTCAGGTCCTTCCCAACTTGATGATCTGATTTATGAATTCCTTTGCTTATTCCCTTTTGTGTCATTTCCCATCCATAAGAGGGAAAAGATTAATGCAACAGATATTCAGTTATGCTTCTGACTTCACTTAAGGACATCCTTGTGGTCAAAGACTTATTCATGAGTAATCTGAATATCTTATATAAAACCAGTCTCACTTCCTCACCCATGTTCTTCACCTACAGCCTCTTTTCAATGGTAGAACACATTCTACCAAAACTGGGACATTTTCCACCCTTGTATCCGGATACATTTACTATTCAACCATTCGGCAAATGTTTACTGAGTACATTCTATACCAGACACTGTGTTGTGTTGGATACTAGAAACACAGCAGATATCAAGATAGACAGGAATCCTGTTATCACTGAGTTTTCTTTTAATCAGATTTTTAGCATGGTATGTTTAGTGGGATGAAAGTTGGCCCCACGGATATGTCCATATCCTAGTCTCTGAAATCTCTGATTATTATCTTATATGATAAAAGATGTGATTAAACTAAGGATCTTGAGGGACACCTGGGTGGCTCAGTTGGTTAGGCGACTGCCTTCAGCTCAGGTCATGATCCTGGAGTCCTGGGATCAAGTCCTGCATCGGGCTCCCTGCTCGGTGGGGAGTCTGCTTCTCCCTCTGACCCTCCCACTTCTCATGCTCTCTCTCTCTCTCAAATAAATAAAATCTTTTAAAAAAATATTAGAAAACTAAGGATCTCGAGAGGAGTAGTTTATCTTTTGTTATCCAGGTGGGCTGTATATTCAATCTTATCTATCCTTATAATAGAGAAGAGGGGGAGGTTCAACACTACACATACTTGAGAAGATGATGTAAAGATTGAGCAGAGAGTGACTTGGCCACCAGCCAAGGAATGCACTTGGATATGCTAGCCAAAAGTAATTTAAAAAATTATATAAAAGATAAAGTTATTTTAAAGGAGTTCTTCAATTGAAAAGATGAATAAGTATTTTGGAATTACTTTTGTGATGATAATGAAATGTGCACAAATTTTTTTTACCTATATGTGATCTTTAATACTCATAATAACAAAATAAAAAAGAAGGCAATAAAGAAAAGGGGCATGGGGTTGCTTTATAACATCAAAGTTTTATTGCATTTCACACACATATAGCTGGCTGAAGTAGATATTGATGTTTGGTTATCTGATAGCCATTTCTTTCTCCTTCTTTTCCAAATTACCCTAGTTATGTTGAAATAGCCACACAGCCCATGAAACTCAGAGCTGACCTCAACTTCTCATCTTGAGCTCCAAGTCCAAATATGACACTCTATCATCTTTATAAAGAAAAGATTGGCTCAGGAATGAACACTTGCCACAATCTGAGAGATGAGACACAAGGGACTCACTATTGAGAGTTGCTTAGAAAGTTATTATTATTTTTTTTTTATCAGGGAGAGAGTTTAGGAAAGTTCTCTGTCTTCTACCCAATAAGAAAGAATGCAACTGCTGCCATCCTATGACATTTTAGGAGAAAGGCAGCACTTTGGACTGCAGAATGAAGAGTGGTTAATGATTCTACTGCTGATCTTTTGAACCAGTCAATATTGAAATTCACCCTCCCTTAACCTTCCCAGTTAAGCAAGGTAATAAAAAGTCCTATTTTTTGAAAGGCAATTTTGAATTATACTTTGTCATTTGCACATATCCTAAGTGATAGGCTGCCTAACAAATGGTTATAGCCCTAAATACATCTACCTGTTCACTGGCCCTAAATGAACACTTAATTCTAATTTATTTATTATTTAGATTCAAATTTAATAAAATCAGTGTCATATGTGAGAATTAACCAGAAAGCAGGAGATGCTCAATAGCTAAGAAGGAAAGATGAAAAGTAGTGAAGATAATTATACTTTGCATTTTTTTTTTTTTTTTTTTTAGGTTTGGGGCAAAGAAGCAAAAAAAAAAAAAGAAGAAGAAGTAGTTCTTAGTACTAAATAGATTCTGTGAGACTGTATAGCAAATGGCTTATGATCCTTCCATTGTAAAATTTGCTTAGAATAGGCTTTCCCTCCAGAAAGTTGTTAAAATAGCATATGTTGCCTCCAAAATTTTCCAGCTGGATGATGTTTCCTGCTGAACTACTCTTAGCCCTCCCAGGAATGTGGTAAACACAATGCAATTTGGAGGTTGAATCAAAGTCAGATTATTTTTAAAAATATCTAAACCAGATGCATATGTTCATTAAGGTGAAAGGTAAAAGTAATAAATATTAGCATATGGTCTAATAGGAAAAGCTAAAAAAACTTGGGGAAAGAGTCACGTAGCCTAAAGTAGAAAAGATGTTACATGTTATTTGGAAAGGCTCTTGGTAAACCAGATATTATACTTGAAACTATTGTTACAAGAAAGAGGACTTGTTTTTTACTTCCATTTATAAGTAATGGTATGTCATTTCCAGAAAAAATATGAAAATTCCTCTAGACCTAAAAATTATTGTTTCTCTAACCAAATGTCTCTTTCAATTTGGTTTTCTGATATTTTATTATATAATCCCTCAACAGTTGTAGAAGCAAGGTATTTTAATGGATTTTGAATACGATTTATAAAAGAAATCATACAGTGTGTTAGGAACAACTTTTTGAGTGAGAATAGGAAGGGAAATGGATGCCTGGGAGCTTGTGAAGGGCAACCAGGTAAGGAAAAAATGTACCTAGCATTTTTACTTATATATTTATTTATCTATTGTCAATGTCAATGTCAAAATAAGATCTTTTGGAGAAATTTGCTCATGATGGAAGCACGCAGAGAAGAAAAAATTATCTTTTGTGACAAATGCTGTTAGTCACTTCTATTCCAGCCCGTCAAAAACAGCTTTGATTTATAAACAAAAAAGTTATTTAAAAGAGGTACCAAAAGAGTAACATGAATGTGGAATTTTTAAGAGTCACCTTTTCATTTGTTATCACCAACTCTTAATCCGTGATCTACTGCTTTCTCACTCTCTCTCCTTCCCTCATTACTCCCCTAAGGAAATTTAGGACTTAAACACCTTTATGCTTTTCCATATTAGACCAGTGGGCTGTGAGGACTGTGAGGGGAGCTGGAGGAAGTCAGCTGGGTGTGTTTATTTACAGGATGACAAATACAGCCATGGGATACAACATTACAGCAACCTAAAAAGAAAATGTTCAAAACTGCATTCTTGACCTAGAGTTGACAAACTTTTTCTATAAAGATGCAGGTAGTAAACCTTTCAGCTGTTGCATAGAGCCTCTATCACAGCCATTCAACTCTGCTATTGCAGTGAAAAAGTAGCCATAGACTACAACGTAAATGACAATATGTAAATGAAGGAGGATTTCTATGTCCCCATAAAACTTTATTTATGGACACTGAAATTGAATTTCATATAATTTCCACATATCCTGAAATATTACCATTCTTTTTATTTTTCTCTCCAACAATTTAAAAAATGTAAAAAAAAAAAAATCTAGCTCATAGGCATACAAACATGTAGGGTGGCAAATTTGGCTCCTGGGCCACACAGTTGGCTGACTCTGCTCTAGATCCACCCCATTTTTGATACCTTAGAATGATATTATTCTAAACCAGGAGATATCATCCAGCTTATGCTAGGCTTCTTCTTCTCCCCATTCCTTGAACTAATCATGTCACCTTTGTATGTTGCAGGATGAGAAATTTTTAAGTAGGGACATGTAACTTGTTAGAATTTCACTTTGTGACAATTTCACGTAAAGTATAAAACCCTTCACATGTCACAAACGTTGGAATGACAGAAACAAAAGTTTTAAAAAAAGTTAAGTGAAGATTTTTTTCATATTTCATTGTCCTATATCTTCCTACAAGCTTTTTTCAACCTCTAATTTAGAGAAATGACTTCTAGCTACTGAAAGCTTTTATTTGGCTTTTCTCAGTTACCTACTGATGTGTAAAACACACTCCAAATCTAATGTCTTCAAACCACAATAATTTACTGTGTCTAGCGATATGGTGGCTTATGTATGGAGTTCTGGTCTTGCCTGGGCTCACTCACATAATTGTGTTCAACTGGTTGGGTAGACAGGGGTCTGGACTCATCTGGGACAGCTGGCATATCTAGGCCTTTCTCTCTTCACCCTAGCCTTCTACATAGTATGAGCTCAAGGCAACATTCTAAGTGAGCATGGGTGGAGGCTGAAAAACCTCTTGAAGCCCAGGCTCAAGAATTTATATTGCATCATTTTCTCCACATTCTATTGTTCCAAGCAAGACCAAACTCTAGCCTAGATTCAATAGAGAATTTATGGACACCAAATAACCTACCATAACACTCTAGGTGTCATCAAATTGGTTTGTGTTGGCTCTTGTCATTGTGATAATATGGAAAATTCAAGAAGATTGTCTGTGGAGACAGTGCGAGGATGAACACAGTACAGAAGATGAAAATGCTGGTGAGATCCTCAAATATGTCAGGGACAGACTCAGGATAAGCAGTTGGAAAATTTGCAAGAAAGGAAGTAATGCATGGTAAAGACAGTAGAAACAAAGGTATGGGAATGCTTTGGTCATGGTCACAGTCAGAACCGTGGATCAGGAAGAGCTCCCAGAAGCTGTCATAGTCAACAATAGACATGAGTCAAAAATGAAGTGGCCAGCCTTCCATGTCAGAGTGTTTTAGTTCAGATTTACTTCAGAGTCTTTATCTAGAATATCATGCTAGATCTTTATAGTACTGCAAGACACGATTTCAAATGTTGCTAGGAAAAAACTCGGGTTCTGAGTGGTAATCAAGTGATGGGAAGGAGAGGTGCAGCCAGGTTATGATACTGCTGCAGGACAATCCTGACCCATCCCCCTATGACATAATGCTCAAGTTAACTCCACCCAGAAACCTGATAATGCCTTTAGCAATAACCTGTTTCTTCAACTCTAAGATGCCATCTATTTCAAGTTGCATTCTGATTTATATACTATCAGTAACTATAATTATAAGGTGCCACTAATTGTTAGGATGCATCCTGATTGGGGCGCGTGGATGGCTCAGTGGGTTAAGCATCCAGCTCTTGATTTTGGCTCAGGCCATGATCTCAGGGTTTTGAGATCAAGTCCCACATGGGGTTCCACACTGGGTGTGGAGCCTGGTTTGGATTATGTCTCTCCCTCTCCCTCTACCCCTCCCCCCATTCTCTCCCTCTATAAAAAAAGGCAACAACAACAAAACATGAATCCTGATCAATTCCAGAGACAAATTATAAGAAAACATCCTTATTAGAGGTAACAGAACTGGCTAGTAATAATAACAAAAATAGCATGAACTAAGCAATAAGCATAGAAATATGTTAAGCATTTTACATATTTTTCCATCAATGCTTATAAGAGTCCATGAAGGACTTTCTATTATTGTAATTCCTATTACATGAACAAGGCAACTGAAGCTAAAGAGATTAAGTCACCTATTCAAGGTCATTTAGTTAGTAAATGCAAAGCTAAGATTCTATCCTTGGTCTAACCCCAAAACCTGAACTTTTAATCACTTACCACTATGGTTTTTCATACAAATTATTCATAGACATGGACAAGGTATTGTTCAAATAACCATCACAAAAACAAACAAATTAAGACAAATTAAGGCTTCAAAGATCTGAAGTTAAAACAGAATGGAGAAAAGCTGCAGGCAAGTGAGATCATATTCACTTTTCCACCAATCAGAGGGCAGTGTAAAGAATTTGCTCATTAGGTCAAAGGCAGAGTGCTTTCTATTCCAGAAATCCCATGTAGACATTTCATTTCTTCTTCTTTGATAACCCAGTAGTGCTCAAGCTTTAGCAAGCATAGGAATTACCATACATATATAATCTTAAAAATTCTGTACTTTATGGGCAACTTTGAGAACTTTCAAGAAAAGTTTTGTCTTTATCCAATGTCGCCACACAAATGCATTCAGGATTTTATAACTCCTAAGTGGGATACCACTGCTTCCACATGAAAGCACTTCCAGATGATACTCTTCAGCATACGGTGATGTTTCATCTAATTCTAATATTCTACCACTACTTATTTAAGCATTAACTTTTAGAATGTGGTTGAACCATTACTTTTTCATCCATTAAATGTAGCTTGATAAATCGTTCCTTATGTCTGGTACTATGTTTAAATATTGTGCTAGGGATGCTGAGATAAAATATATAGTCCCCAACTTCAAAGAGTTTGTGGTCTACAAGGAACCAAGATTTGCATATATGGCCATGACTGAGGTCAGAATAATTCGGCAGTACAGGTAATGAACATTATCCCACCTGGGCTGGTCAATTTAGTTTTCCTGATAAGCTGAAGCTCCTGCTGCATTTAGAAATATGTAAGAATGAGACATTTAAGGGGTGCCTGCGTGGCTCAGTCGTTAAGCATCTGCCTTTTGTTCAGGTCATGATCTCAGGGTTCTGGGATCAAGGCCCACACCGGGCTCCCTGCTCAACAGGAAGACTGCTTCTCCCTCTCCTGCTCCCCCTGCTTGTGTTCCCTCTCTCACCGTGTCTCCCTGTCAAATAAATAAATACAATCTTAAAAAAAAAAGAATGAGAAATTTAAGAATACGTAAAAAGGAGATGAGCTAGATGGCACAAGTAAGAGAAGGAAAGCATGGCAAGGACATTCAAGAGCAAGAACGACACCAACTATTCGCATTACTCTGCAGCTTACATTTTTCACTAAACTGCGTATCATGAGCATCCCTACAGATTGGTGATAAGAACTACTTCACCTTTTCTAATAGCTACATAGTAGTCCCAGAACAAGAGGTAGATTATTCAACTATTCCTTTACTCTTGGACATTCAGATTATTTTCAGGATTTCACTACTACAAACAATGTCATAAACATTCATTTATGTATAACTATATGCTTACCTGTTTTGATTTCTCCTAAGATCATATCTGCAATTTGACATTATTGAGTAAAAGATCCAAAAAAAAAAGTCATACTACTATACTGATTTATCCTCTCATCTAGCAGTGTAGGTACAAATCTTATAAAATTTTGCTGATTTAATGAGCACAATAATAAGAGATCTTCATTGTAATTTGTACCATCTGAACCATTGATGATGTTGAAAATGTTTTCTGTGATTAGTGTGTTTATATCCATTGAGCGTTTCCCTATTGTCTTTTTTTTCCCCATCATTTTTGGGCTTCTTTTGAATACTTAGGATATTAACTATTTTTCTTTTGAATTATACACATTTTCCCATTATTTGTCTTTTGAATTTTTTATGATGACTTTGACTTTAGCATCATTTATAATATATTTAGTTATGACATTATTTTTAATTTAATAAATGCATATGCATTCTTTGTTCTTATAAATTTTTAAGTTTCAGAACTTCCTCTAGAAAGTCTCCCCTATCTTGAATTTATTCTAATACTTCTGTCATTTCTAAAATTTAGATTTCTTGTTCACCTTAGAACTATCATTTTAGGGTTGCTTTATCTTTCAGGAAAAAAAAAAAGATAGATAACTGGTTTTGATATAAGTAATACTTTTTTTTAAAGATTTTTATTTATTTATTTAATAGGCAGAGATCACAAATAGGCAGAGAGTCAGTCAGAGAGAGAGAGGAGGAAGCAGGCTCCCTGCTGAGCAGAGAGCCCGGATGCGGGGCTCGATCTCAGGACCCTGGGATCATGACCTGAGCCGAAAGCAGAGGCTTTAACCCACTGAGCCACCCAGGTGCCCTGATATAAGTAATAATTAAATATAAAATCTTTTCTTGCCAGGATAGGTCAGCTGGGATATGAGAGAACAGCCACTTTCGAACAGTAGGAATGTCATTTAGAATATCTTTTATTTTGGATAGATGTGCTAATAGGGAGTTGGAAAAAAGAAGGTAAGGTAGGAAAGCAAATGAATGTTGTTCCAAAATCAGATTCCTCTCAGATCTGGTTTCTATTGTTTACGTGGATTTTCCTCTACATTATTTCCAGCAATTCTGAATTGAATTTGACGCACTTTTTGAAAGGTCAGGCAGCCATTGGTAATCATGTAAGATGACTTAAAATTCGACTTGGCTCACTAGAGGTTCTTGGGAGCTATGGTGGATGCTCATGGTAATGCTTCTTTATACTAATGCTATAATTAGATCTTTGGAATGGTTGCTTACTTATTGGCCCAAGAACGTGAATTTAAATCTAAAGGGTTGTATAGTAATTGTAAGACTTTTGAAAGAGAAATGAAAGTCTTTTCTTGCTAAATTCAGCCCCATAGTCAATCCATTACCTCTTGAATGCCAAAATACAGTACTTTTTAGCTTTGGTTATTTCTACATTTGATCTGCTGTCAAACAGCAGTTAAGCTGATGCACAAGCATTATTTTGATAAGACCATTTCTAAAGACAGAATTCAAAACAAAAACATAATAGTCTCTTCCATTAATGTCAAATAAATAATATTCTGCCAGACATTGTTGGGGCACTTCTGAAAATCCATTCTCTTTCAAATTGAACTGCATTATATTTTCTGAAGAATGTTAGGTCCTTTTGGAAATTGTTTAGAGTAAAAGTTTTCAAGAGCAGTTTTTCTTAGAAGCTGGGTTGGCTTTTATTGGAATCTGTTTTATCCTAGAGAATAGTTGTCTAGATAAATGCTAGAGAATGATCACAACAAGCTGAACAGAAACATCCTGTGTGGGGTACTCTGACCAGTTAGAAGATAGTATCAGGACTAACTCTTTGGTGTATAGAAAAGGGTCTCAGAACCAGGTGTAAACACCCAAGAAATAATATTAATTCCTTTATCACTTTGATTTTTGTTTGGGTCTTAAAATGGGCTTAGTCTAGAAGATCACCAGAGTGGCATTAGTAGCCCAGGAGTTACCCTGGCCATTTGGGTTATCTCTGAAGTTACGTTTCAGCCCAGTAAAAGTGCAAGCCTGTTGTCTATTTTAGAAAAGTGAGCTCCAGGGATACGGAGCCTCTTATATTTCTCATATTCTATAATCCAAACAAGTGAAAGTTAGATTCGGTGATAACAACTGAAAACATTAATTTGTTAATTCAATTAAAATTTATCAAGTCCTTAGAATATATAAGATACTGCAGGAAGTAAATCCCAGAAGATGATATGTTCTTAATGAGAGAGTTATGTAATATGGACTTTGAATAGGAACAATTCCAAGGGTCCTGGGTGGAAATAGGAGGACTGGCACCTCCAAGGTCAAAGGAGAAAATTCATTCTCACTTTCTGTAAGTATCAACTCCATTCAAAGCATCATGCTTCCTGCAGTGGGAACAAAGTTGAAACAGACATGAATCATGCAGGAAGGAGTTCCAGTATGGAGACAAGACACATTCCCAAATAAAGATGATACAAGATAGAAAGTAATGCATTACACTAGAAGTATATATAGATCCTTGTTCTGGGAATTGTGTTGGGATTTAGAGAGATACTCAGCATGACAGGAGGCCAGAGCCAAGGGACTTGAAAACACACACATCTTCTAGCATTTCACTATGGTCTAATTCTAATCTCAAAAGAACCATGAGCAGTAGACAAAACAGGCCGAGATTTATTACTCTCTCTGTTTTACAGGTGAGGAAACTCAGTAAGAAAAGAGGGCTTTTTCTATTACTTTTTGTTGTAGTTGTGTTTCATTCCTCAACAGTAGTTTCATAAGGTTGTTCTTGCTAAAGGGAATTCACCCTGACGTGGGCCAAAGAATCAGTTGCTTTATTCCAGCCCATCAGCTGATTGGACATTATGGATGGCGCTCTTGGCATTCGTGATTGACAAGCTATATGCTGAAGTTGTATGAAGCTCAGTTTCCCCATAGGTCAAGAGGGCGGTAATAAAGCCTATTCATAAAATCAAACAGGAAGGCCTTTTAAAAATGATACACAAGATAAGGTATTAAGTTTTGTGTGAACATTCAGTCCAAATTCAGTGCCATGACATCATCTTTAAAATTTATTTTGGTGAAAGATGCTTAAAATCTGAAATATTTAGGCCTATGAGGAGTTTGTCACAATCAACAAAATTGCACTATCACCAAATTGTCCACATTCTACTGGAAGCTAGTATTTTCATTTAGCTTGAAAGGCAAAAAAGATCAGTTTTACTGTAATTTTACGAAGCTGCCTTATTCAACTTCACAAACAGATAAGCATCATTGTATAGTGCACCGCGACTATGCGTAGATAATTAAGAGATCCTGATGGACTTTAGGATTGGTTTTATAGATGTTGCTTTCACTTACAGTTCTATCATACTTCTGACACTTTAAAAATATGTGTTGATATGGTGTCAAAGGACGAACAGAGACAAATAACAATAAAAAGACACAGAATTTGCTCATCTCTGGCACACAGGTCTTAAAGTTATTTTGCAACTTCTATCTTCCAAAGGATCACTTAGAGTTAAAGTGGTGGGAACTAGTATTAGTCATTTACTCTTCTGTCTAGTTCAAAGAAAATGCCAGATTACAGGTTGCATATCCGTGCTGCAGATTTGCTGTCTGTAACAGAATGCAGCTTCCTGAGATTAAAAATAAAGAAGAAAAAGAGTCTGGAGATTTAAATGTGCCTAGTGGCACAAAATAACTTCTGGTATAATGTAACATATCAGGGATGATCATTTTGATTGTGACATAAATTCATTCATAAAAGTAACCAAGTTCACTGTATATCCTGCAACTAGTGCTATGGTCTTCTTTTTCTCTAACCTCTCTTTCCTTAAATCTCTTTTCAGTTAGGAAATCTACTCTCTGAATTGATATGGAGATCTTCCTAGGCAAAAATAAATTTTTTAGTGTTAAATTTTAGAAAGATGGACTGAACAAACCATGCCAGTTTCCATTAATCGAGAAAAACTTTCAGCATTACAGTCTCTTCCAGGAAGGACTTTCTCTTTTTCTTTCTTTCTTTTTTTTTAAATAGTCCTGTAAGAGCTTTCTGATGTATAAAGATAACCCCTGGAAAAAAAAAAAAAAAAAACCTGAATAACCTCAGCCACATTTGCCGTATTATAACATCAGGATGTTCAGTGAAAGGGCTTAAAAGACTTGATTATTAGACATGAGATTTTTGTAGTTAATGAGAATTCCTACAAATCAAGGTCTTTAACTTTTAAAGGAGAGAGCTTAACTGAAATTTCAGTATCAATTTCAGGTTAAGAAAATACACTGGACTATAGGGAAATATTTGGCAATTCACACAAAAAGAGGCGATTAGAGCAAAAATAAATTAATCTTACTGATAAAGAGCATTAAGTAGCTTTACACAATGCAGAAAGTACCCAAAACATGCCAGAGCTGACATTGCACTGCATTTCTGATTGCTGGTAAGCTTGCTAGTTACATACAGGGAAAACTCCAAAGTAAGAATGAACATGTAGGCTGTATTAACTTGGTCCATGGGAGTCAACTGCATGTTAGCCTTTGTTGGGGAACAGCTTCCTACTTATGTTTGTGCAGCTGGGGAAACAGGCCAAGAAGGTTTGGAAAAAAAGTATTTGAGAAGTGATTCTCAATTCTGGAGTGCTATAGGTGCTCAAACTTATTAATATATCCTATAGCAATTCATGTTTCACCTCTGCTGAACCCTGGAACGAGTACTATACAAATCATGCAAAAGTCTCTTAAAATTGCATTAGGGGTTTATAGATGTAAAATTCACTTTCTCACAAACTAGTATGGTGGGAAAATTACTGACTCATTATCTTGTCTATGTTCTCTTGATTTTTTTCTCTCTTGTCTTTGACTTCTAGAAGGTAGCAAGAGTTTGTAATGCATTGCTTTAGGGCTTTTGCCATGGCTGAAAGGTAAAGCAGGCTTTCCTCTAGGCATATGAAAAAACGGGAATTTTTTTAGAAAACTATGACACTGCTGGAAGGGCAGAAAGCTGCTGAGTACACTTGTGATGCAGGGGAAATCTAAGAGAATGGAGAGTAACTGAGATTTCTCTGGGTCCTTGGGTCTCTCTCTGAGGCATTACCCTTTGCCAACCTACACCTCAAATTTGGAAAGTGAGAATGGGAATTGCTGAAAGTAGTGACCTATTGGTACACCTAAGAAGCTCACACCAGGCACAAATCCATTTCCAAGGCCAGAGACATTTGGGATCCAAAAGGACCTTATAGGCTTGAGACAGAACCTGTCTTGGTAAAAACAAAGGAGAGTACTGACGGCCTGTTATTGCTATACTTGATTTATACAGCCTGTGGGTTTATGAGTTAACAAATATTATATGACCAGTCAAAGGTAAAGCAAAAGAAAAACCAAGAGTTTCTCCAGCCCTATCCAGATTCCTTCTGTTATAGGACTCCAACCTCAACTTTTTCAATTGAAACTAATTCTAAATTCTTATCCTAAATCAGCTGCCAAAGATTTCACCTCTGGAAATCCAGCTGCTAAAACTATTTTGCACCAGTAGAAACATGGATCAATTTATATTTTTATGACTCACTTCCCAGAGACCATGTATGAATAAAAAGAGCTGCATATGCAAAGGGCTTTGTTAGTTGTTTGGAAGCATCCAATTATCTATATTCAAAACAGTTGCTGCTGGGTAATGAAGCAGGGGCATTGAGAATAAGAAAAGAAAGGGTCTATGGCTTATTATCAAAATTAAAAACAAAATAAAATAATAAATGTATACATTGATAAAGCTACATCAGTTTAGTAAAAGATCACATTTCTATCCTATTGACAGGACTAATAGCAAAACATTTTAATAATATAATTGTTCCATCTTGATGAGGATCTTTCTTAAGCTCCTAACATTTTAGATTACTAGAAAAAAGAATTAAATAATTACATAGTGAATATAGTTTATTGAATAATGTTTTTGCAGTTTTCCCCATCATTTGGATATGTGTGTGTCAATTTTATTGAGATATGATTCACATAAAATAAAATTCACTAATTTTTTAAGTGCATAATGTTAGACTTTTGGTAAGTGTGTGAAGGCTTACAAGTGGTGCTACAGTCATGATATAGAACATTTATATCACTCACAGAAAGTTTCCTTTTGTTCTTTTGTAATTAGCTTTCTCCCCTACTGCTGGTCTTTGGTAGCAACAGATTAGTTTTCTTTATTTTCATTTTAATTGATTTTGACTAGAATACTTAATATGGAATATATCCTATTAACATATATTAAGTGTCCAATGCCTTACTGTAAAATACATGTGCAATGTTGTACAGCAGATCTCTTATTTATCTAGCATACCTGAAACCTCATGCCCACTGGTTAGCAACTCCTGATTGCTCTACCCCCTGCCCCTGGCAAGCACTAATGTATTCTCTGACTCCATGTTTCACCTAACGCAATGTCTTCAAGGTTCACCTATTCTATTACATATTTCAGGATTTCCCTCTTTTATAAGGCTAAATAATATTCTATTGCATGTATGTATCATATTTTTCATTATTCATTCATCTGTCAATGGGCATTCAGATTGCTTCTACATCTTGGCTATTGTGAATAGTACTGCAATAAACATGTGAACATGGGACTGGAGATATCTTTCTGTGATCTCAATTCCCATTCTTTTCGATAAATACACAGAAATGGAGTTTACAGAGGAGACAGCAGAAAATAAAAAATAAATAAAAGAAACAGAATAGAAAAATCAAATGATCATCTCAATAATGCAAAAGAAGCATTTGATAAAATTCAACATCCTTTCATGATAAAGACTCTCAACAAACTAGGAATAGAAATTACTTCAATACAATAAAGGCCATTTCATTAGCTGTGAAAAGCCCACAGCTAATCTCATATACGGCATTGAAAAACTGAAAGCTTTTCCTCTAAGATCAGGAATAATGCAAGGATGCCCACTGCTGCCACCTCTACTCAACATAGTATAGCATGCCTCAGCCAGAACAATTAGTCAAGAAAAAGAAATAAAAGACAACCAAATCAGAAATAAATAAATAAAATTGTTGTTTACAAATGACATATTCTTATATATAGAATATCCAAAAGATTACACACACACACACACACACACCCCATTAGAAATGATAAGCGCATTCAGTAAAGTGGCAGGATATCAAATCAGCACACAGATATCATTTGTATTCCATATACTAACAACAAACTATCTGAAAAGCCAATTAGGAAAAGAATCACATTTACAAAGGCATAAAAAGAAAATATTTAGAAATAAACTTCAAAAAGTGAAAGATCTATATACTGAATACTACAAAACATTAATGAAAGAAATTAAAGAAGACACAAGCAAATGGAAAGACATGTTGTGTTCTTGTACTGGAAGACTTAATATACATAATGTTGTATCTAAAGCTATCTAAAGATTCAATGGACTCTATCAAAACTTCAATGGCATTTTGTACAGGAATAGGAGAAAAAATCCTAAAATTCTCATGGAATCACAAAGGACCCTGAATAGTGAAAAAGAACAAAGCTGGAGGTCTTATACTCCCTGACTTCAAAACATATTAAAAAGCTACAGTAATCTAAACATTATGGCACTGGCATTAAGACATACATGAAGACCAGTGGGACAGAATAGAGAGCACAGAAATAAATCCATGCATGCATAGTCAACTGGTCTTAGACAACGGTGTCAAGAATACACAATGGGCAAAGAATATACTTCAGCAAGTGTTGCTGGGAAAACTGGATATCTACATTCAAAATGGAATTGGACCGTTATTTTAGTACCATACACAAAAATCAACTCAAAGCAGATTAAAGACTAAAACAAGGTCTGAAACTGTAAATCTCCTGCAAGGACACATAGGGGAAAACCTACATGACACTAATCTTGGTGAATTATTTCATGGTTACAAACAGCACTAGAAACAAAAGCAAAAAACAAGTGATTTATTTTCTATCACTCTCATTTCATCATTTGTCTCTTCCAGAATTTCATTATAAATGGAATAATAGAGGGTGTACTTCTTTATGTCTGACTTCTTTCAGTTATATATATATGACAAGCTAATTCATCTATGTGTATATATATATATATATATATATATCCTAGAGTAGTCAAAATATTTGGGGAAAAGGGCAATATTCTAGGACTCATACTTCATTATTTTAAGGATTATTATAAAGCTATAGTAATAGATGCTGTGGTACTAGATAAAAACAGACATATGTTTGACTGGAATATTACAGAAAGTCCAAAAATAAACCCACATATATATGGCCAGTTGACTTTTGTCACAGGTGCCTAGGCAATTCTACAGGCAAAGCATAATCATTTCATCTAATGGTTCTGAAGTAATTAGCTATCAATATGCAAAACAATAAAAAAACAAGAATGAAACTCAACCTTACAGTACACAATACACAAATACTAACTCACAATAAATTACAGACTTAAACACAAGAGATAACATTATAAACATTCTGGAATATATATATATATGAAAATATTCATGCACTTAGGTCAGGCAAAGACTTTTAAAATACTGTATAGAGAGCACAAATTGTAGAAAATTTAATACACTCAACTTAATTGAAGTTAAATGTTTGTCCCTTCAAAAGGAACTGTTAAAAATTAAAAAAAAATAATAACTTTTTGAAAACATTGGAACATATAAATAGCAAAGAGGATAAAGTGGAGGAGAAATGTGGTGAAATCCTAATTAAGGTTAAACGTTATTTTTCGAATTGCAAGACAGTTTGATTTACCTTCTAGTCTCATGGAATGAACAATTTTTACCTCATCTCTCCCTTCTATTTTTCCCCATAAACTTGTGCAAATCTACTAGAACCCTGCAGTAAAGCACGACGAATGCTCAGGCATTGTGTTTAGATTCTAGGGGGAAAGTCCCTGCCACATGTGAAGTAGAAGTTTTGGGCTAGAAGTCAGTTTGACTGCACCTTCCAAGGACTTCCATGATCTCAGTCTCCCATGTGAACATTAGAGATTTGGACTGAATATTTACAATCATGAATAGTTATGATCCAGAACAATACTTTTAGACAACAGACAAAAATAAATTGACAATAGCTCTGTTTTCTTTTTGGCTACTTTTCTCTATGATCTGATCTCAAATGACAATAAATTTGAAAATAATGCTTAAAAGATGAAAAGCCTTTCAAATAGTTTTCCAAGTATCATTTAAAATATTTTCTATTCTTTTATGAGTTCTAGATACTGCCAATGGAATTTAAAGAGAGAAAAAACATTTTTCTAGCATTGAAGTTAGCATAAAGTAGATTTCTTTTAGACTTATCAATAAGGATTAGCTCTAAAGTATCAACAGGATGCTCCTATTTTATTTTAAATATCTGTCCCCACACCGGATACCCCAAATATTGTATTTTAATCAAGTAACAGAGTGGTTAAAATAAAAAATGTTCCAAACTCACATACACTCAATCATTTAAATGAGTCCTAAATGACTGAAACCTTGAAAACTGACTAGTTGATTAGCTTAGAAATTTGAAAGATCTCTTTATCATGATATAGCTTCTCTTTTTCCATCAGAAAATAGTACATAACTAATAATACTACATTTACTTAGCTTCTGATCATCTTCTCCAGCCCAACATAGACTCTAAAAGTACCAACAGACATTATTTTATTTTTTAACATACTCACATTGCAGAGATATGAATATTATCTCCTGTGAAAATTTCATTACTTAATCTCATTTTACACTCCTGTCATAAGGTTTTATTAATAGTATAAAAATACTTGTCTATGATTATTCTCATGTTGTCTGCATTTTATAACATATTTAAACTCTACATATCATTGGTTACCTATATTATTTGTACTTGGAAAGTATATATCTGCACATATCTGTTAACATTTATACTTTATATTCAAGGTATTTTACTATTTTTACATATTATGAGTCATAAAATACAAATGTCAAAGTGTTTCCACTACACCTTGGCTAACAGAATTTAAATTAAAAAAAAAGAATATCTTAATCTACCTGATACATCTTACATATTCAGTATAATAATGCCACATCCTATGCAGTAAGAAAGTGAAGTCTAATGTAATACCAAAGCATGAGCTAATACTTAAGCATTATCTCATATTTTCATGAATTATTCCTTTAAGTACTTATTATATAACATATTTTTCTATTTCTTTTTTTAACACATGAGAATAAGAAAATCTGAATATTCAACATGCCCTTTCTTCAACATTGGCTTTTTTTTTCTTCTTACTAATGGTATATAATATACAGCATAGATCCTAAAATGGGTCATTAAAATAATTTAAAAAATAGTTTTCCTAATATTTTCTTCCATTTATCCCCTAATAAAATTGTTATTTTCCAAAGCATATGTCAAACCCACTCATTTTTCCAATTTCACCCTTAGCACCACCCTAAATGCCATCATTTTTTTGCCTAAACTACTCTCATATATCTTAATATAGGTGACTTCTAAATTCTTTATACATTTCTTCAAAGATTCAAGAAACCTATCTTTGTTCTCTTGCATAATATTATGTTAAAAGAAAGATCATGCAAATAGTAAACCTAAGAACATTGGAGTGACTATATTATCAGACATATTATTTCCAACAAGGAATATTACCAGAGATAAAGGTGGGTAGTCATTATGATAAACATCATCTATAAGACTAGAACAACTTATATTACTTAATAAAATTCTATCAACAAATGTAGAATATATGCTCATTTCAAGTACTTAGGAAACATTCACTAACACTGACAATATTCTGAGTCATAAAACAAGGCTCGAAATTTTAAATTAGTGGTTAAAACACTACTTCTGTTCCACATTATATCGAAGTGCCATACAGTGCAAAAAAAATTTAAAAATCAATACAATAAATATTAAATTAATTTAAACTAATTAAATAATAAATAAATAAGGGACTAATAAATAGATAATAAAAGGATACAAATTGGAAAGGAAGAAGTAAAACTATATTTTTTTGTAGATGACATGATCAGGTAACAAAAAAACTGAATGAATCTATAGAAAGCTACTAGAAATAGGCAGTTTTACCACATTATAGAGTACAAGATAAAAAAGGCAATTATATTTCTGAATATGATCAGTAATCATACTATATTTTTCAAATATTTGATACATTAAAAAGCTTAAATCACACAGGGATAACTTTAACAAAGACATGGATATGCAAGGCCTATATGTTGAAGAGAACAAAATGCTTCTGAGAAAAACTAAAGAAATCAAAATAAATAGGAAGATATACCATGTTTATGGATTTGAATATGCAATATTATTAAAATGGAAATTTTCCTCAAAGTAATCTGGACATTCAATACCACCAGATTCAAAATATATGCATACTTCCTTGCAGAAATTAACAATCTAATTCTAAGAATTTTGTAGAAATTCAAATAACATATAGACTAGCAAGAAAAATTTTGAAAAATCAGAACAAAATCAAAAGATCTATACATATTATAAAGCTGCATTAGTACAGAAAATGTAGTATTTGGATGAAAACTATAAACATGTAAGTCAACACGACTGAGTAGAGAGCCCAAAATTGGACCTATACATAAATGGTTAATTAAATTTCAAAATGAAAATGTTATTTAATGGGAAAAGATATAAAAAAAGATATTGTGATGCCTATGCTGCACCATAGACAAAATTAAACTCAACTGTACCAAAGAAAAATCACAAAATTTCTTGAAGAAAATGTGGGAGAAATCTTATTTCCTTGGGATAGGCAAAGATTCTTAGGTCAGAAAAAGCATTAATCATAAAAGAAAAAAAAAGATAAACTGGAATTTATTTAAGTTAAAAGTTTTTGCATTTTAAAAATTTCTCCTTCAGAAAATGAAAAACAAGCCAGAGTAGAAGAAAATATTTCTAATACATATACCTAAAAGGAACTTTTATCTAAAGCTTGTTTTTAAAAAAACTTTATAGTTCAGTAACAAAAAGAAAACTCTCCTTTTTTAAAAATGGCAGAAGATTTTAACAAATTTTTCAGAAAAGGTATATAAGTGACGACATGAAGAAATTCTCAGTATCATAAGTCATCACAGAATGCAAATTAAAATGGCAGTAAGACATCAGCACACCTCTGCCAGACTGGCTAAAATTAAAACTTCCAAAAATACCAAATATTAGTGAGAATGTGGAGGAACCAGAAGGATAACACCCTGCTGGTGAGAATATAATGTGTACAACCACTTCAGTTTGGCAACTTCTTGTAAAGTTAAATATACCTTTAGCATATGATTCAGTAATTCCACTCTTAAGTGTCTACACAAGAGAAATGGAAACATATTTCATGTAAATGTTCATAGACCTTTACTTAAAATCTTAAAAATTAGATACCTTTCAAGTGTCCTTAAATAACTAATGACTAAACAAATTGTGGCACAGACTCTTAAAGGAATACTAAACAGCAGAAAGAGCAAAAAAGAAAATCTCTTGTAATCTTAAGGTTCCTTGTTGTAAACTTTTTGTGATTAGTGTTAACAAAAGCTGACTAAAATAACATAAAATAAATTTTACAAAATAGTAACAATGATAGAGTCTTCAGGATTATTTTTCCTTTTTTGTGTATTTATAGATATAAGGATTGGGCATTATATTAATTCGAGTAAGAAGATGGATAATGCAAGTATTGTTATGGTAATATTACCAAAATTTTTGGGTCTCTGTGCCAATCAACACATTGTGATCTACCAAAAAAACATTTTCAACAATCTTAGTAATATGACAAATAAGGAATCACCTGATTTGTTAAGGAATTTGTTATTTTGTAACTACTCATTCACTTTTTTAGTACCAAAACCAATGGTTCTAATTGCCCTTTGTTTGGTATCCTAGAGCATTTTACCAGGGCAGTATACCATAATAGATTTTAAATGAATAAAAGCTGAACCTTTGTTTTGTAAATTATGAAAAATAACATAAATATAAAAAAAAATAGAATGAACAAAGAGTGTTTTCAGGAAGACTAGTTTTAGAAAAGAATATGGGGGGGACCTAAGTGGTTCCAAGTCAGTTAAACATCCAACTCTTGATTTTTGCTCAGATCATGATCTCAAGCTCATGAGATCAAGCCCCCATCTGTCTCCACACTCAGTGGGGAGTCCACTTGAGAATCTTTCTTACTCTTAAATAAATACATCTTAAAAAAGAAAAGAATACATACAGAAGTTGAGGAATTGTAAAATAATTCCCTTAAAACAATTCATGCCACAGAGTACCCTTTACAATGACTACTATTAGAGGTGGCATCCCTAGGTCTGAAGATCTCCACTCAACAGCTTTGCATTCTTACCTCTTGCTTCCTGGTGTCCATTCTCTTTACAGCAGCAAACCAAGTGACCAATATTTTCAGCAATAAAAATTATATTTTAAAAAATTCTCTCTCACTGCTATTCATTCAAAACTCTCCTACATATGTCTACTGCAGTTAGAGTAAAATACAAATTCCTCAACTCAGAGGCCAGATTCTTCTCTCATTTTGCACTTTTCTCCTCCATATCTGTGTTCTGGATATATAAACATCCTTCTATTCCTCAGACATAAGAAGTTCACACCTACCTTGGCCTTGGTCCCCTGGTTACTCAACCTAAAGCAGTCCCTGTAGACATCCCTTATTTTATTAATGTTTCACCTTCCAAACATTTATCACTGTTACTACTGCTCTTCTCTCTCTTCTAATGTGCTTCATGACAGCAAAATCAAAACCTTTTGTCTTTTTTTTTTTTTTTTCCTCTCCATGACCTAGAACTGTGCCTGGTAGGTCCTCAAAACGTTTTTCCGATAGGGGAATGAATGCCAAGTAGTTTTTATAAAGACTGTTTTTATAAAGACCAATTTTTTAAAAGGAAATTTTGGTGTTTTTGAGCAGTAACAATAAAAAATCATTCTATTTTCCAATGTAAATTTATTGTTTCCTAAAGCTAAAGGATGCACATGGTATGTCTCTCATTTGGCTGTAGATGTCTAAGGAATCTTTAACTGCAACACAATTTAGAGAAGGTAGAAATTTCAACAAGTTCAATTAATTGCATAGTAGTTTCCCTGAGGACATTTCTGACACTGTTCCTAGGTCTTGTTCATAAAAGAGCTTTCTTAAGTGACTATAATAGACAGCATTCCTTTGAAAACTGTCACCTCTAGACCTATGGCTTTATTGATTTCTACACTGTTTTTACTTTTGTGGCATCAAAGTCAAAAACAAAATGAAGATCATGCTAAATGGTTGACTGTAAAGGGAATTATTTTCTCCAAAGAATCGCTGTGATTTTGAACAGAGTAAGAGTAGGCAGTAATTATTGTCTTGAGCTGAGCATTACGTTCTATTATGTTTAGAGTAGTATTTAGGACATGATGATGCTGCAATTAGTAAGAATTGACTATGAACAAAACAGTGGACAAGATAGGAAGTTATAAATTGAGAAAGTATTTTATTTTATTTTATTTTTAATTATTTTATTTTATTTATTTATTAGAGAGAGAGAGAGAGAGCATGAGAGGGGAGAGGTCAGAGAGAGAGCAGACTCCCTCCAAGCAGGGTTTAACCAATGAGCCACCCAGGTGCCCCTGAGAAAGTATTTTAAAAGATAAGGGTAATTATGAAGTAACTGAACCTTAATGGAAAAGGGAATAGAGCAGGGGTTAGGATATTGAAAGATATGAAGAACTAAAGAAAAATGTGTCCAAAGAGAAAATGTTCCCCTTTAACTCCTGATAAAGTCATCATGAAATAAAATGGAATAATCCCACAAAGAAAATAAGTCATATATATATCTACATATCCATGTTCAGAAATACTGTGGGAGACCTAAGTTCCATTTTAATTTCTTCCAATTGTTCCCTTCACATATTAATACAAAATCCATTTATATCTATTGCTAAGATTTTCCTTTCCCAGTGGTAAAAGCCAATCAAAGTTCTGCATACATTTAAAAAATCAGACTTACAAGGAAACTTGAAGTGATTTGAAAATAAAACTAAACAAACAATGAAAAGATACATTCAGAGTAATTTTTTTAAACAGCAAATATATGTAATAATTAGGTGTTAATAATTTTACCTACATAAAGGAATGACTTTTTTTCTTATTATTGGTATGAAATCCCAGCAGGTCTTTCTTAGTAAAAATAGTGTAACAGATCTAGAAAAAAATATCTGACTTTTTTTTAAGTAAACAATTTTCCTGTTGTGTGGTTTTAAAAAAAAAAAAAAGGTGGTTGTCTTTATTAGCTCAGAAATAATGTGTTTGGTAAGTCAATCCAGTTGCATATTTATAGCATCATGATCAAGGTCATTACAATTAGTAATGAAAATGCTAAAGTTTTCAAGGTTTAGAATTTAATTTTTCAAAATTTGCATACCTGTTCTTTTTGAGTTCTGAAATGTCACTTTATCAGATTATGAATGCCCAAGTAGGAAGTTGTGAAAAAAATAGTGGGGAAACTTAGCTTACACTTGGAAGAATAGATTTTGAGCCTTGATTTTATTTCTTGTTAATCATGTAGTGTGATATGTTATTTTATAAGTATTAATTTTTTCATTTGTAAAAAGGAGAACCAAGAATAATTTCCTCAAAGTATTGATATAATAATTGAAAATATGGCTGTAAAGTCATTCATTAAAATATCCTGTACAAGTCAAAAGAAAGCATATATACTATAGGATTCCATTTATATGAAGTTCAAGAAAAGCAAAACAAATGTACAGTGGTAGAAATCAGAAAATGAGTATGCGGGATTGGGCTATTGAACGGAAAGTAACCCAATGGAGTATTCTAGGATGATGAAATGTGCTATACTTTTATCTAGGTGGTTAAAAGTTTATATACAATATAAAAAGTCATAAAGATGTGCACTTAAGATTTATGTATTTTGTTGTAAATTGAATCTCAATAAAATAAATAAAAGGAAAGTATTACTGTGATTCTTATCCATGCTCCTTAGCATTGCCACAAGGGCAGTTATGACTGGCTCCTTATCTGCTTTTCTGTTTTATACTCAAGTCTGACCATTCCATTCTCCTCCTTCAAAAATTGTTTTGAACCAATCATTATTTCCTGGCCACAATGTTTGCCTTTAACAGTTAAAAAGAAATTGTAAAAGGCTCACCTCTTTGCTTATTTACACTCTATTCCAACCTTACTGAACCAACTCCAAGTCCTCCCTCATAACAGATCCTATACGTCACTCTTTCCAAAAATCTTCCCAGAAGTGTTCTACACAGATAATCAGATAATTTCCCATTGCAGGGCTAGCTTCATGGCATACAACCATAGAGATAGTACAGGGCCCCGTGATTAGAAAGGCTTTACACTTGGCTAATGTTACGCTATAGCCATCTTGAAATTATTAATTTTTCAGCAAGGGAGTGTGTATTTTCATGTTGCTCTGGGTCCTAAAATTATGAACTAGGTCCTGACCTTCTGACCTTTTTCTGACCAGTATCTTTTTGTTGGGATATATTATTTACTTCTCTGACTCTTTAAGTTACCAATAATCCTTTTAATCATGACTATGGCTTTCCATTTCTATTTCAAGAATCCAGGGGCACCTGGGTGGCTCAGTGGGTTAATGCCTCTGCCTTTGGCTTAGGTCATGATCCCAGGGTCCTGGGATCGAGCACCACATCAGGCTCTCTGCTCAGTGGGGAGCCTGCTTCCTCCTCTCTCTCTGCCTGCCTCTCTGCCTACTTGTGATCTCTGTCTGTCAAATAAATAAATAAAATCTTAAAAAAAAAAAAGAATCCAAAACAACTCTTAGCATTTATTAGGCAGTGCATGAATATTTATTGATTGATAGAATAACTAATTGACCCATTAACTGGGTGAATTAATTAATAACAGAGTGAATTAATCAATGTTATTGAGTGAGAGATTGATATGGCAAGTTAAGAAATGATAAAGGAGTTGAGTAGTAAACTGAAAGCTGTATTTGCTCATTAATCAGATCTGCAAATTCATTCAACAAACATTTAATTAAGTACCTATAGTGTGCTAGAAGATTTGATTGGCTGGCAATCACATCCATCATTTCCTATCCTTGATGGACTGATTTGACTGTCCTCCTTCCCATATGCCTGGGGCAAAGAAACAAAAACCACTACCTCTTTGCAGTACATTGGTCCCTAAAGACCATGGCAGGAACTGAAAGTAAAGCTGGGCAGAATAAGTGAGTTTTAGGCATGCTGCCATATTGTTTTCAAGCCTACTTTCTAATTTTCTTTTAAACTTTAACTCATTTTATATCCTTATAAAATCATTCCTTGGCAAACTCACTTGGCAATTTGTTCCTTGTCAATGACGTGAGAAATGGAGGACAAGAGGAAATGACTAGGGAAGTCATATTGGATACATTGCAATATCCATTTTGTTTTGGAAGTACACCCTCTAAAAGGCAACTGGTGGGGGACACCATGATTTTTACTATGTTCAAAGCCCGCAAAGCCCACTATGTTTAAAGCTCAGCTCTCACTGAGTTTTTCTCAGTGGCTTCTAGGTCTCTTAATAAATGGGCCATGTTGTTATCAATAGCTATATCACCACTCCCCAAACCCATTCCCATACCCAACCCAGAAAGTAACTTAGCATATTGTTATTTTCCCTAAGAATTTGCTTGCAATCTAGTCCTAACATATTGTCTCAAAACAATTTGTCTCCCTTCCCTTAAGAATTTGTTTAGCTGATGAAAAATTGTACTTTTTGGCATCCCAAACTGCCCCGCTCAAGCAGAGACTGTGTCTGCACCACCTAGGGAATTCATCACAGTGCGGTGTGTGACAAGATGCACACTCTCCACAGATTGCTGAGGAGTTGCATTTCCTTATGAAGATAAGGTACTATAGGATCCATATCATTTGCCCTCTGTGGAGCTAAGGCCTTCTCTGTCATTTCTAGTGTTTTAATCCTGTGAGCCTGAATTTCATTTCTTTCCTATTTTCACAGGAAATTAGAATCACTGCATTAATCACAGACCTTTGAAAGCACAGTTTTTAGTCTTCGTTCTCATATATATCAGAAAAAGTTGTCCAAATGAGATGTAAGCTAATATAGACCTCAAGCCCTTCTGCTTGCAGAGTTTTTACTTAGTTTGTCCCAAAGACTCTTTCTTAAATGTTTGCACTGAAAGATACAGAAGGAAAGCTTTTTTTTTGAAGTGAATGTAAAGTAATACTTATGAAATCTCTATTGAATGTAAATGTTGCTGTAAGGGTTATGAGTGCATTGAAATCACATTTAAAGTTTTATAATAATGATTTGTGCCAATAATTCTAGTATATTGTGATGTTAATTCAGTTTATTTACATCCTGCTGAAGGTGTTGAGAGGAGGTAACTGGTTACACTATACCACCAAACACAAGACTGGATAAAATTTATCTAACATCTACTTATATTCACACGCATATACATAGAATATATTATGTGAGAACAGTGTGTGTGTGTGTGTGTGTGTGTGTGTGTGTGTGTGTGTGTATACTTTTTTTCTTGCTATAATTTCCAAGAGAAATTATTCACATGGGGTATTTTATAGCTCTGGTTGACATCAAACTTTCATTTTCATTCACTGATCATTTCTTCATAGCCCTTATGTGGATGTTTCAATGACTGAAGTTCAGACATTGGATTCTCCAGGATTATTTCCATAGACCCACCCGTCTACTTCCCTACACACATTTACTCGCCCTGTACTCTCTTCTAGTTCCTTGGGTTTAAGTAAAATTTCCACATTTCTCTCTTCTTCCTGAACCCCTTCTGTGAACTCCAAACTCAATTACCATTGGGGCATCTTCATCTGGATATCAATGAATACTTCAGAAATAATACATACAATGTGAAACTCCTGAGCTTCCCTTCAAAGTCTGCTCTAATTGTAGTCGATCTCATCCTTTCAGTTGCTTAGGCCCGGAATCTAAGAGTTCTGTTTTGTTTTTCCAATTTCCCTTTTTCATAAACCACATAGAATCTACCAGTTAATCTGTTGGCTCTTCACTTTAAATAAATTTAGAATCTAAACACTACTCATCCCTTCCTCCCTTGCCACCCAGTCCAAGCCACCATCACGTTTTGCCTGGATTATTGCCGGGTTTTCCTGACTAGGTAGCCCATTTCTATACTCGCTCCCATACTTCTAAGAAAGCACACGAGGAACAACAAGCTTATAGGTTCTGTAAAGAGCTTTTTTGAACAAATACAATGCAGCATCCTTAAAATATGGTTCCTTTTTTATCATTTGTAAAGAATTTATTATATACCAAGTAAAATATGATTTCAAAGGAAACTTAGAACTTGATTCCAAGTAACTATCTCAGAAATCTGAAAAAAAAAAAAAGAAGATATAGACACAAGATAAAAAATAAAACTCAAGGGAACAATTCTAAGTGGAGCTAAGGTAAATAGACTTCACAGGTTCTACTATGATTCCACCCAAGATGTGTACTATTGATAGCAAAAAGGCAATTTTCTTGACTCTGTTCATTGGGTCCTTCTCTCACCACTGCATTTAAAACTATTAACTTGATCTAAGCCCTCACTAGCTTTCCTTATTGCCTTGATCTTCTTTTATGTTACTTCATAGTACCATCAACATACATTTAGTTGTTTACATTTTATATTTTGTACTGTAGTTTTCCCCTATTAGACTATAATGACATGATGGTAGGGTTTTGGGTTTTGTTTTGTTTTGACATTTTATTCACATTGCATCCCTAGGCCTAGAATAGTGCCTCATATATAGTAACCTGTATTGTTCAGGGCCCAGAAGAAAATAGAGTTCTGCTTAAATAGTGAGGATTTTTTTTAAGGTAGAAATTACATAGGGAAATGTATAAAAACAATCAATAAGGAATGTGGGGCACAAAATTAGCAACTGTAGAAAGTCCTTATAATCCTGACAGCCTAAGAAGTGGGGACGCTAAAGAGGTACTAGAGCTAAGGCCATAGTGGGTGTTGCCTGCCAGAAGTGGTAGGCCTGTATGGAAAGGGAATGGCTTCAGTTCCACAGCTTGAAGCATCAAGGGAGAAGAGGATAAATGCCCTGATCTCCGTGTCTCTTGCCTTTGAATCTCCTGCTGACGCTGTCCATTGGCCGAGCCCAGTGAAAGTTTGAGATCAAAGGAACCCAGGAATTCAGGCCAGGGGCCCAGCCTTTCAGGGCACGGAGCCAGGCAGAGAAGGATGGAGAAGGATCTGAGGGACAATCAGAGAATAACCAATATGCATTTAATAGTCATGGAAAAAATGGAAGGCTTAGAGTATGGTTTCAAAGGAAATTGAATCCAAATGACTGTTTATCTCAGAAACTTTTAAGAATGCTAAGAGTATAAAATCACAATAAAACTCAAAAGGTAATTCTGAGAAGGGTAAGGTAAGGAGGTTATTTACACAATAGACCCTTTGATTAAATTAAATGTTCACACAGATGGGTAGATATACATGCCCAGAATTTCATAGTTCTGTGTAAATTCTGTAACTGACTGTTACTCCTCCATTTAACTAGGTGGTTTTCAATGATCACATCATTAATTCAACTTCCTGCCATTGTGCAGCTCTAAATTGCTCACCTAGCATACAGGTAAGGCATAAGGGCTTCACAATGACCACCCATCAGATAACAGGGCCAATCTGTAAATGCCACGCAGTTCTGTTTTTCCTGGTTGTATACTCCATTTTTGGTGAGCTCTGCTTTATGTCAAGAGATCTAGGAATGTAGTTGATACCAGGAAGCCAGAATAGCAGACACCACAGCCATCACCCCCTGCATACGAGGAGAAAAGGTAAAACTCGACTTTCATATCTGAGGTTTGAGGAAGGGATTCTTTTAAGTAGCAATACCACCTGGAACTAGAATTTATTATTTCTGTAAATAGTAAGGAAACACAGGTAAGAGATGAAAACCTCAAAGCAGCTACTGAGCTTTTCTGCTCTGAAATCCCAGAAGCTCAAAGAACTTCCCTTGGCAGAGCTATACTTTATACTCTGTCTCCAGATTTACTTCTGCATTGGGAAGAAAGCCAGGAGCAAAACCAGCATGTGGAGAGCCCAGGAGTTGGAGAGTCAGGGTTATGCATGTGTGGCTATCTTACCTCTTAAGTAGCTGGGTTTGGAAAGAAAGAAATAGAAAAAGTTGGAAAACAATAAAGGGAGAAATACAGTTACCCATTTTTATGGTCATGTAGATGAAAAGAACATTCTACTGTTCCTTCCTTTGCTCTCATGAAATGCCCATGAAATAGGGCATTCAGGGAAAAAAAAAAAAAAAAGAAGAGACAGAGAGACAGAACAGCATGTCTCACGCCATGTCAAGGTGCAGGCCCATCAATTCAGCAGCCCACAGAACTCTCCTCCCTGCAAAGAGCCTGCCACTGAAACAACATTATTGCTGGCTTTGACTCAGGAAACTCTAAAGGCATTTTTTTCCCTGTAGCTATGAGGTGCTGACCTCACTGCTGGAATTGGAAGATAAGAAAAATGTTTTAATCCGTATGTTAATTATTGAAATTAGAATGGCAAACAAATATTTTGGGAAACTTCAAGTTGCTTCCAAACGTGGCACTTTCCATTTTAAGCTCAAAGTGTAATTGTGTATTCAAAGGCTCAGATCTTCCTAAGATTCATGCATTATGTATGCTGTACTTCCCTGGGACACGGAGGATGTCACGCTCCGCATCCCGCTGAAATGGGGAAATAATTTCAGACAGAGTTTGACTTGAAAAAGTATCAAAACTTAAAAAAGAAAAGAAAAGAAAAAAACCCTTGGAACTCACTTTTTCAGATTCAGGAACTTTACTAATACAGAGGGGGTTTTTTGGGTAAAAAAATATATGAAATTAAGATGATGTTGAAATAGCAAATTAACGACCACAGAAGTACACTCTTTTGTGTAAAAAAAAAAATATTTCTGAAAGAGATTATTATTGACCAATTTTCAGCACACTTCTTCTGTAAAGGGCTAGATATAAATATGTAAGGCTGTGTGGTGACATGATCCCTATTTTAAACACCCAACTTGGTCCTTGCAGTGCACAAACAGCGGTATGTAAATAAATGGGCGGAACTGTGTTCCAATTAACCTGTATTTACAAGGGTGGGAGGTCAAAAGGATTTCACCAGCGGGCTGCACTTCAACAACTCCTGATGTTGAATATACTTTTACAGATTAATATTTTTAAGAGGTAAGCTAAATGTTTGAAAGCACTTGCTTTCAAGTGCTTTGCTTTGAAGGAAAGCTACCAAAACTACCAAAGGAAGGAAAGCTACCAAAACTACCAAAGGAAGACTGCTTCCTTTGGTAAGTTGATTACCCCCCTTATACATTCCTGGGCTCTTCTGTCAGCTGGGCAAGTACAGATTTCCCCACCTCAGCATCAATTAAGGAGGGAGAGACTTACATTGCCAACATCAAAGTGCTCCTGGGAACAGATCAAGCGCCCTGTCTGTGTTACATTTAACATTTCCATCATCAGGTTTCATAAAATCTAAACAGTTTCCCAAACCGGGCTTACACACATATTCTCTAACTTCTGCCTCAAAATCATATATTAATTATTTCAGCCATTGGTACCCAAGGCGTCTCCACTGCAGTGGCTTTCCGCTGCTCCAGGGAAGGCCAGGCGAAGGGAATTTGAACATCTGTCTGTAGCAACTGCACATGGAGTTCCATTTGGAGATCTCCGTTAAATCAAAGGAATGGGAGCAGAATGTAACAACATCCATTTAGATTCACTGCCTAATTCTCATTTAGTTGTTCTGATTTCTTTCAGTCTCTGGGCACATCTGCCAGGGCTTATTTTTATGGCTGATCTATGGTAAAGGTTTGATTAAGATAATTCCGTATTTTGCAATGCTTACAATAAAGAGCCCGGGGCAGAGGGCAGAGTTTAAACTCTGCCAATTCAAGGTTCAAGTAAGATATTTCGGTCTACCCAGCCAAGCCAGTGAGGTTGCTCAACTCACAGGTAGCCTCCCGCTTCAGCTTCAGTGCATCTGAGAAATCCAAGGAAACAGACTGCTTTCAAAACAAGCTCTATTTTTTTGTCATGCCATAGTACAGGTGTTTCAACGGTATCAATACAGTCTGTCATCATAAACTAGAAAATTCTGAATAACTACAATTTTTCTATGTTCAGAAGTAAGGGGGATTTTTCATTTAGGAGCATCAGCTGACGCTCATGAAAATGCATTTATCTAATTGCCTTCACTCTTATCACTTAATGTGCTGTACTCTGATGACATCTCTAATACGATCTTGAAAACAGGTAAATTCTGGTGTGCCGCATGGAAATTTAGATAAATGCAATTATTTAAAATGAGTATGGGGAGAATTTGACCATTATATATACTTGATTTGAAACAGCTTAACACTAAAATCACTGATCAGCCAGCATTATTTTGCAAACTGTAGCTGGGAAAGCCAAATGGCATATGGTGAAAGAATTCTTCCACTAGCCATACATGGATAGGTTTCCGCAGAATAGGAGAATGTGGTAAATGCTGTGGTTGTCTCCCCAAGAGAGTTTCCTTCTCTTATTTAATGAAATGTGTAAATGTTTGGATAATATCTTTTCTGTATCACTCAATCAAGATAATCCCATCTCTTTGCTAGGCAGTTGGTTGAGATAATCCGTTCTATGCCAATCAGCACACAGTGTTCGCCTGATACTTTGCACACATTATCTTGGCCAGTGAGACAGGAAGAAAAGTTCTAGCAGCTATATGAAAAAGGTTACTCACACATCAAGAAAGCCATACCATGCCTTGAAGACATCATTAAACAGTTAAATCATAAAGCTAGACCATCTGGTTATATGATCTAAATAAACCCTTAATAAGTATAATGTATACTTTTAAATTATAAAGTACTTTAAATGTACAGGAAATTAAATACTGAGATGGATATACCCCAGTATCTCATTTATATTAAAAATATCAATACTTTTCTATATTGATACAAATCTTTTTTTTTAAACTGTTTAAAATGTTGTAGAATGTCTTCCACATTTCTATACTTAAGTACTTAGAAATAACACTACCATGGAAACATTATTGATAAATTAATTCTGTATACAAAAGGCAAGATATGTCTTTCTAGCATGAACTTAGTTCAGGTTAAAAGCCTAAGACAAACGTGGTAAGTACAACAGGTTTGCTATGGAACATGATCAAAGTGATATGAATCAGCATGGAATATGAACCAATTTGAGAGTCTTATATCATAGTAGGATCACAGGAATAAAAAATGTACAACAGAAACAGAACAAAATATTTCCCTTTATCATTCCTGACTAAAGATATGCCAATACTTTGATAAAAATGTCCCAGGTGACCTGCATCACCACATCATGTGGCACATTTGAATGAGTTCTCTTCATGTCCTCATTGTACTGTGTGTATGGGATTCCAGCACGAAGGCTTATACTAAAGAGAGGTAATTAAATTGGAAGAAACCAAAAGACCTTGGAAGCCATCATCCTGCAGCCCAGATGAAGCTGTCCAGGCAGGCAGCTGGGCCTTCTTATAATGGCCCTTTTTCTCTTTGCATGATCCCATTACATCTGCCACTACAGATCTGCAAGTGCTGTGCCAACAGCTCTAATGACCTAAGACACACCTAACTTCAAGTCAAACTGGACTATTAGCTCAATTATATCTGGTTTCCATTGTTTCCAGGATTTCTGGAGCCCTAATGAAGGTAGACTAATGCTGTCCTACATCCCACCTCACTTAGTTTCATTTGAAAAATCCACTTTCCCTCAATTTGTGTACAAATATGTGGAAGTATATGCAAATAATCTTCTTGCAAAAGTGTATACATATTTGAAAATACACATGTAAATATTCATGTCCACTGTCCTCAAAATCCCAGCGGCCAGTAGCAAAAAATCATGTAGGGAAAACATATTAGAGCTCATCTCTAAGCAAAATAACTTATTGGTATTGAATTCAAAGTATCATTTAGAATGTAAAATTATATGCCGGTAGTTTAATTTCTTTTCATTCTCTATTTCGTCATTTGCCCCATTTATTTCAATGTTGTCAAACTAAATGTTCAAGTGTTGACATTCTTTTTAAAATAAATGCCAGTGTGTGATTATATTTTGTAATATATTTTTTCATTTCCTTTTTAAAAAATTATTTATTTGAGAGAAAGAGAGAGTGCATGCAAGAGGACACAACCAGGGGAGAGACAGAGGGAGAGGGAGAAGCAGACTCCCCGCTGAGCAGGGACCCCCCCCCCCCAGCATGGGGCTGGATCCCAGACCCTGGTATCATGACCTGTGCTGAAGGCAGACACTTAACCAACTGAGTCACTCGGGTGCCCCTATCTTCTCTTCTCTAGGCCTTTGTAGGTACTGATTACTTGTTGAATGCACAGATGGATGAATAAATTAACAAATGTCAAATGCTCATATTAAACACTCGTCTTCACTCTTTGAGCAACCTTCTTGGCTATGAGAAATAAAAATAGTACTCACGTTTAACACACATAAAATGGTCATCAAATCGTAAGTTTTAAATCTATGTTTCCTAGGGTAAACCAGTATTTAACTAAATGGTATTTAACTCAGGAGTTGGGCAAATTCAATAGTGGAGAAAAAATAAGAAGCTATGGAGGGTCTATTGAATACTGGAAGAGTTATTCGCCAAGGGTTTAACTCAGAAAAGGACAAGGACTTGCAAAGACAAAGAGTCAATATATGTCAGGATGATTGATGCAGAAAGGTCAGAATTTTAAAGACTGGACACATGTTGCCAACAGAGAAAGAAATTAGGAGCTATTAGTGTATCTGGGCAGACATAAGAAAGTGCCAGTCAGATCCAGACATCTATAGAACATGAACACAGTATGTTCGGTGTTTCTCAAATGTTGATGTCCATAGGAATAACCTGGGGATCATGTAAAATGGTAATTCTGATTCACTGCATCTGGGAATGATTCTACATCTCCAGCTGGCTTTCAGATGAAGCCCATACCGCTGCTTCGTGGACATAGATTTCTTAGCAAAAAACTCCCCAGGATCCTTACAAAGAATAAAGAAGATCGAGGTGACGACTGTGCCTCACCAATGTATATGCTGTGTCTATAACTTGCTTATGTGCGCATACACACAACATTCATTCCATTGTTTAGTCTCAGCCAGTCCTTTTGTTGCTATTTTGAAACCCTGAGCTCAACAACCAAGATTGTTTAAAGAAAATATAAGTGATATTTGATCCTTATCATGAGGTCTGATTGGTTGGTCAGCTAAGCATCCTTTTTATGTCAATTCCATTTACGATGAAAAGGAAATGTATTGGATGGACAGTCTTAGGAAGGCTATAAATTCTCCAAGCGTCAGTTGCATCATGTATAATTGGAGCCATTTACCTTGCTTTTCTCACTGCTTGCTCCTCTAATTCTAGCCAAGTTATTGGAAGAGGTGATTAATCCTTATGAACCTCAGTTTCACTATTTTTAAATTATGGATAAAATATGACTTGTAAAGATAAAAAAAGTGACTATATTTAAAGTTCTTAGTACAGTCTTTGGTACATCATGAATGCTCATTAAACGACAGTGTTACAAAAACTCATAAAATAATCCAATATATTATCCATTTTCTAAAGGAATTTTCAGGTTTACTGTTACTGCTATGGCTCTAAAATTAGCCTTTTGGCTGTGGGTGTGTCTGCGGATAACTATAAAGCTTCCCATTCCATTATGTATTCCCTTCTGTCACCTTGTTTAATTCTATTCATTGTATCTTCTTACTAAGAAGCTTAGTATTCAAGCCTAAAAATGTCCTTGTAAAATATCATTCTTTATTATGCCAATAACTCAGAAATGTAGGTCAAGTAAATACAAGTGGTGTGTGAAATGAAGCCTTCAGAGTTAATAGTGCTACTGACCAAATAGTCAAACATTGTTAGTGTGATTGTAACAGCCTGGAAGAGCCATCCTACGTTCAGAACAATGCTTTCTTCTCTTTTGCAACAAATACTCTGGGAGTTGGGGGACAGTAATTTTTACTTTCAGAAAAGCCCACCTCTTGCCATATTTACTTTCATTTGGCACAATACAGTTGTGTTTCTTCAAGTTATTGTTTAGAAGTTTAGCCTGTTATAGAACACTACAAGTAATTAGAGGGTTTGCTGCACATTGTGGGCTTCCAGACCCTGTAAGAAACACCATGAATCTTCTTTACAAACTTATAAATAGATGGAATCAATACACAGTGAAACCTCAAAAAGTCATTTCATACTAGTTTAGAATTTGTGATTTATCGGACATAGGTATGACTGAATTTTTTGTTGTTATTTGTGGAATGAAAAATGTTTAGCAGTATAACAAGGTCATTTACCTTTTTAAAGGAATGTATTATCATTAAGTTATTTTCTTTTTTTAAAGATTTTATTTATTTATTTGAGAGAGACAGAGAGAGCACAAAGGGAGAGTGAGCGGGAGGAGCAGGCTCCCCCCTGAGCAGAGACCCCCATTGTGGGACTCAATCCCAGGACCCTGAGATCATGACCTGAGCCAAAGACAGATGTTTAACGGGAGGAGCAACCCAGATGCCCTATCATTAAGGTATTTTAAATGGATCTAAGGGGATACAGTGCTTTACACACCAACACTGCTTTCAGTTCATTAAAGCAGACTTGTCAGATCTTTTTTGACAATATTTTTAATGTATGTTCGTGAACATTACGAAATAAATTGTTCAGAAACCATACAGAAGGTCTTCATTGAGAAGTTGCTAAGGTAAGATGGGTAGCTGAACATTGCTGGGTAAACTGTTAAATTAGGTTTTATAACTTGAGTAACTTTGTGGAAAAAGCTTTCACTTACATAGACTGAATTACCTTCCCATTAAAATTGCCTTGCTTAGGGGTGCCTGGGTGGCTCAGTGGGCTAAGCCTCTGCCTTCGGCTCAGGTCATGATCTCAGAGTCCTCGGATAGAGCCCCTCATCGGGCTGTCTGCTCAGCAGGGAGCCTGCTTCACCCTCTCTCTCTGCATGCCTCTCTGCCTATTTCTGATCTCTCTCTCTCTCTGTCCAATAAATAAAATAAAAAAATCTTTAAAAAAAATTGCCTTGCTTAATACCAAGGTCTCTGAAATTCGAGTACTGCATTATTGAACTAGTCACTTTTTTCAAATGTGTGCACATTACTACTTCAATACAACTTGAGAGATTTTTAAGTGCAAATATAAATATTTCATTTGCAGCTTAGAGCTATAATTTATCCAGTCTGGGTAACCAGTTGCTGTAACGATGCAAAGGACACTCACAAGAATTACATCATTAGGTTTCAAGTGACTAAACACTAGATTAGAAAATAATGCTAGATTTAGATTATATCACCATTTAGAATTATAAGTAGGGGCACCTGGGTGGCTCAGTTGTTAAGCGTCTGCCTTCAGCTCAGGTTATGGTCCCAGGGTCAGGGATCGAGCCCCGCATTGGGCTCCCTGCTTGGCGGGGAGCCTACTTCTCCTTCTCCCATTCCCCCTGTTTGTGATCCTCTCTCTCTGTCTCTCTGTCAAAAAAAAAAAATCTTTAAAATTGTAAATATAATATACTGTTATACTTCAATCTGGATCTGTTTATAGCATTTATATACATATATACATTTTTATACACAATGATAATTTTTTAAAGATTATTTTTTTTGAGAGAGAGAGCACAAGAAGAGGGGAGGAGCAGAAGGAGAAACAGGCTCCCCACTGAGCTGGGAGCCTGATGGGGGCTTGATTCCAGGACTCCTGGAGCACAACTTGAGCAGAGGGCAGATGCTTAACTGACCGAAGCACCCAGGTGCCCCCGCAATGATAGTTTAAAAATAGTAGCAAAATATTAAAAATGGTTTTATCTTGATTTTATAAATCTAACATTTAAAACAACAACAACAACAACAACAACAACAACAACAACAAAAACACCTCTGCCCAGGTTTCATGAGTGCACGGCTAGGCACCCAAGGCAGCTGTTCTCAAACTTGGGTTTGCCTCGGACTCAAACGGAGGGAGAGCTTGTTAAAAGAGTCTCTGATTCAGTAAGTCTGAGTAGAAACTAAGAACTTTGCATTTCTAATAAGTACCACAGCTGATGCTGATGCTAGTCCTGGCAACTATACTGTAGTCACTGTTCTAGAATATCTTAACAAGTAGTTGTAATTATTTTTTTAAATTTCTAATAATACTCAGATATACATGTTATGTATGTTGGATTTTTAAAGATTTACTAAGTTGTAGACTCTGTGCTAAAGAATGACATACATATTACCTTTGATTCTTTTGACAAGTAGCTGTTTAAAGTTTTCTGTAGAAGCAGAGAGTAAGTATTTTAAGGTTTTAGGCCATCTGATCTCTAATCCACATTCTCGACTCTGCTGCTGCAGTGAAAGCACACGTGGACAATGCATATATAAATGGGGATGGCTGTGAACCAACTTTGTTTATAAAATGGGTAGCAGGAACGATTTGGCCGATGGAGCATAATTTGTAGACCCTGTTCAGGATCACCCTATACATTTATAGAGGAGGAAAGAAGAGCAGAAAGTGAATGCAGAGCAAGTGCCTCATTTCCACTATGAACAAATGTTTCAACATGCACCTCCCTACTTCTGAGTGTTATTGCATTGCAGCCAGAGGAGGTCGCTTCTTGATATGAGTTATCCATAATAAGGAACTCCTTCCTCTGCTTTTTTTCTGGGTCATCTCTTCAAAGACAAATGTCTTTTTACTGTTATTAGGTTCACTATTATAACGGGCTTATAAGCTGAGACCTCATGGAGCAAGTTTTGGTTCCAACTACTGGACAGAAAGCAGAGCTATTACACAGCAGTTGAACACTTTAATGACTGTATGTATATTATTAAATAAAGCGATAAGAAGCTGATCTGTTATATATGTTTATTATTTTGCCCGACAGTAATTAAATGACTATTATATTCAAGGGACAATGCTGGGTCCTATTGTGGAGGACAAGAGAATACAGCATGATTCTTTCCAGGGAACTTAAAGTCCAAGTAAGGAAGTGCAATGGATATAAATCACTGTAGTACATATTGACTTAAGAGAGGTAGAGGCTAAATATTTAGCAATTTAGAGAAGTTAGAGATCACTTTTCACTGGAATTCAAATCAATTCAATTAACGTTCATCTACTAAATGTCTACTTTGCCTGAAATTTTGCTAGGCAACTCACAGAATACAAAGAAACATGTTAGGTTTCCTGTTTCATGAGTTTAAGATATTATTAGAAAAGCATGAATACTTTCTTCAAACAACTAAAAGAAATTCCAAGGGGCTAATCTCAAAAGTATTCTATAAGCCATTTAACATAGCCAGTCATGAAAATCAAGAGTAAAGAAGACCACTATAAAATCTAATTAGGCTCTGAAGACTTACAACATATGGAAGGACCAAAGCATAGGGCTGAAGTTTGTGTTTACATAAGAAACATTGCAAAAGTGTATTACCATGTAGTATTCCACTTGACCAAAAAACCAACACAATTTTAGAATAACGTGGTATAACTATTACCCAGCTATCAATAGGGTCAAAGACCTTCAAGTTTTAACATTTTATGATCTAAAACAAAACTGCTGTCATAATGTGTACAGTCAACATACAGATCTTAGAACTCTTATGATAGAATTGTATGATGCATAGGGTGAAGACTTCTGTGGTAACTGTGAAGAGATGAGGGATGATTAAATCTTCAGAAAGTAATTGGCACTGGGACAAAGCCAGTTTGGTATATATATGCTCTAAAGCTCATAGTCTCCAATACAGTGGAAACAAACCTTTAACGGAAATGGAACAGTAACAAAAATTAGAATCCCTTGATACACACAATAATTTTTCATTTGCATTTAAAAAAATGGTCTATTTTTAAATATTTTTACTGTTTCAGTATATTAACAATGTATGTACTCTTTGCTTCTCCTCCTTCCTTTATTTTTCTCCTTCATAACATTCTTTTTAAATGCACCATGTTGCCATTTTGAGGGAATGGTTCACTACTATATTAGACATTTTTTGTCATTTAAGTTAATTCTAAATATACTACCATTAATCCAAAACACATGTTTAAAGTACCATGGTGAGAAAAAGCACAATATTGCATACATGTAAATCAAATGGAAAGTAAAAACTATTTTCCTAGCATCTAAATAGGTCAGTAAAAGGTAGTGTGTTTTTACCTGAATATAGTATTCTCAATTATAGTAATACTTTCTTTAACTGCATTCTTGTTTCATTGTAAACACGTTATCCATCTGTTACATGAATGCCTGAGGCAAATTGTGCCTTCCTGAATAAGACCCTATTTTCAGAGGTGAAATTTTAGGCTCTCTCATATTCTATAGATTGCCTAAAACTCGAAACATTAAAATGCCACAACATCAGGTGGAAAGAATTATGGGAAAAAAGATTCATTTTGTCTCTATTTCAGTTGGAGTTTATTTATTTATTTTTTTTAATTTAAAGTGCCTGTTTTCCCTCCTGTCAAAGTTGCACAGTGCATAATAATGCTTTGAGGGACCCAGGAAAAAACATTATACAAACTCATTAGCACACAGATTAAGCCAACAGAAAGAAATTACTTTACCGTTTCATTTAAAGACTATCATTCTGGTGCTAATGGATCAGTATATTTTCACAGGGCAGAGGTGCAATGTCAAATAGTATGATATTCAAATAAGACCCTTTTCAGAGGGAGAATGCACACACTCTATAACTAGCTTCCCTAACACACACTCATTAAGACATGCTTACTATTATTATTATTATAGTTATGGTTACTAACTATAATGCCCATAGAAACTATCACAAACATTGCAATAAAAAATTTCTTCAACATGTGACACCCCCGCTTCCCATAAAGGCATCTTTTCTAAGGAAGGGATATGTATTATATTCAGAGAGCAACCCTAATACTGACAGGTTTGAAGGTTGGCAAAATCCACCAAGTGAATTAAATACATTGAATAAGCAACATTAATCTATATTGTGAAGGATCAGTAATGACTAATTGACAAGCTAAATACAGGCTTACAAAATATTAAATGTTTTAAATGATGCAGTTTAGATGCACTCAGTGAAAAAATTGTATATTATTCTTAGCTTTTAATGCTATATAAGAAGAAAAATAAACATGTTATGCAGTATACTAATTTGTTAATGCCACCCATTTTGAACACAGATTACATTCTTCTACCATAAAACAAAAAATTAATCCTGGAGTCAATCAAAGATATTATTTAAATAAATTTCTTGGGGTCCTGGGTGGGTGAGTCCATTAAACCTCTGCCTTCTGCTCAGGTCATGACCTCAGGGTCCAGGGATGGAGCTGGCAGAGGGCTTCCTGCTCAGCAGGGACTCTGCTTCTTCCTCTCCTTCTGCCCTTGCCCCTCTGCTTTTGCTCTCTAGCTCCCTTGGTTTTACTCCATCTCAAATAAATAAATGAAATCTTAAAAAAAATAAAAATAAATTTAAAAAATCTTGCTAGAGCAGTATTAAAACTAGTTCAATAAAGTAGTTGTGAATCTCTTAAAAGGAAAGTTGCAACTCAGCTTTAGGACAAATATTTCTTTACTTTTGATGAAAACTGATAAGCTCAAAATTGGTAAAAGAAGCTTGCTAAAGATGATAAAACAAAAGAGATGTTGTGTTTTACATGCTATTGTGGAATTTTAAAAAATCTGAATGTATAGAATACATATATCTAGTTTTAAATTTGAAGTCAATCCAAAAATATTCATTAAATAAGTTACAGTTGCAAACTGAAAGAACATTTCAGTGGTATAGATAGCTAAATATTTTGGAAATTACCTACCCAGGAAGAAAACATTCTTTCTGACTCAAATCACAGTTTTCAACAAACATGGCTGGACATTTTGACCCCTTTCTATAAGTTAAAATGTCCATGCATGATTAACAGATCTAGAGGATATACAGAGATTGAGCAATTCCTCCCTGATATGTCTTTTTATTTAGATGTTAGCTTGAAGCAAAAGGTAAGCCCTAGCTCTGGTTTCATCATGGTAACAGTAAGACTGGATTCAAGATATGGATGCCTTTATATCTAGTGCACAAATAAATTTGCCATTAAATAAATAAATGAATCCTACTGTTAGCATGACTAAATAAATCTATAGTATGTTCATATCTGTGATTCATGTAAAAAATAGCACTATTATAAATCTTATTTTTGACTTTATAACTGGCAGTTTGGGGTTCATATTTATAATCAGTAATATTGTTTTCAGTAATACTTTATTTTGTAGGGCATCATCTGTCACATGAACCTCTTGTTCAAATATACTATTACTGGTCCCAAACTTCAATTCAGTGTACAACAGAACCCCTTGACATGCTGCAAAAACAGACCCCTGGAACATACAACCCTAGAGGCTCTGATTCAATACATCTGACATAGAACCCAGAGTCTACATTTCTAACAAGTTCACAGATGCTGCTGCTTCTGTTCTACTCTGAGCAACAGAATTAGAGGATGTCTATCTGGAGGTCAACTGTCTATTTCTTAAAGATATAAAGTATATTCACTTGGAGGACCATCATGGGATCCCAAAATAAATTCCACTTACGTAATAGAGCCTGTATTTAATTTTAGGCTATTTCAAATAATTTTCCAATCTGATAAAATTCTTACTATAGTCATAAGATGTGATAACAAAACAATAGACAACATTAGAAAACTAAAAATTCTTTTCTATAATGTCTCCAATTACCTGATCAATATACAGTAGTGAGACATTTTTAAAAGAAATATGGTTGCAGGATGCCTGGGTGGCTCAGTGTTTAAGCGTCTACCTTCGGCTCAGGTCATGATCCCAGTGTCCTGGGATCAAGCCCCTCATTGGGCTCCATGTTCAGTGGGAAGCCTGTTTCTCTCCTTCTCCCACTCTCCTTGCTTGTGTTCCCTCTCTCGCTGTCTCTCTCTTTATCAAAGAAATTTTAAAAATCTTTAAAAAGTTATTAAATAATAAAAAAAAGAAATATGGTAGCTTAACCATTACCGTCAGATGGGTAAATACACTCAAAAACTGTACATCAAGAATTGTAATTCAGCTCTATGTAGAAAAATAGAATTTTAAAGATTGACTTCTTGTGTCAGCTCCAACATGTAAAAAGCTTGGAAATTATCACCCCCAAGCTCACAACAAGAAAAACACTTGAACAAACTGAAATTAAATGACCTTTCTTAGATCATCTTCAAATTGAAGCTACAGGGCAAACCACCACTGCCAAATCTAGAGAGACAGAGAGTACCTGAGGCCAGCTTACCTGAAGGAGAAGCTCCTGAAACCAGTAACTGATAGGAACATTTAAACGGAAATTTGATGAATTACTGGAGATTGAGTTAGACCAGTTAGAGAATTAGAATCTTGGGGGCTAAGTTTTAGAAGGGAGTCCCTACACTCTCATAGGTTTTACCTCCAAGAATCCCATCGAGTTCCCAAGTATGAAGATTGGAGAAAAACCTACACCTGTGTTGGGCAGATGGAGGTGAAAAGTAAAAATTTTGAGTTACTCCTGAGGTATTCTCCATAAGAAAGTCCTGTCATTCAAATTACTATATCTGAGCCTCATCTGGCTTGAAAAAGCCATAGTAAAACAAGTCCAGGTCAAAATATATAACAAAGTGATACAACTCAACACCCCCAAAATGAATAATCCAATTAAAAAAAGGAAGGAACACACGAACAGACATTTCTCCAAAGAAGACATACAAATGGCCAACAGACACGTGAAAAAATACTCAACATCACTCATCATCAGGGAAATTCAAATCAAAACTACAATGAGATGTCACCTCACATCTGTCAGAATGAGCATGAGTAATGTAGAGAATTCTTGAATTCTTGTATTTGAATTATTGTATACCTGCAACTGATATACTGATATAACACTGTATGTTAACAATACTGGAATTAATACAAAAAACTTAATTAAAGACAAAAATATATAAAGCAACCCCAGGCCACTCCAGCTTTCTGGCTCCAGCTAATGGAAATAAAAACAAAAAGGCTAATGAATTCTTCTGAAGGTCACAACCCAGGAATTCAGGCCAATAAAAGAAAAGACTTAATCATAAGATTAAAGAATGTTTCTCCTTTCCCACATCATACCACTATATCAATAGGGACTCAAGGATAGCAAGACTATAATTGAGAGAGATGCACATTCTATTCAAGAAGGACTTCTTAGGGAAGCACAAATATTTACACAAGAAAGGAAAAAAGGAAACCACAGGAACTGAAGTCTGAAGCCTACAGCTATGATCAATATTAATCATAGCCCAGCTTCCAGTCAAATGAATATAAAACTCACAATAAATGCCTAATTACCTCAGTTCCTACAACAGGAAGCATTATGTCTAGCTTTCAACAAAAAAAATCACTAAGCATATCACAATACAGGAAGAGAAACAGTATGAGGAGACAAAGTGTCAGAACAAGATTCATACATGACATATATTTTGGAATTATCAGATAGGGAATTTAAGTAGTTATGACTAATATGTTAAGAGGTGTAAATGAAAAAGTAAAGAGCATGTAAGAACAGGGACATAATGTAAGCATAGAAGTGAAAATTCTAAGACAGAATAAAAATATGCTATAAAGTATAATAACAGAAAAAGGAACACTTTTATAGAGATTGTCTGTAGACTGTACACGAATTTAGAGATGTCTCAGTAGAAACTTCCTAGGTACAAATACAAAAAGAAAAAAAATGAAAAAAGAATATCCAAGAACTATGAAACAATTGTAAAAGATGTAATATTATATATACACATATGTTTATATGTAATATCTAAATACATATTTATATAATTTGAATAGAAGAAAAATAGAAAGAAGAAAACAATTAAAATTAATAGCTAGGCATTTTCCCAAATTAATGAAAGACACCAAAATATAGATCCAGGAAGGTCAGAAACCAGTAAGCAGGATACTTAGATAAAAAGAAAATGTTCACTCCTAGGCACAACATATTCAAACAGCAGACAACTAAAGACAAACAGAAGATGTTTTAAAAGCCAGCTGAAAGAAAAACACCCTGCCTGTGGAGGAAGAGAGAAGAATTACACTGGACTTGTTATCATAAACTGCACAAGAAAGAAGAGGGTGAAGCAAAATATCTAAGTGTTGAAAAAACCCACCAACATAGGATTCTGTAACAAGAAAATTATCCTTCAAAAAGTATAGAGAAACAAACAAAAACTAAGGGACATTTTGCCAGTAGATAGTCCATGTAAGAAATATTACAACCACTTCAGAAGGAAGGAGAATGGTATAGGTCAGAAACTCTTATCTGCATAAAGAAGAGTGCTAGAGAAAATAAAATAAAATAAATTATTTTTCTTATTCTTAATTACTCTATCCATTAGCATGGAACATTCAACTAAAATCAGAGAAGACAGAAAAATGATGGGAGACATATAATTAAAAAAGAATAATGAATAAAAAACACAAAATGGTAGATATTAATCCAACTACATAAATAAATTATATCAATAGTCACTTTGAATGCAATGGTCTATGTACACAAAATAAAAGATAAAGGCTGTGAGTGGATTAAAAAAAAAAAACACCCAACTATATAGTCTACAATGAGGGCACTTGAAATATAAAAGTATAGATTATAAGTATAACATATAAGTATAACTATAACATATAGATTAAAAGTAAAGAGAAAGAAAAAGATATATCATGCTAACACTAGTCAAAGGAAAGCTGAAGAAGCTTTCAGACAAGCAGACTTTAGCACAAGGAAAATTATCAGGGATAAAAGAAGGGCACTACATAATGATCAAAAGGTCAATCCCTCAAGAAGAAACAGCCATTCTTAATGTTTTTGTAACTAAAAATAGAACATCAAAATACATACGCAAAAAATGATAGAATTTCAAGGAGAAATAGAAAAATCCACTATTATAGTTGGAGATTTTAATAATCCTCTAACAGTAATTGACAGATCCAACAGGTGCAAATCAGTAAACATAAAGAACAACACCATCAATCAACAGGACTTGACTGACATTTCGATGGTAATCCATCCTAAAGCAGCAGAATACACATTATTCTGAAGCTTATATGGAATATTCACCAAGAGAGACCATATTTTGGGCCATAAAACAGAACTTACTAAACCTAAAGGAATACAGATCATGCAGTGTTTGCTTTCAGGCCACAATACAATTAAACTAGAAATCAATAACAGAAAGATAGCTGGCAAGTACCAAAATATTTGAAGATTAAATCTTATACTTCTAAATAACATATAAGTCAAAGAATAAGGAGTTTTAAGAGAAAAAATAAAAATAAATAAAAAATAAATTGATTGCAATTTGTGAGCTGTAACACAAGTAATGTTCTGAGGGAAATTTATAGCATTGAATGCACATATTAAAAAGACAAAAAAAACCCCTAAATTTAATAATCTAAGCTTCTACCTTGAAAAACTGGGAAGAAAGAGCAATGCAATGCCCTAAAACAGGCAGGAAAAAAGAAATAATGACAATTAGAAATCAGTGAAATTTGAAGCCTGGGGGCTCAGTCAATCAAGTGGCTGCCTTTAACTCGGATTCTGATCCCAGGGTTCTGGGATCTAGCTCCACTTTGGGCTCTCTTCTCAGTGGGGAGTCTGCCTCTTCCTCTCCATCTGCCTCTCCCCCAGTTCATGTTCTCTCTTTCTCCCTCAAATAAATAAATAAAATCTTTAAAAAAAAAGAAATCAGTGAAATTGAAAAATTAAATTAATAGAGAAAATCAATAAAACCAAAATTTGGTTCTTTAAAACATCAATAAAATTGATTAACCTCTAGCCAGACTACTAAATAAAAAAGAAAGAAGACACAATTTCTCATTATCAAATAAAAGAGATTTGTAACTACTGATTCCCTAGACATTAAAATGATAATAAAAGAATATGATGAAAAACTCTGTGACCACAAATTTGATAATTTAGATGAAATGGACCAATCTACTGAAAAACACAAATGACCAAAAATCCCACAAAGAGATATAGATCAGTTAAATAGGTCGATATCAATTAACAAAATTGAATAAATAATAAACCTTCCAAAAAAGAAAGTACCGCCCTTTTATCCACTGGTGATATTTACCAAACATTTAAAGAAGAAATGGTACCAATTCTCTATATTTCTTCTGGAAAACAGAAACAGAAACAGCTTAACTCATTCTATGAGATCTGCATTACTCTAATGCCAAACTAGACAAGGACATTATAAGAAAGGAAATCTACAGATTAATCTCTATTATAAACTTAGATGTAAAAATTCTTAAAGTATTAGCAAATTGGATCCAACAATGTATAAAGAATTATACACCATGACCAAACAAGATTTATTCTAGGTATGAAACCTGGTTTAATATTCAAAATCAATTAATGTAATCTGTAGCATTAGTAGGCTATAGAAAAAAATAATCCTATGATCAAGATGCTGAAAAGCATTCGAAAAAAATCCAACACCTATTCATAAAAGTTTAGCAAATTGGAAATAGATAGGAACTTCTGTAGCTTGATAAAGAACATCTACAAAAACTTTGCAGTTAAGATGAGACTAGTGGTGAGAAAGGACGGTGAGCTTAATGGGGACCTTTTTCAATAAGCTCAGGAATAAGACAAATATATCTCCTTTCATTACTCCTATTCAACTGATGAATGCTGGGAGACCTAGCTAAAGCAAGGACAAGAAGTAAAATGTATACATATTAGGAGGGAAGAAACAAAACTGTCTTTATTTGCAGATGGCATGATTGTATACATACAAATTCCCAAGGCATTGATGAAACCAAATCAAACCAAACAGAACAACAACAACAACAAAACTAGAACTAATTAGCAATTGTAATTAGTAAAATATTAAGATACAAGTTTATATACAAAAGTCATTTGCTTTCCTATATACGATAAGCAATTGGAATTTTAAATTAAAAACATAATGCCATTTACATTACCAATAATAACAACAACAAAGAAACACATAAGCATAGAACTAACTATGTATGTATGGGATTTATAAGAGGATGACTACGATTTCTGATAAAAGAAATCAAAGAATATCTGCATAAAGGGAAATATCTCCCATGTTCATGGACAGGAAGGCTTAGTACTGTTAAGATGTCAGTTCTTCCCATTTGATCCACAGACATAACACAATCTCAGTTAAAATCTCAACAATATATTTTGTAGATGCCATCAAACTCATTTTAAAAATTATATGAAAGGAGAAAGACACAGAATTACAAAGAGGACACTGAAGAAGAACAAAGCTGAAGGGCTGCCGCTAGTGAATCCAAGATTTATTATAAAACTTACATCATCAGAGCAGCAAGGTATTGGTGAAAGAATAGACACATAGATAAATGAAATACAATAAAGAATCCAGAAATAGACAAACACAAAAGTAGTTAACTGATCTTTGAAGAAGAGCAGAAACAACTCACTGAAGAGTGGGTAGTCTTTTCAACAAATAATGCTGGAACAATTGGAAATCTGACATGCAAAGAAAACAAAAAAAGAAGAATCCAGACACTGACTGTGAAGAGTATAAACCTCTCACAAAAGTTTTGTCAAAATAGATCATAGGCCTAATGGTAAAATTCAAAACTATAAAACAAGAAGATAACATAGGCTGAAAATGTCGACGACTCTAGATTTGGAGATGAAATTTTAGGTACTAAAAGCATGACTTATGAGAAAAGAAGTAATGTTTTATATTAAAATTAAAAATGTCTACTGTTGGAAAGACACTGTTAGGAGAAAAGACAAACCACAAACTGGGCGAAGATATTTGCAAAAAACTTATTTATTAAAGGATTTATACCCAAAATATACAAAGAACTTTTAAAATTAAACAATAAGATAACAAAGAACCCAACTGAAGTGGACAAAAGATTTAAACAGACACCTCAACAAATAAAATACACCAGTGTTAAATAAGCATATGAAAAGTCCTGAAAATCATGTGTAATTAGGTTTTGCAAATTAAAAACACAATGATTTACCACTATACACCTATTAGCATGGTTAAAATCCAAAAATCTGATAATACCAAATACTGATGGACGTATGGAGCAACAAGAACTCTTATTCATTGCTGGTGGAAATATAAAATAGTACAGTCACTTTGGAAGACATTTTAGTTGTTACTTACAAAGGTAATACAGTCTTTACCATATGATTTAGCAATTACATCCTTATGTATTTACCCAGTTGAGTTAAAGAGACCTGCCCAGAAATCTTTATAGCAGATTTATTAGTAACTGAAAAAGTCTGTAAGTAACCTAGATGCTCCTCAGTAGTTGAATTTATAAACTGCAGTATATCCATAAAATGGAATCTTATTCAGTGCTAAAAAGACATGGGCCATTAAGCCATGAAAAGAGATGGAGGAAACTCAAATAAGCAATGGAAGCTAGTCTGTAAAGACTATTGTACGATTCTTACTCTGTGTTCTCTTAAAGAGGCAAAATCACGGGGACAATAAAATAAGTGGCTATGAGGGATTCAGGGGAAAGTGAGGATGGATGAATTTCAAATTCATTCTATGAGGCCAGCATTACCCTGATAGATAACAGATAAAGACTCCACTAAAAAAGAGAACTACAGACCAATATCACTGATGAACACTGATGCAAAAATTCTTAATAAAATACTAGTAAACCAAATCCAACAATACATTAAAAAATTGTTTACTTCGATCAAGTGGGATTTATCCCTGGGTTGCAAGGGTGGCTTGATGTTTACAAATCAATCAACATGATACACCACATTAATAAAAGAAAGGATAAGAACCATATGATCATTTCATTAGATTCAGAAAAAGCATTTGACAAAGTAAAACATCCATTCATGATAAAAACCCTCAACCAAGCAGTTTTAGAGGAAACATACCTCAACATAATTAAGGCCATATTAGAAAAACCCATAGCTAATATCATACTCAAATGAAGAAAAACTGAGAGCACTTTTTCCAGGAACAAGACAGGGATGTCAAGTCTCACCACTGTTATTTAACATACTAATGGAAGTCCTTGTCATGACAGTTAGAAAACAAAAAGAAATAAAAGGCATACAAACCATCAAGGAAGAAGTAAAGCTGTCACTATTTAAAACTCCACCAAGGGACGCCTGGGTGGCTCAGTTGGTTAAGCCCCTGCCTTCTGCTCAGGTCATGATCCAGGTCCTGGGATCGAGTTCCGGATCGGGCTCCTTGCTCGGCAGGGAGCCTGCTTCTCTCCCTGCCTCTGCCTGCCTCTCTGCCTACTTGTGTGTACTCTCTCTCTCTGGCAAAATAAATAAAATCTTTAAAATTAAAAAAAAAATAAAATTCCACCAAAAATCTACTAGAACTTATAAGTGAATTTGGTAAAATCTCAGGATACAAAATCAATGAACAAAAATCTGTTCCAATTTGATACACTAATAATGAAGGAGCAGAAAGAAAAACTAATGAATCAATCCCATTTATAACTGTACCAAAAATGATAAGATACCTAAGAATAAACCTAACCAAGGAGGTGAAAGATCTCTTTTCTGAAAACTATAAAACACTGATTAAAGAAATTGAAGATGCTGGAAAGAAATGGAAAGACATTGCATGCTCATGACTGGAACAACAAATATTGTTAATATGTCTATACTACCCAAAGCAATCTACACATTTAATGCAATTCCTAACAAAATATCAACAACATTTTTCACAGAACTAGAACAATCCTAAAATTTTTATGGAACCACGGAAGACCCTGAATTGCTAAAGCAAACCTGGAGAGGGAAAAAAAAGCAAACCTGGCAGCATCACAATTCCAGATTTCAAGTTATATTACAAGACTGTAGTGATCAAAACAGTACAGTTCTGGGACAACAATAGACACAGAGATCAATAGAATAGAGTAAGAAACCCAGAAATGAACCCACAACTACATGGTCAACTAATCTTCAACAAAGCAAGAAAGAATATTCAATATAAATAAAGACAGTCTCCTCAACAAATGGTGCTGGGAAACCTGGACAGCAGAAGAATAAGACTGGACCATTTTCTGATACCTTCCACAGTAATGAATTCCAAAGGCCTTAAATACCTAGATGTGAGATCTGAAGCTATAAAAATCCCTAGAGTAATCTCTTTGAAATCGGCCACAGAACTTCTTTCTAGATATGTCTCTGGAGGCAAGGAAACTAAAGCAAAAATAAACCATTGAGACCTCATCAAAATAAAATGTTTCTGCACAGTAAAGGAAATAATCAACAAAACTAAAAGGCAACCTACAGAATGGGAGAAAATATTTGCAAATGACATATGTGATGATGGGTTAGTATCCAAACTACCTAAAGAACTTATAAAACTCAATATCCCCAAAATGAATAATCCAATTAAAAATGGGCAGAATATGTAAATAGACATTCCTCCAAAGAAGACACACAGAGGGCCAATGGGCACTTGAAAATATGTTCAACATCACTCATCATCAGGAAAAGACAAGCTGAAACTACAATGAGATATCATCTCACACCTGTCAGAACAGCTAAAATCAACAACACATGAGACAACAGGTGCTCACAAGGATGTGAAAAAAGGAGAACCTTCTTGCGCTGTTGGTGGGAATGCAAACTGATACATGGAAAGAAGTATGGAGGTTCCTCAATGTTAAAAACCGTATGATCCAGCAATTGCACTAGTAGTATTTACTCAAAGAATACAAAAATACTAATTCAAAGAGATACATGTACCTTGATGTTTATAGAAGCATTGTCTACAATAGACAAATTATGGAAATAGTCCAAGTGTCCATGGACTAGTGAATGGATAAGGAAGATGTGGTGCATTTCTACAATGGAATATTACTCAGTCATAAAAAAGAACACAATCTTGCCATTTGCAATGACATGGGTGAAGCTAGAGAGTATTGTGCTAAGTGAAATAAGTCAGAGAAAGACAAATACCATGATTTCACTCATTTGGGAATTTAAGAAAGAAAATAAATGACCAAAGGGGAAAAAATAAAGAGAGAGACAAACCAAAAACACAATCTTAACCATAGAGAACAAACTAATGGGGGGGAGGATAGATAAAATGGATGAAGGGAATAAGGTGTGCACCTGTTGTGATGAGTACCAGGTGATGTATGAAGTGTTGAATCAGTATATTGTACACCTGAAACAAGTATTACACTGTATGTTAACTAAGTGGAAGTTAAATAAAAACTTAAAAAATAAATACATAAAGGATAAAAAAGTAAATGAAATATTTAAGGTGATGAAACTATTTTATATGAAACTGGATACATGATATGCATTTGTCAACACCCACAAAACTGTAGAACACTGACTGATCCTTAATATAAGTTATGGACTTTAGTTAATAACCAGGTATAAATTTTGGTTCATTAATAATAACAAAGTATTATGCTGAAACAATATGTTAATAATAGAGGAAACGATGTTTACATACATGTAGAGGGAGGAATATAAGGGAATTTCCTGTACTATCTGTTCAATTGTTCTGTAATTCCAAAACTTCTAGAAAGTAAAGCCTATTAATTTTTAAAGTTTCTATTAAGTCAACCTAAAATTTAAAAGCCTGCCAATGTCTAATGAAAAAATCTTTTATTTTACTTAAATATATATATATATATATATATGCCTTAAACATATCTATATACCATGAATATACATACTGTTTCCCCCCCATAAGCTGGATGTTAGTATCTGCCCGCACACTATTGCTTACAGTAGTCCTTAAGTCTGTTTTTTCTTTCTCATCCTTGAGGGCAACAAATTTGCTATATTTGTTGTTCTATCCCTATAGTTTGAAGCAGTACCTGGCTTGTACTAAGAACTCAGTAAATACATATTGAACTAATCAATGTATGAAGAAATGAGTATCAAAATCAGCAATCTATTAAGTGTTTATATCTCTTATTGGATTTATGTATCTTTGTAAGAGATTAAATTTGGTTAAAATAGCAATGTCAACCAAAATTCTTTGTTTTAAACTGAATTTAGAAACAGACTTTGAAATTATTCCATCATTTTGATTGTTGGTAATTTTTATATAATATTTTTGTATACTATTAATTTAACACATATATTAAAATGTGGGTTTTAAGCATCCTATTTAATACTTACATTTGAAGATGTTTATATATATTATTATTAGAGTAGGTCATAATAAGTTATAAATACATCAATAGACACATAAAAAAACAATATAGAAATTTTCTGAGATGATGCATGTTTAAATATGTTTGAGGACAACTGTCTTTCATAATACAGCCTTAACGTTTTTATTTGAATGCATCTGAAGTTGCATTTTCCCATACGGCATGTTACAGTAGGTTGTAAATTCTTTGAGGGTAAGAACCATCTTTCATTATATGTATATTTCTAATACCAAATATAACCGGAACTTAATATGCAGATTTTTTAAAAGGATGAAACTCTATTGAATTGAAAATACTGAAGGCACTCTAGATGAGCAAATAAAAATATATTAGTCTATTAGAATATAAAAACATTCTTAGGGCAGGAGTTTAAAAGTTATAGTACTTAATCCAGATGTCTTAATATTATATGGTTTTACATAGCACCCTTTAATACTTGAAATGGCTGCCATGCCTCAATGAAGCCTTAATATTCAGACTCTGAGACTATATGAAGTGGTTGCTCTTCACTGGGTGGCAATGGCCTCAGAGAAATAGAGTTGCTGAGCTTGCAAATCAAGCTATGAAGGGAAAGGACCATCACAAAATATAACTATCTTCTGCAAGTTTCAAAGCCAAAACCATACTGTCTTGATAACATATTTTCTCTAAAACTGTAATTGGATCCATATGATTTGGAGCATTGAGAGTATACAGCTGATAATGTCGGTCTCAGTAACAAAGAGTGCCCACAAAACAGTGTTAACTTTTATTTACAGTTGAACGGCTACTGTGTGTGTGTGTCCAAGATAGAATGACACAATTGTTACCACTATTTTCTATCAGTAGGGTTGTATGAAAGGAGAGCACATACCCTCGTCAAATCAAGGTCACTGCTTCACACAGTCTATCTAATTCCTTCTTTTAAAGTTTATCTACATTTGTATCAAATAGGCTTTGATAACTTTGAATATATTTTGGAATGAAAAAGGATATATTATAGGTAGACATCTATATGATATGAAGATAATGCTATAGTTCAGATATATAGACATATAGATACATGTGTATGTGTGTACTGTATGTATATGTTACATATGTAACAGCACTCAATATCACAGTGAGCCCATGAGGTATGTTTTTTTTTTTTTTAAGATTTTATTTATTTATTTGACAGAGAGAGAGAAATCACAAGTAGGCAGAGAGGCAGGCAAAGAGAGAGGGGAGGAAGCAGGCTCCCTGCTCACCCTGGGACCGTGACCTGAGCCAAAGGCAGAGGCTTTAACTCACTGAGCCACCCAGGTGCCCCATGAGGTATGTTTTTAAAGTTAGTTTACAGCTTTTTAAAATTTAGTAATTTCCTGAGGTTGAAATGAATTCTCCAAAGGCACACAGCTGGCAAGTGGCATAGCCATGATATAGTCTGAACTCAATATCTGTTCTCACATATAATACACTAGACGGCTCCTTCTGTTTCTACTTATTACTATATTTTCATGGTTGCATAATCCTTCATTCTTTTCTCTTCCTCATCTTCCCAATAGATGATTTAATAATTCTTCATTATATTTCTCACATCCATTTCTTTTGGACCCCACCTTAGTCACTAGTTTGGACTTTTGTCACCTCATATGTTGAATAGTAAGTTGTATTCCTGCTTCCATGTATTGCTCTTTAGGTTGGCAAATATAGCATCTATAAACACCTCTGTAAGCCATCACTCACTTGCTAAACCCCTGTGTCCTTCAAGATCTCACTCTCACCTCTTATTTTCTGAAGATGTATGATCTGCTCCATTGTAAGACAGCTTTGATGCTGATATGTGATTCTCATCTCATGCTTCTCTATATACGCAGTGTATTTTCATTTTCTCCTCAACCAACTAAAATCCAGTCCAGCCTTTGATACCCAACTTTGATACCCATGCTGAGCAGCAGCAGTGGTGTCATTGTTACTGTTATCTTCATCATTGTTATCACTATCATCATCATCATCCTTGTTTTATTTTTGCAGACACTAAGAGCCTTGGTCCTCAAAGACAAAAGCTTGGGAGACACTACCTGTTAGCAGACTAGTTCTTACCAATCCACAGTAGGATAAGGACTGAAACAGAAAGAAAGCTTTCAAAAACTTTGATATCAATGTACCAGTTCTGTAACACTGAAATGTGAACATTGGAAAATATCAATTCTCAACTGATTTGAAATTAAAAACCAAGAAAAAAAGCTGGCCCTTTATCATAGTTGGTTTGACAAATAATTGTTTTATAGTCTTTTGTAACATTTTCTTTTATTTTTTAAAGGTTTTATTTATTTATTTATTTATTTATTTATTTGACAGAGAATGAGAGAGAGAGAACAAGCAGGGGGAGAAGCTGAGTGGGAGGGAGAAGCAGGCTCCCCACTGAGCTGGGAGCCTGACATGGGGTTCTATCCCAGGACCCTAGGATCATGACCTGAGCCAGAGGTAGATGATTAACCGACTGAGCCACCCACTTGCCCCAGTCTTTTGAAACATTTTCACATGTAATAAAGCATTCAATTTATGCCAAGATAGCAAGAATAGATACTGTATTCATCTTGTTAAAATAAAAAAGGGGGGGGGCAAAAAAACAGGGCTAGGAAATGTATGTGATTTGCAAAAACACATGTCCTGTTAATGGTAAAACTTTGTATTCCAAATCTTCTGATGTTCCTCTCTGTCCTTCTACTTACATACTAAGGGGAACCACACAGTTATTGTTCCCTTTTTGCCTGGCCAAAATGGAATAGAGAAAATAATTTGTTTGGGATCACTAAAGAGCTTCTGGCTGCCCAAATAAATTGTTTGAAAAAAAATTTTTTTAAAGTAGGCTCCACACCCAGCATGGAGCCCAATGTGGGCTTGAACTCATGACCCCCAAATCAAGACCTGAGCTGAGAATGAATTGGATGCTTAACTGACTGGGTCGCTCAGGCACCCCAAGTTTAATCTGTCAGTACAAATTAACCAAACATTTGTCTTCAAGAAAATGAAGAAGTAAAATATATATTTATTAATTATTCTTAAAGCTGACTTACTCCCTCATTTGTTCATTTAGGTTTTCAAGCAGCTAACATTTTCTACATTTAGTGAACACCTACTATATCCCAGGCACTGTGCTCAGGATTGTGCATACATGAAGAACAAAATAGATTTTCTACAATGAATCATAAGTAAAAAATAACATGGGGGGTTGGATCAGTTTTCTTATATTTTATGTAATTTGTTGTATCATTTGGAATCATTGGAAACTCAATTTCCTGTTTTATAACACAAAGGCTTAGAAAGAATTCCATCTGATGTGGAAATAAAATTCTGCACAGGTTCACCCTGCTGCAAGCTACTAAGCATTAGCTTCTGTCTAAATGTTCTTTCTTTCTCTAATTGCTTTCTTTAGGATCACTAATCTCCCAAAGAATCATTGTTTACATTATGCCTTTGCCCATTAACCAGGGAAGCATTCCTTTCCACCCCATCCCCACTCCAAGGGAGGATTAAGAGCAACTGTTAACACAATAATTAAAGCTCAATTTAATTTCTATGATCCATTTGCATGTGCAGTAAAACACCGTGACTGTGGATTCCTGGAGAGTTTTGAGTGCCATGGGATCAAGTTTGTTCTTCTGCCCTAAGTGACTTGTACAGCAAGAAGGCAAGGTTTATCCTGCGGAACACAAAAACACTCAGATTCGATAAACAAGGTCATTTTGGATGCTCTGTTTGCACAGAAATAAGCATTATAATAACTACCCTGTTTTTACTCTCTATAAAGCTGAGAATCAACCTAGCAAGCCCTATACCCAAATATCTACTGGAGCCTAAAGTGGAGTCTCAAAAGCACAGTGGCCCAGAATTTTGATCCACTAAGGAAATCAATTCAAGAGCAGATGACCCCAATATATGACCCGTTCTCGGAGCCTATGATTCTAGGTAGCACGCAAATTCCCAGAAACGTGTTAGATTAGAGGGATGACAATGGTGTCACACAGACTTTGGTAGTTATTTAAAGTTAATTAATTTAATCTGACCTTTCCCTAAAACTATAAGGCACAATAGACTACTAGTGATAATTGATTCTGGAGAGGCTCGGAAATGGTTCAAGGAAAACACAGCTGTGCTGTGTAACGGTTCTTGTTTGCTCTGGATTATAAACTATTTTTAGTACTTAGTTAATAAAGCTGATTTTCTTAAGGGGCCTGTCGTGGAATACATGAGCTGCTGTGTCAGATGCTGTTGGAACTGGGATTTGCAATGGACGAACCCAAGAAAATTAACTCTGCAATTACTGCCTGATTTTTAGGTCTGAGGCATTAGTGCACTTGCTTGTGGAGATACCTAATGAAGGTGGTTAACCTTTTTCATGGTTTCCCAAAATAAATCTACTTTTGAAGTCACAGAGGACTCAACAAAGCCTATCTCCCTTTATTTTATGCACTGATGTTTTATTAATTATAAGAGCAGTAAATGAAGATTTCTGAATATAATGATAAGCAACACATACAAAGTGCTCCTTATAAATGTTTTATATGTATTTTTCCATTTTGACATCTTTAAAGCTGATTATGTATCATAATAGAGAATCTTAGAATCAATGGCATATTTGGTTCAGTAAAATATGGCAACTAAGGTAATCTAAGCAACTTTCTAAAGGACTTACTGCTTTTACTCCCCATCTTCCAGAAGAGGAAACTGAAGCACTGAGAGATCTTAAGTAACTTATTCAAGGTGACATATCTAGTAAATAATGGAGCAGTGATTTAAGTGTAAACAACCTAGTTCCAGATTCAAATCCTTAATTCCTGTGTAATGTTGTCTCAAGGATTCATTTAGATATGACTCAAGTGCCATTTGAACAAGACTTTCTCAAAAGGAACCACCATTATCAGTTTCATTTTTGTCCCATCAGTATGAAAAAGACATTGATACACAGAAAATAAAAAATATATAGTATTCTGTGTATGTTTACAGAAGAGTGTATCATATTGTGAAAATCTTTATATTTTGTTTTCATCATTCAATAATTTTTGCATGAAGTCCTTTTTAACATCCTTTTCAGATGCTACCTAATATTCTATAATAGGAATAGATATGTAAGTGATTTTCATGTTTACATTATTATAAACAACCTTATAACAAAAAACGTTTAAACGTTCTCAATTTAAACAAATTATTTTCTTTTCTTTTAATTTAAAGGTTTTTAAAAAAATTTATTTGACAGAGATCACAAGTAGGCAGAGAGGCAGTCAGGGAGGAGGGAAGCAGGCTCCGCGCTGAGCAGAGAGCCCAATGTGGGGCTCGATCCCAGGACCCTAAGACCATGACCCAAGCTGAAGGCAGAGGCTCAACCCACTGAGCCACCCAGGTACCCCCAAACAAATTATTTTCTAAGTAGATATTAGGAACTGGAATTTTTGGGTCATGCATATGTTTATATTTGCTTTTTTAGAAGATTTAAATATTTTAGCTATAATACACCAAGCCTGTTATATATACCACTTTATTCTTAAGATCAGCAAGTTATTTATAACTATACATTAGAACAGTTATTTCTCAAACTAATTTGAAGTGCTTTTCTGCGTCATGCAGAGAATCCTTTATACCATTTTGATTTAGGTTCGTCACACACTCTAAAGATATTTTGTATAAAGAACTTTGTACATTTGAAGAGCACAGCAATAGGACAAGACTTGCTGCCAAGAGCAGTTCTGTGATTACTTCCAGGAAAAAAAAAAAAAAAAAAAGTTGCCCTTGTTATTTTTCATCACCCAAATGCCTCTCAAATTTGTAAAACACATCAAGGCTGTGACACTTTGCCTGTCACAAATGGTGCTGATGTGGCATCAAATGATCTGATAAAAATTTACCTCTTATTGGGGCACCTGGGTGGCTCAGTGAGTTAAAGCCTCTGCCTTCGGCTCAGGTCATGGTCCCAGGGTCCTGGGATGGAGCCCCAAGTCAGGCTCTCTGCTCAGCAGGGAGCCTGCTTCCTCCTCTCTCTCTCTCTGCCTGCCTCTCTGCCTACCTGTGATCTCTATCTGTCAAATAAATAAATAAAATCTTAAAAAATATATATACCTCTTATTGGATCAAAAAAATCATGAAGAGGAGAAAAAGTTCTGTGTTTGTCATATTCCTTCCATCAGCACAATGGGTTTAGTCCTCTTGACTCCAAAGTGTTTGTTTTCATACATTATTTTTTCCAAACTGCAGCAATGTCTAAATGACAGAAAGTCTGCTAAGGAGAGTACACGTGGGATCCGTTTATTACCATCTTTGAGATGAGAATACCTGTTCTCAGCTACCTCTACACATGTTTCTTGTCTGTGTTCTCAATATAGTTGTTTTATGTTACAATAATTATGTCATCATAACTTCTAATATGAAGAGCTGGACTGTAATCTTAAAACAGTGTAGACTTCTGTGTATTAGCTGATCTGCTGTAAACCAACCTTTCTTCAAAGGCAAGAAGCTTTTCAAGATGAATTTATTAACTTAAGTATCAAGTCCTTCACACAGTCTAAACACAACACTTTTCTCACAGCTGCTATAATACACAGCAGAACTTCAGTTAAAAAATAAATATTCACATGGTTTAGGAATAACTAAACACAATAAAAATAGCTGTGTCTGAGCCACTGCGTGTTGCGTTTAAAAAGACACCAAAGAGTCCTCATTTCCAAAGTTGCTTACCAACTTCAGTGTCAGGGAATGCATAAATACGTAAGACTTTACTTCAGTTCATGATGTTATCCCTTTAGTCTTACAATGGAGAGTTGACATTCTTCCTTCCTTCTTAACGTTTTCACCTTACAAGGAAGAAAACGCAAGGAGAGCAAACCCTTCTCCCATGTTCCCTCAAGCTGTTAAAGTCAGTCCACCAAATGAGTTCGTGGAGATGGCTCTGCAGGGCAGTAATAAAGCTAATAAATTAAGTAATCTTTTAACATGTAAAACTACTATGGATATGCAAATAACATGCAAATCAAGCCAGAAGTGATTCAAATGGCATTATGGCTTCTTATCTAGCCTTCTCTGAAGACTCCAGAGTACAAAAATGACCACACCAGAGTGATTTTGCTACTCAAAATATGGTCTGGATCAGCAGCATCAGCCTCACCTGTGAGATCGTTAGACTGACAGGCACTCTCGTCCCCACCCCCATTCCAGAACTCATAAATCAAAATGTGCCCTGTAACAAGATCCCCTGATTCTCAACCATTAAAGTTTGAGGATTGCCCTATATAACAGTTAGTAATAATTTTGTTTTTAATGTTCATTAGAACAACTGCAATCAGCAGTTGCAACACAGTGTTTTGCTTTGCTAATTCTGTGGACTTTTTTTTTTTTTTTTAATTAAGAGAACAACTAGTTGGAAACTTCCTCCACTTCGCCCTCAAAAAAGTGTTCAAAAGCCTTTAGATAAAGGTAAACCTGATCAGGAACATTAGCTTATAGTGTTTACATTTAGAGTATTTACTCTGGAGGATGGAGTACAACTTAATACTTTTCACTATTTAACAAAACCCTCATTAAAATAGTATTCTGAAAATAAATATTATTTATGGTTATTTGGAGGTGACAGATTTATGCTCTGTTTCCCACCACATTAAAGACATGTCATAAGAAAACACCATAAATCATCCACGGGTTAGTTTGTATGGAGATAAGATTATTATCTCACCATTTTGCCTAGATTTATGACAATGCCTTTAGTAGTTTGTCTTCTCATCAAGAACCCTATTTCTTATTTTGTAATCATTTGTTCTACAAGAATTGGTTCATGGGGGAAAAGTCAAATTGATTTTCAAGTTAGAAGCATGTATCATTTAAAATAATTTATCTTAAAAAAAAAACTAACAAACTCCTTTTTCCTCCCACAAAAAGAAAAATAAATAAAACTGTTTTTCCAACCAGACAAGTGCCTAGCTAAATTGACTGTTACTTATTTATTCTAGGTCTTTGTTTTCCCATCTGTAAAATGAGGAGATTTTACCTGATTATGAAGTTTTATGATAAATAGTCCTATATAAAAATGTATGATTATATGAATCTACCACTTATTATCAATCACGCTATTTTATGATATGAATAGACACATACAGTTTGGCAGGCTTTCAAGATTCCTAAAGCTTGGAATGGCACAAGTTTAAATAAATTAACTATAAATGATGAGAAATGGGTTTTGGTGATGCACAATGCTTTCTATATAGCAATATAAAGCATATTGATTAAAGAAATGATCATTCCATTTTTATTATATTTCATCAAATTGTTGTACATATAAGGAGAGAATTTATAAGTGTGGGAAGCGTGATTGTTCATTAAAGAAATGCATTTCTATCACTGTCTTAGAGATTCTTTCAGTGGCTAATGTAGGCAGAACCACAGGTAAGAATAATCGGTTTCAGATTGAGACATGCTACACCATCTCATCTATTTCTCTATCCTCAGCATGAAATCATAGACACTAAGTCAAATTTCTGGTCTTTCAAAGAGAATCAATTTGTGCACTATTTTATGGAATCTTTACTGCATTTAATAAAGAATGCTAAGACTTTAAGTATCAATGAGGAGCACAAGACACAGAATCATGATGCAGGTGGTCTGCAGAGGGGAAAGCAAGACTGAGGGTTTGTTACATGATTGCTTGTTCCCATTTGGCAAGAAAAAAATTAGGATTACTAAATTCAACACATGGTAAACGATTTCTATGAATTCTATTTTTTTTAATTTAAATTCACCTAGCCAACACAGTCCATCATTAGTTTCAGATGTAGCGTTCAACCATTCTATGACTTCTATTCAATACCGTTTTGGCAAAATATAATTTACCCACACAAAAATGACCCTGTTACTTTATTATACACAGGCAGTCTACAAGTTATAAACACAGTGTTCTAAAAAGGTCCCTGTCAAGTTGGCTATTTGGAACCTGAGATTTATTTTCCCACAAAAGTAGCATTTGAAATAATAATAATTTTCTCTAGCCAAATCGGAAAATTCTTTTAATTCCATAATGTTGCTAAACTGAAATTATCAGTTGCATTGGGTACAGAGTGTGTCTTGAATGGTTACGCCCTGGGATAGTTTCATGGCCTTGACCCAGATTTTAAGCTGATTCTTGACCCTGGCTAGTGGTGTGTTGAAGCCAACTTGTATTGGTTCACAAGAGCTAATTCTTAACTATTCAAGAATTTTGCAAGCCAGTTGTTCAACAGAGTCAATATTGCATATTAGATTATATATACTTACAATTAAATTATATTAAAAACAAAAGTAATAAATAGAACTCATCAGTTCTAATTATTTTATGCATTTTATTATTATCTATTCTCTTGAGGTTATTTATGGGTATTGTATCTGTCTGGCGGAAATACTATACAATGTTGTGATACTGCACATCTCTGTCCAACTATAGATTCAGTGGCATCATGCTGATAGCTTGAAATCAACCATGATGGAGTGCATACACCAAGGACATCAGCAAACACAACTCATCAAGGCTTGATTACTTTGATTTTTGATTTCTAGACTAAGGGGATCAGAAAGTATGACCTTTTAACCTGCTACCCATTTTTCTTAATACAGTTTAATGATATATAGCCATGTTCATTTAAATATCTTCTGGCTGCTTGAATACTTGAGATTCAGAGATTACATGGCCCACAAAGCCTAAAACAGTTATTATCTGACCATTTAATCAAAAACTTTAATCAAAAACTCCTGCTCTGGATTTAAGAAAAGTGGAAAAATTGTTAATTTAATTTAACTTGAAAGTATGTCAGGTTTGTCCCTGTTACGTTGAGAATAGCCCAGAAATTGAGGACATTTTTTCCAGTATTGTAAAACTATTATTCAATTCAGGAAAGAAGTCACATAAAGGTACAAAATACATCTCTATTCTCCCCCTTTTGTTTTACTTGTTAATATAAACTAAAATAGCAACTAACATTTCATTTCAAACTATTTATGTTCATAATGATGTGACTGATTTCTTTGTTGAACTGAATAATTAAACATTTGTAGTCTGATTTGGTGACATTAGTAATAGAATTTTATAAAACTGATAGTGGATTTCACACATTCACATATCAGATTTTATAATAATATGTTTCTTGAGAAAAGAATCAGCAGATTGGGAAATAACTCCATTGTCAAACCTCAGTTAAATTACAACTACATGCTATCTACCAGTAAAATAGGTTGTCAAAAACCAAGAAAGCATATGATAATCAATTTACTATAAAAAATTTACAATAGTTTTAGTCAAATGATTGGCAGTATCATTAAAATATAAGAGTATCATCCATGTGTGGAGGTGATTAAAAATAGAATGTAGAAGTCTCTGGCAGCAATCTCAATCTCAAAATAAGGAAAATACAAAGGAAATGTAGAAAAATGAGATTTTTTCACTAATAAAGTACAGAATTTGTTGTATTTTTGTAATATGTATGCTATGTAATATCACCACTGCACAACTTACAGGGTTTGTAGAACTTGCAATCATTCCTTCAAGACATAAAACAGGATTCTCTGTTTTTGCAAAGCTATACCTTAGGCCTAGAATATTCTTTCCCTGTGTGTTTAACTGGCTGAGGACTTCAAGTCTCTTCTCTTTAGAATGTCATCTGAGAGACGAATATACAAATGGACAATGGCCAGAACATATATGGCAACAGAACTCTAACCCACAATCTCTGTAGTAACCAACCCAGAAAGCCAAATGCCAGTCTCTCAACAATGGGTCCCAAACAGTCAGGACGTGGGCATGACTGCCAGCTTCCTTATCTTTTCGTCCATGCTTCCAACTCAGGACCAGTATGAGAAAGCCAAGTATGCTCCTGAAATCGATCACATAGAATGCCCTGTTTCTAGTGAATCCACCACCAGCTTCCCCATGCCAACAACCTTCTGCCAGAACACACATGAAACCTTCCCCTTTTCTTACCATATGACGTTCCCAAACCCCTCTCTGCCTCTGAGTCTCTACCAAGCATGAGTGATGATGGTCGAATCTCTTGCTATAATGAGTCAGAAGGCATAGCTTTTGTTTGCTTTAAAAGAAAAAAAAATTACAATAGTTTTACATATTTTATTATTTTTTAATTGTGTACTACACAACTTGTATATCAGTAACATTTATAATAAATATATATATTGTATTAGAGTTCTTAAGGAAAAAAAAAGGATAGATAGATGATAGATATGTAGATCATAGATACAGATATGAGGATAAAGACAGACAGAAAATGAGAGAGAAAGAGATTTGAAGAATTGGTTCACATGATTATGGAAGTTTGGTAAATCAAAATCTACAGAGTAGGCCAGCAATGTGAAGACCCAGGGCAGAGTCCAAAGGGAGTCAGCTGGCACAATTCTTCCTTGCTGAGGGGAGATGAGTCTTTGATTCATTAATGTTTCCAAATAATTGGAAGAGGCCCACCTCTCCCCATCATGGAGGTAATATATTTTACTCATGGTCCATGATTTAAATGTTATTCTCATCCAAAAATTGCCTTCATAAAAACATCCAGAATAATGGCCAAATATCTGGGTGCCATGGCCCAAATAACTGGATATACACAATTGATCGTCACAAGCAAACAGACACATGAAAAAATGCCCAATATCAGTGACTGCCTGAGAAATGCAAACCAAAACCACTAGTGAGATACCACCTCAAACTTATCAGAATGGCTAGAGTCAAAAAGACAATAAATAACAAGTGTTGAAGAGGATGTGGAGAAAATTAACCCTCGAGCACTGTTGGTAGGAATGTAAATTGATGCAGCCACTGTGGAAAACAATATAAGGAGTCCTCAAAAAAATTAAAAATAGAAATACCATATGATCTAGTAATTCTATACTGGGTATCTACCATCCCTCCCACCCAGAACGAAAATGCTAAATCAAAATGATATATGCGCCTGTACGTTCATCGCATTGTTATTTATAATAGCCAAGATATGGAAGTAACCCAAATGTCCATTGATAGATGAATAGTTAGAAAAGAAGTGATAGAACACACACACACATACACACACACACACACACACACAGAGGAATATTACTCAGCCATAAAAAGGAGCTCTTGCCATTTCTGAAAACATGGATGAGCAGAGAGTACTATGCTAAATGAAATAAGAAAGGCAAATACTATGATTTCACTTGTATGTGGAATCTTAAAAAAAAAAAAAGAAACAGAAACACAAAACAAAAAACCCTCAATGACAATGAATGAACAAACAAAAACAGAAACAGAGCCATAATTACAAAGAACAAACATAGTTAATAGAGAAGAATGGATGGGGGGCCCAACTCTGAAAATCCTGTAGTGGCCTTCCTATTTAACAAAGGCTGTTCAGCTTTGTACTTTAAAGTTACAGCTGGAGGATGGATGAAACTCCTCTCACCTGTGAGTCACGGCATAGATAAGGTCACCTTCAATTTACTGCACAATGACTGTGGACACACTAGCTAGATCTGGGCCTCAGGCAGATGTGGGATAGAGGGCTCAAAACAAACAAACAACAACAACAACAACAACAACAAACATACCAAATTCTACAATTATGAATCTGTGTAGGCCTAGTCTTGTTAAATCTTAGAATGCTTTCTTGTCCATATCCAATTGGAGTGCGTCTATACAAAGAAATAGAGGCATGGACAGCTGATGATTATTTATGGAATGTTCTCTGGATTACATTTAGCAAAGACCATGATAAATTGAAGAGATTTGAGTTCAAACGCATAATTAACATTGGCCTTGCATACACAGACCTGACAATGTGCTGTGTGTTTTTTTAATAGTTTTTCCTACCTAATGGCATTAACTTCATCTTCAGCTTTGGTAATGATTAGGTCCACAATGTCCCTGCAGGTCCCCTTGCAACATGTTCTTTCATTATATGTGTCGTCACCTGGTTAGAATATCTGGAACCCCATAAATGCCAGACTTTTTAAAGAGTCTTGGCAAATGTTCCTTCCCTTCCTCTTCTCTTCAAGGATATCTCTCTGGAAGCAACATTTTTTGTTTTTTTCTTAGGGGTGTTTAAGTTTCTCCACAATGCTTCTATTGGTGGGAAGAAATGATCCCTGACCTTTGAGAGTATTTACGTAAAAATTTACTTTTGGGAAACTTTTATGAGGATGAAATTGGAACTTGGGCTTTTTGCAGTTTGTAGATTCTCAATTCTGGAGTAACAATTGAAATGCCATGAAAGATGATTGTTTTTTGTGGATTTAGTATTAAATAACTGTTTGTTTCTGAGTGTGACCCTTAGCTATTTACTACCAATAATAGATTCTAACATTTTGGCAATCATTTAAGGAAACACACCTATGCAGCTTAATGGCATAGTTTATAAAAAAATGAATTTATGAAATGAAGAGACAATACTTTGGATGGAGAATTTAGAAGAGCGAAAAACAACAGCAACACTAAAACCTTAAATTTGTATAAGTCTAGCAAATGCTATGAAAATAAGCATAAAAAAAGAAGTTTGGTTTAGTTTTAAAGGAACATATCTATAACAATTTTATATACATCAGCTGCTGCATGTTCAGCAGGCAAAACAGCAACATAAATGGAATTTGATCTCTTGCAAGCTGCTTAGGAACAAAACAATGTGATGAAAGCAAAAATAAGTAAGTAGGGATGCCTGGGTGTCTCAGTTGGTTAAGCATCTGCTTTTGGTTCAGGTCATGATCCCAGGGTCCTGGGATTCAGCCCTGCATTGGGCTCCCTGCTCAGCGGGGAGCTTCTCCCTCTGCCTGTTCTGCCTGCTGCTTCCCCCTGCTTGTCCTCTCTTTCTCTTATAAATAAATAAATAAAATCTTTAAAAAACAATAATTAAATAAAAAAATAAAATAAGTAACATGAATAATAATAATTCAGCATAGGGAACAGGGAAATCATATTTAAAATAATCTAACAAAGTGGTTAAGACTTGGCTCTGATGATTCCTAAATAATGTGTAGAAAAGATATATTTCTAAGATGTCTAACACCATTTCCTATAATGCTAGGAAGAATATAAGCAAACAAAGGGAAGAAAAAGAAGCATGATTAATAAACTGGTAAAAATGATTTTAAATGTTGTTTTTAAGAAATTGTAACAGAATGTTTCCAAATGGGTGATATATTTCAACTGAAATCACATTAGTATATTATAAAAAAGCTTGAACATTTCATGAAGCATACCACATCACAATGAATAAAATTACTTTTAAAGTAAAGTGATTAAATGATTAAGAATTTACTTCCCTTTCATTTTTTGCTTTTATTCAGACTCAATAATTGCTCCCCCTCTTTGAGACATAATCTACTGAAGGTTTTTAATTCCAGTCAATTCTTCCTCCATTGTTAGATTACAAAATTTTTGTATCAAGAATAGTTCAAAATTGTATAGTTTGAAAAATGTTCATTGGGTAGTTAACTACCTGGAATTTAGGAAAGTGAGCTAGTGTGGCCCTTTAGATTTAGAAGTGATTAGAGAAAAAAACTTTTATACTGGGTTAAACTGCAAAGAGAAAAAAAGGTGCCAAAAAGGAAACCTGGAAACCACTAGCACTTAATGGAGGAAAGAGCAAGAGGAGCTTTTGGGAGGTTATGGAGAAAATGAGAGAGAACAGCATATCGGAGCACATGGAAAGAGAGTTTTTTAATTTTATTTTTTTAATTTTATTTTTTCAGTGTTCCAAGATTCATTGTTTATGCACCACACCCAATGGAGGAGAGTTTTAAGAAGGAAGGAGAGGTTCAGAGAGGTTCAAAATTTCCAGAGTGTTCAGAACTGAGAAATGAACATTGTTGGAATAATTAAGAGTTTATTAATGAATTTATTCCAGGAGAGTTTTTAGTGTTGTTGTGGAAAAAGCAGATAGAACTGTGAATTGAGTAGGATATGGAAGAAAAATGGAAACAAGTCTAGCTACATTTTTCAGAAAGGTTGGCTGGAAAAGGAAAAGAAATAAGGTGCAGGGGCAGGTAGACAGAGGCTGAATAGAAGTGATAATAGGATGTTAAAAGTGGACCTGTTTTTCATTTCATCTGAGACCTCAAATTGATAGCAAAATAACAGGTGGTGAGTTTTCCCAAAGTGAGATGCCAGTTCACCTAAGGGGGTACCAAGGAGAGAGCAAAGGCCTGATCTGTGGCTCTTCTCGGACCACCCATGTCAGGCCAATTACTTGTTCAATAAGCAGGATTTGCAGGATGACACGCAAAAAAATTACCTTACTTTTTCCCTCCATGTCAATAAAAGAGGCTGGAGATCTGAGTTCCTCAGAAAACTACAGATGATTTCTTTGAAGACAATAAATAGTATGAGTCCTCTAGACGCTGGGTAAGAGGCACAATACGGAAACTTCTCAGAGACCGTGATAAGAGCACTTTAGGGGACAGAGTGGACAAGCATCTGGCAATGAGAGTAGCCAACAGAGAAGCAGATAGCCGAGGCTGCTGTGGCACCAGCACAGAATATGTGAAATACTGACAGCTTTTTTTTTTTTTTTTAAAGAGAGAAAGAGTGCAAGAGAGAAGGAAAGCAAGTGGTGTGGGGCAGAGGGAGAGAGAGAGAATCTTCAACAGGCTCCATGCCCAGCATGGAGCCCAATGCAGGGCTCAATCCCATGACCCTGAGATCAGGACCTCAGCCAAAATCAAGAGCTTAGCCAACTTAGCCACCCAGGCACCATCTGACAGACCTTCTTGTATCAGGTGAAAGATGTGTGTTTCCCATGGATCGGCTAGGACATGCATGAGAAACAGAGCAGGCCTGACATGGCCATAGATGCTAGAAGGCCCATAGAGAAAGGCAAGGAGACTGCAAGCACAAGACGATGGAGGTGAGGTACCAGGTGACCTGGCTGGGAACAGAACACTAACCAATCAGATTATGGACGCTAAATAGAACAGATCCCTCTCGTGTGCCCTCTCAAAAACAGGAGATGGCTTTTAATGTCTGTCAGGCCACAAGAAACTGCATTTTACATCGGCAACCATCAAACAGGATTTGGTGGCCTCTTCTTTTTCCTCAGTAACTACGGAGAAGAGAAATCACTGGGGGAGAAAGTAAGAGCCTCCAGGTAGAAACACACAGAGAAGAGCAAGTGGGTATGGGGGAAGAGAACAAAGTGCTTTTTTCTTCAAGCCACCCTGTGTATTTGTTTCCCAGAACTATTATAACAAAGTACAACATACTGGGTGACTTAAACAATAGAAGTTTATCACCTGCAGTTCCAGAGGCTGGAAGCCTGAGATCAAGGTGTCAGAGAGCTGTGCTCCCTCTGAAGGCCATAGGGAAGGATCAGTTACAGGCCCCTCTTTCAGCTTTTTTGGTAGTACTTTGGCTCCTGGGAGAATAACTCATCACATGGCATCTCTGTATGTATGTTTCTGTATCTGGGTCCAAACTTCCCCCTTTTTAACAAAGACATCAATCGTATTCAATTAGGCTCACCCCAATGACCTCATTTGAACTTGATTACCTCTTTAAAAACCTCATTCCCAAATAAAGTCATATTCTAACATAGTGGGGATTAGAACTCCAATGTATTTTAGGGGAAAGAGGTGGGGGATATATTCAACCCATAATACCTGACAACTCCTAATTTTTGAATATATAGATTACACAAGAGAATAATTAATGCACAGCAGAAGGGAGAGGATTTAAAATTAATAGATTAGGACTTCTTGGGAAGATAGTATAGTAGGAGGACCCTAATCTCAGTTCATCCCACAGATACAACTAGATAACATTCATCTCAGTGCAAAAAATATGACACCATATACCTAAAACAGGGAGGGGGAAAGGAGTAGAGAATGGATTCAAACATAAGCAACCATAGACTTCATATACACTGCTATATGCAAAAGAGGTTATATACAAACCTAATGATAACCACAAATTAAAAACCATTTATAGATATACAAAGAATAAGGAGAAAGCAATCCAAGCATATCACTAGAGAAAATCAGCAAACCATGAAAGAGAGCAAGCAAGAAAAGATCAGAGAAAAACTACAAAAACCATAGGAAAGTAACAAAATGACAATAAATACATATCTATCAATAATTACTTTGAATCGCAATGAAGTAAATGCTCTAATCAAAAGACACAGGGGGTGAGACTAGATAAAAAACAAGATCCATCTATATGATACCTACAAGATACTCATTTTAGACCTAAAGACACCAGCAGATTGGAAGTGAGGGGATGGAAAAATATTTATCACACAAATGGATGTCAAAAGAAAGCTGGGATAACAAAACTCATATTGAACAAGAGACTTTAAAGCAAAGAGTGTAATGAGACAAAGAGATACACTATGTAATAATAAAGGGGACAAGCCACAAGAGGACATAACAATTGTAAATACTTATGCACCCAACATGTGGGAGCACCCAAATACATAAAACAGTTAAAAACAAAGGAAACAATCAATAATAATACAATAATAGCAGGGGACTTTAACACCCCACTTACATCAATGGACAGATCATCTGAACAGAAAATCAACAAGGAAACAGTGGCTTTGAATGACACAGTGGGCTAGATAGATTTAACAGATATATTCAGAACGTCCCATCCTAAAACAGCAAAATACACATTCTTTTCAAGTGCACATGGAACACTGTCCAGAACAGATCTCATATTGGGCCACAAAACAAGTCTCGGTAAATCAAAAAAGATCAAAGTCATACCATGCATCTTTTCTGGCCATAACGCTATGAAACTAGAAATCAACCACAAGAAGAAATCTGGAAAGACTACAAATATATGGAGGTTAAACAACATAAATCTCTAGCCAGACACATCATCAGGGAGCCAGAGAGGACTCAAATAAAATCACAAATGAAAGAGGAGGAATACTAACCACCACCACAGAAATACAAACAATTATAAGAGAGTATTTTCAAAAATTATATGCCAACATGTAATTAAAAACCTAGAAAAAATGGATAAATTCCTAGAAACATGTAGCCTACCAAATTGAAGCAAGAAGCAAGAAGAAATAGAAAATTTGAACAGACTAATTATCAGCAACAAAACTGAATCAATCACCAAAAAAATCCCAACAAACAACGCTCCAGGACTAGACAGCTTCAGAGGTGAATTCTACCAAACATTTAGAGAGATAATACCTATACTCCTCAAACTGTTCCACCTGGGTGGCTCAGTTGGTAAAGTGTCTGCCTTCAGCTCAAGTCATGATCTCAGCATCCTGGGACTGAGCTCCCTGTTCAGTGGAGAGCCTGCTTCTCCTTCTCCCTCTGCTGCTTCCCCTACTTGGTCTCCCTCCCTCTTTCTGTCAAATAAATAAATAAATAAAATATATATTTTTAAAAAGTCATTGACCATAATCAAGTGGGATTTATTCCTGGATTACCAGAGTGGTTCAATTTTCATAAGCCAATCAATGTGATATATGACATCAATCCACAGAAAGGATAAAAGCCATATGATCATATCAGCAGATGCAGAAAAAGCATAGTACAATGCTTTATTATTACAAAGTACAATACCCATTCATGATAAAAATCTTCAGCAAATTGGGTTTAGAGGGAACTTAGCTCAACATAATAAAGGCCATCAATGAAAAACCCACTGCTGACAGCATACTCAGTGGGGAAAAACTAACAGCACTTTCTTCCCTAAGGACAGGAATAAGACAAGGATGTCCCCTCTCACAATTTTAATTCAACATAGTACTAGAAGTCCTAGCCACAGCAATTAGACAACAAAAAGAAATAAAAGGCATCAAACTGATAAGGAAGAAGAAAAAATTTCATTATTTGCAGATGACATAATTCTTTATATAAAAAATCAGAAAAACTCCACCAAAAAACTCTAGAACTGATCAATGAATTCAGAAGCCACAGGATACAAAATCAATGTACAGAAATCTGTTTCATTTCTATATACTAATAATGAAGTAGCAGAAAGAGAAATTAAGAAACAATCCCATTGACAATTGCACCAAAAATAATAAAATGATTAGAAATAAACCTAATCAAAGAACTGAAAGATCTGTACGCTGAAAACTATTACATAGTGAAAGACATCAAACAACACATGAAATGTAAAGACATTCCGTGCTCATGGAATGGAAGAACAAATATTGTTAACATGTCTATATACTACCCAAAGCCATCTATACATTTAATTCAATTCCTCTCAAAATACCCAACAGCATTTTTCACAGAACTAGAAGAAATGATCCTAAAATTTGAACTAGAAGAAATGGTTCCTAAACAATGGAACAACTAAATACCCCAAATAGCCAAAGCAACCTTGAAAAAAGAAAAACAAAACTGGAGGTGTCACAGTTCCAGATTTCAAGTTATATTACAAAGTTGTAGATATCAAATCATGTGGTACTGGCAAAAAAATAAACACACAGATCAATGGAACAGAATAGAAAACCCAGAAATGAATCCATTACTATATGGTCAACTAATTTTCAACAAAGCAGGAAAGAATATCCAATGGAAAGAAGTCTCTTCAACAAATGGTGCTGGGAAAACTGGACAGCTACATGCAAAAGAATGAAACTGGACCAGTTTCTTACATCATACACAATAATAAACTCAAAAGTAATTGAAAACCTAAATGTGAGATCTGAAACCATAAAAATCCTAAAGGAGAACATAGAGCATAGAACTTTGACATTGGCCATAGTAATTTCTTTCTAGATATATCTCTGGAGGCAAGGAAAACAAAAATAAAAATAAACCATTGGCATTTCATCAAAATAAAATGCTTCTGCACAGCAAAGGAAACAACCAACAAAACTAAAAGGCAACCTACTGAATGGGAAAAGATATTTGCAAATGACATATGTGATAAAGGGCTAGTATCCAGAATATATAAAGAATTTATACAACTCAACGCCCCAAAACCAAATAATCAAATTTAAAAATTGGTAGAAGATATGAACAGACATTTCTCCAAAGAAGACATACAGATGGCCAACAGACACATGAAAAGATACTCAAAATCACTAATCATCAGGGAAATCCAAACCAAAACTGCAATGAGATGTCAAAGCACACCTGTAAGAATGACTGAAATAAAAATGCAAGAAACCACAAGTGTTGGCAAGGAGGTGGAGAAAGACGAATCCTCTTGCACTACTGGTAGGAATGCAAACTGGTGTAGCCATTGTAGACAAAAGTATGGAGTTTCCTCACAAAGTTAAAAATAGAAATACACTATGCTCCAGTAATTGCTCTACTGGGTATTTGCCCCCAGAATACAAAAACACCAATTCAAAAGGATACATGTACCCCTATGTTATTGAAGCATTATCTACAATAGCTAAATTATGGAAGCAACCAAAGTATTCCTTGATAGAAGAATTAATAAAGAAGTGGTATATATATAAATGGTATATATATATAAATTTATATATATATATATATTTATATATATACATATACATGTATATGTGTGTGTGTATATATATATATATATATGTATGTATATATACATACACACACACACAATTCAGTCATTGAAAAGACATTTTGCCACTTGCAACAACTTGGATAGAACTAAAGAGTTTTATGCTAGGTGAAATAAGCCAGAGAAAGACAAATACCATATGATTTCACATGTATGTGACATTTAAGAAACAAAACAAATGAACAAAGGGAAAAAAGAAAAGCAGACAAACCAAGAAACAGACGTTTAACTATAGAGAATAAACTGATGCTTACCAGAGGGAAGATGGGTTAAATATGTGATGGGGATTAAAGAGTACACTAACAATGAGCACTGGGTTATGTATGGAAGTGCTGAATCACTATTTTGTACACCTGAAACTAATATAACACTGTATGTTAACATATTGGAATGAAAATTTTTAAATAGTGAATAAAAAGTAAAGTTAATAGATCAGCCTCAAAACTGAGAGATAAAAGAAAAACCTTCTTTAGATTAGAAAGTAGTAGGAAAGAATAAATGACGGTAGGTTCACGTGAATCTTAAGAAAAGTTGTAGGGGTACAGATGGGTATAAGAAAACAGAGCTTGCTATATGGTTAGAGAATTAGAGAGACAGTGAAGTGGGTTGGCCCAAGCATTCAGAGCAGCATGGCAGTTTCTGATAGAAGGAGTCATAAGAAAGGTCACAGCAAAATAAAGATTGACTCAATATTGAGAGGCCAAAAGAGAAGAGAAACCATGAACTTTCTGTGGCTTCAAACCACATTGGCTGTGTGCTTTGTTTCTGGGTTTGTTTGGCTTTTGTTTTTGTTTTGTCCCCAGAAGTACTAAAATGTTTGAGAGTAAGAAGATAAAGTACATTTTTGAAGCAAAACAGCAGATCAGCAGACCTACTTGGAATTGGACAGGTATAGGTTTGAATTTTGTCTCTCACATTCATTGTGCAGCAAGTTTATAAACTTTCTAGAAAGTTTTGCTTCCATTATTTGTAAAATGGTTAAAATAATACTTTCTTTTTAGGGTTTTTATGAAAAATAAATAAAATGATAGAGGAAAGTATTTAATATATATTGTTTGTAAACAGTAGGTACTCAATATTCAATTTTTATTATAGCTATTTTTCTGTTTTCACTGTTAAGATTATCATCATCTCCATCATCATTTTTAAACTCTGTAGGTTGGTGGTTGCTTGAGATAAAAGGACATGGAGGAGTTAAGTATGTTTCTATTAGTTGCTTTGGCGCTGTGTAAAAACTTATCAAATCTTAGCTGCTTAAAAGAGCACATGTTTATTATCTCAATGTTTCCATGGTTTAATAAATCAGTCATGCTTAGCTGGGTCTTGCACTCAAGTTCACACAAGGCTGCAGTGAAGATGTTGGATAGGCTGCATTCTCACTGGAGGCTCAAACGGGGAAGAATGCACTTCTAAGCTCAATCAGGTTGTTGACAGAATTCATTCTCTCACATCTCTATGACTTGGGGTCCTGGCTTATTACTGACTATCAGTTGTAGGTTAAGTCAGATCCAACTGGCATCACACAGTTCCTAGAGGCTACCTAAAGTTTCTAGAGATGATCCAAAGTTCCTGGAGACCATGCAGAGTTTCTAGAAACCATGCAGAGTTCCTACAGACTATCCTGAGTTTCTGGAGACCACCCACAGTTCCTAGAGACCACCCTGAATTTCTAGAGACCAGTCAGGGTTCCTTGGCACATGGGCTTCTCCAGCATGGTCACTTACTTCATCAAGTCCATAAGGAGAATCTCTAGCTCTATTTTGCTAAGATAGAGTCTTTTTTAACATAACATATTCACAGGAATGCCATCTCATCCCCCTGGTCACATGATATGGTTAGGAGCAAGTCACAGATCCTACTTACACTGCAGTGGAAGGGTTTAAGCAAAGATGAGAACACCAACAGGTGAGAATTGCTGGGGGTCACCGTAGCATCTGTCTGCCATAGCTGTATCAAGAAGTCCTCCATGAGTAACCAGTTCACAGAACTGAATGACTTGTGGATTCTCTCATTCTCCTACAATTATTAATAAGTATCTATACTTACTTTGACAATTTGCCATGTTGGCTCTATTCTCCAAGGTGGGAAAAAAACAAACAAACAAACAAACAAACAAACAAAAACACGCATGATTTAGGCGAAATTAACTGCAAACTCCTATTAAATATACAACCAAAAATAGTGATGTATAAAATAGTCCATCAAGGTATGCTTATAAGTCAAACATAAAAGTTCTTTCCCTAACAAAATTTAATTACTTAAAAGAACAAAAATTAGGCATCAATGTGGCCAATAGGGAGATAAAATGAAAAGCCAACCAAACATTAGTGTTCTCTTATTTAATCCTATCGTCTTAGGCAGTTTCTAGAGAATGTTCTTCAACATTGTTCATGGCAACAATGAATATTAAATAGAAATTTCTGTGATTAGGAATGTCTAAAGGCAAGCCATTTATCAGCATTAAAATGCATGATATTCTAACTTTCCTGCACAGAAAAAGGACAGTGAACTGGAGATATAGGTGAGGGAGGAAAAGAAATTTATTTTGATATCTTGAAGCACAGCTTCCGAGAAAAGGTAGGACTTGTCCAAATCTGTCTTGCTCAGAGGGGTCCCCCCAAAAATCCCAAGTAAAACAACTCCCGACTTTCCACTTTCCAACACCTTACTCTGTTTTTTGAAAGTCTTCATCATGACAATCAGACACTGTTATTATGTGGTTGTTTATGATCTTTCTTCCTAACTAGAAGATAAATAGTGTAAGCATAGGTTTTGTCAGTTTCACATGTGTGTATCTAGTGTTTCAAAGAGTGTCTAAGGGCGCCTGGGTGGCTCAGTCTGTTAAGTGTCAGAGTCTTGATTTCGGCTCAGGTCATGTGGTGACACTGAGCCCCACATCAGGCTCTGCACTGGGAGTGGAACCTGTTTAAGATCCTCTCTCCCTCTCCACCACCCCCCCGCCAATGCTCTTTCTTCCTCTCTTAAAAAACAAACAAAACAAAAAACAAAAAGAGACTAGCACACAGAAAACAGTAACTGCTCATTGATGAAATGAATGGTATGACTTCATAGCAACGGAAAATATCCAGCTAATGTTCTACCCAAGTGGTTGAATCAGTTTGAAATCAGGTTGAGAGGACTTGAAATTTCTTAATTATCTGAGACACAAATTGAAGAGTTTGCAATGTATTATCATTATTACTATATGGTATATAACTAAAATTCTGAAGACATAGTAAGTTTCTCTTGTTTTTAAATCCATACTAATTCACCAAATTCAGTAATCCATAGAAGGATTATCTATCATTGATGTGATTTAGAAAAGTTCCACTCTGTTTGCTTAATAGTCTTTGAAATAGAGATCCAAGCTGATCACAAAATATTAAATCAAAAGAATATTACCAACAGCAACAAAGATATTGGTCTCTGTGTGTGCATGTAAAATAACCATTTTAATTCAACTGTAGCTTATATGATACCTATTCATTTCAAGGGCAACTGAAATTTACTTTGGAAAATTAAGTTCTAATACCTGCATCATGGGACAGGAGCATTCTAAATGAGAATGTTACCTTAAGCAGAGAACTTAAAATACCTCAAATAATACTTTACTTTAATAAAATGGATAAATTTAAACTTACAGAGAGTGAGAAATGCCTAAATTTTTCAGACCCTGTAGTTTACAGCCTTGAACACCTACAATGTCACGTATATGCTGGTTCAGCACAGAAACCTCAAGGGGAAAACAAAAGTAAATGACTGCCTTAGGTTTGCTCAAATAAATTCCACAAGAAATCTCTAAGGATGTCACAATCTGGAAAAATCATTCTCAAAATGCACTCTTATCTTTAACAGTACTTCTCTAAATAGACTTATGTTTTGCTCTCATTGATTTAAAATAGTTATTTTTCTTACTGATTTAATTTGGTAAAACTCTTATTAATGTAAACATGACTTCTCTCAGAATACACTTGAAAAAAATATCAAGATAAGATTTATTGGTTTCCTTCCACAACAAATCATATTTATATTCAAAGTACCTAAACATTGGTCTCTAATGGATTTTTAATTTAATTTAATTTCAAAAACACTGATTCCATCAACTTTTCTACTCTTTTTACCTCAACTAATCAAAGATACTCTAATTTCCAGAAACTATTTATTCCCACAGCAAGATAAAGCCTAAGAATATTACTGTTTTTCTAACCACAGGTTGTGACCAATTAATGAATTATAAAATCAGTTTATTATTTTATGTCTTAAAAAATGAAATAGAATAGAAAGCAAAATATCAACATAAATGACAGGTTGTAAAGATGAACTTTTTAAAAAAAGATTTTATTTATTTGAGAGAAAGAGAGAGAGACCTCAGACGAAGAGTGAGAGGGAGAAGCAGACTCCCCACTGAGCAGAGAGCTGGTGTGGGTCTCAATCCCAGGACCCTGGGATCATGACTTAAGCTGAACGCAGATGATGCTTAACTGACTGAGCCACCCAGGCACCCAAAGATAAGTATTTTTTGAAAAAGTTTTGATTGTGTGTATCTGCATTTGGTCACAGGTAAAATTTTAGAATGGATTCCAATCAGAAAAGCTTGAAAAACACAGGAGTAGAGAAAAGAACAGAGTTTAGAGGCAAACAGGCCTAGCCCAAATGCTGGCTATAACACTCCCTGTGTGACACAGAGTAGGTAACCTCTCACAATCTCCTATTTCTCATCTAAAATGGTAATGATCGTTCCAGGTGGAGAACTGGAAGAATATCAGTAGATTAGAACCACTTTGAACATGAGATAAAACAAACTGAACTGACCTCAGATCTCATCCACAGCTGCTTTTGTCACAGATATGCCAGATTCCAAATGTGAGTAACATACTTAGAGAAGTGAGGAAGACCTCGCCCAAAATTTAAAATACGGGTAAAAAATACCAATAAACAGAAAAAGTGTTTTGCACATTGCAAACAGCCAATGACTCGTAATCAATGCCCGCGTCATCAACCTGTTCTATTCTGCTGCACTGTGGTCTGGGAGCTAGCACAAGAGATACGCAAAAATGAGTCATGAGCTCCATGAATCACATTTTAAAAGGCTTGACCATAAATAACTTAGCATTTCTATGAAATATAAAACTCATTAAATGTTTTAATGTGCCCTCAAATAATTTAGCTCATCGAATGTTTTTCTCCTGAACTCACTCAAATTAGTTATCTCAAGAAGTCTGAAATGTTAACTGTGCCAAGAGAGAGCATCAGTCCAAACTTTCAAAGTTGCTTCATAGAGAAATTTGAAATTGAGAGCCAATTAGAATTTCCTTATTGTTAGAATTTCCTTGTCTAGCCGTCTCAGAGCTTAAAGAATTGCTAAAGAGACAGTCCACATTTTATCAAAGCCGGCTGTTAATGCATTCTAGTACCTGAGTTAGGCAATCATCAGTTTCTATTCTGTGCAGACTTTCAATAACAGCATCACTTGAGATGGAATTTGTTTTTTTTTCATTTTATCATCCCAAAGGAAAATTATTTTAATTGTATGGGCTTTAGATCAATCTAAAGACAATCATTGCCTTAGATGCTTCCCCAAAGCAACTTTTTAATACATTCAAAACTTTAAACCAGCTTTAGCAAATTCGGAAAGATCCAATGATAGAATCTTTGTATGTGTGTCTCTAGGCACAGAAATGTGCTTCACATCTCTTAAAACCTCTCCAATTTTTATACTTGCATAATCATGTATATCAATGGTATTTTAAAATTACCTCAGTCTAGAAAATTTTTGACTTATATCACTTTCAACAATATAACAAGAAATCCAACGTCTTTATCTATCTAATAATTAATTAAAATGAAAGTGATTCAGGCCACTGAGTTAATAACAAACCATTCCATATATCAATAATACCGTCTAAAGACAGGTAAGTTACAATTGGTCTGTTCATCAAATATTACTGGTTGAAAAACATGCTTCTTAAAAAACAAGTTTAAAAAGATTATATTGTCATAAATGCAAAGAAAAATTGTTGAACCAATGTTTCAAGCTAAAAACACTCCTGACTTTTGGATTTCCTATTTCTTTCCCATTTGTTCTCTTCCTTACCGGTGATAACATAACTTGTCTTTCAGATCAAAACAAACTTGGACTTTTATCTGATTTCCTTCCAGCTCATGGACTGGTTTACTTACTACTTTAGAACTGCAAAACTCACCTTATTTTAAATTTAAAGATCTACTTTATAATTATCTTTAATTAACATAGTTTGTGAGTGGTAATGATTCTTTAAATTCATGGTATATGGGCTCCCTCCAGTGGCTAATTTAACATCCACAAATCTCTAAAATGGCTACTTTATACTACTAAGCTTATTTGAGCAACGATCAGCCGTGGTTTAAAAATCTCCGAGTTTAAAGCTTACAAGGGAAAATAAATATCAGGTGAGCAGGTAGTCATAACCGTTCATCCATTTATTCATTTAACAAGAAATGGTAGAGCTTAAAATATGTGACGGGCACCATGCCAGCCTTTGGAGATTCAAAATATGAGGCAACTTCTTTCCAGAAACTCAGTTTGAAGAGAGGACACACATGTTTATAAACAATGGCAATCATCACCCATCAAAAACACAGTGAAGTGAGCACAGTAATGTTGGCATGCCCAAAGTGGAGTAGAGACCCCACAGAGCAAGTGAATAACCCTAGCCAGGTAGTTCAGGGAAGACTTCTCAAGGGATCATAAAATAAGAATATGTAGTTGAAAAGAAGGGACATTCCAAGCAAAGAGAACAGCATGCTCAAAGGCTCAGAGTCATAAAACGTTGAGCATATACAAAAAAATAAGTGTTTCTGTTTGACTGATTAGAGTTCACCTGGGTAACTAGAAAGTGCAAAGGGTGTTCAGGAAGATAAGTGTCAAAATATGGAGGACACGTGATTCCTACCTTCCTATCTGGAAGATGCCTTCTTGATATGGATGAGCCACTAAAATATTTTTTTTTAAGATAGTTACATGGATAGATTTCCATGTGGAAAAATTGTGGTGGTGTACAGTGCAGATTGGAGCAAGAACTGAAACCAAGTTCAGGGGATTCAGTTGGGTAATTCTTAGGGAAAAAAAATAAGGGATCAGAAGAAAGTAAATGCCAGAGACTGAAAAATGGAAATAAGTAAATAGAGTCAAGAGATGTTAAGATCTTAGATGCAGGGCAGAGAAGGGAAAATGTGTCTATGACGATGTTAGAAGTCAGTTTTACATTAAATTCAAACTAGTATCTAATTTATAAATTGTTTTAATTTAAAATTATGTCAATGGAAATTTATTAAATGTCATCAATGACAATTATATTTAATGAGTGGAATAGTTATATGAACAATATTAAAAGTTAATTTGGTGCATGGGTAAGGGATTCTTCTCTTTAATATTGGGAATCAGTGACATTACTGAAATATCTCTGCTCCTATGTCAATAAAAGAAATTTTGTGACACTATGTGTCTATTGGAAAGAATGTTCATGGAAACTAGAAAAAGAGAAGCTTGGGAAATCTGAAATTCCAGAACCTGAACAGTTAACTCCACTAACATGTTAAGTTTGAGTGGGGAATAGCTGACCTTTAGGAAGCACTGATGCTTTGGATTTATGTCATTCATATCTGTCCCCAAAGTTCATTATTTAATAGTTTCCAACAGTGTAGCTACCAATTCCCAAGGTAGAATAAAAAAAAGTCCATTTTCCTCGTCTCCTCTGATACTAAGACACACAAGTGAGTTGAGTTCTACAGATACATCCATGGGAAACTTTGATTTTGAAGGGAATGAGGAAAGGCATGGGGTATCCCCCTTTTTTCCTCCCCTGTCGTATTTTATGACAGGCATCATTTTCCTGAAATGACTATGAAAGCATGTCTAGGAGTTCCCTGATTGTGGTAGAGGTCATGTGTTTTTTTTTTTTTTAATTTTTTGAAGATTTTATTTATTAGAGAGAGAGAGAGAGAGAGCGCGTGCGTGTGTGCACATGAGTGGGGGGAGGGGCAGAAGAAGAGGGAGAAGCCCTCAGACTCTCTGCTGAAGGGAAAGCAGAACACAGGGCTCCATCCCAGGACCCAGAGATCATGACCTAAGCTTGAGTCACATGCTAAACTGACAGAGTGACCCAGGCACCCCCATTATCATGTGGTTTTAAAGCTAGCAATTGTGCAGGAGTTTCCTGATACAATAATGTATGATTATGATATAGGCAGAAGCTCCAGTTTGAGAGTGATGACGGTTGGCATTTTAGTGATATGTTATAGGAAAATGCTCTTGACATGTTAGAGTCTATTTATCTTTCTCTCCAATGTGTTTTTTAAAAACTTATGCTTAAACTAGATAGCAGTGAGACTGTTATCTGCAATTAAGAATTCTGGCCAGTACACAAACGACTGGTAGAAGTCAGTGAGGGCAGCAGCTCCTTAAGGAAATAAGACTCTGGGATTAGTTTTCTGATGACTATGGTTATAGACGGTGAGGATGGAACATTGGTAAATTCATGAAAAGTAGTAATAAAACAGTTATTGCAGTTGTCATCCAAGGACACATGAAACGCAGAGCCTATGGAAGGCAAGACTTGGGCTGATGAGGTACAGGCTTCAGTAGACTTGCCACTTTGGGCTTTCCTGCTTTAGAGGTTTTTAAACACCTAAATAAGAATGCGTAGATCAGTGACTACAGCAGCGGCTCCCTTAAGACTGCCATGTGGCTATTTCACAGTGCCCGTGCCATTGAAAATAGGCAAAAGGGGATACACTCAATCACTGGGTGATTGATCTTGACTAGCAAGTGAAAATAAAGTGCTTTACAACATTTAGAAAGAAAGAATATATATTAAACCCAGGAGATCCAACGTGATCCTTTTGTGTATTTGTAGCCTCAGGATTAGTTGCAGAAATCAGGATGGGAGCAGCTATTTTCTTCCCTCCGGACTGTGTCACATATTTATTTATGGATGCTAGCTAATTCCCCTTTCTCCTACCTCCCTTCCCCTTACTCTTTTCTGTAGGGTGCACTGGCTATGGCTAACTTTGTAACTTATTTCCTAGATTTCAGAATATTAAGGTGGGATTGTGGCTAAGCAAGAGAAGAAATGAATATGGAGTTATGTGTGCACAACTTCATCGAGATGCATTCATGTGACCGTCGTGTTAATTCAACTAGGTCTGAGAGTTGAATCTTACCACTGATATACAGGAAAGGAGCAAGATACCTCCTAATCCATACCCAATACTGATTTATTTGTTGTTTTTATTGTTACTGTTAGCTTCTATCTTTATAGCAACCAAAAGTCATTCCTCATTTTTTACCCTCCAAAAGGTTCTTTTGTAAACAGAGATGACTAAATAAATCATAAGCACTGAGGTTGTATTTTTGTTCATTCAAATATTGGACTATGAAGTATATAAATCAAAATATACAATTTCCCATCCTTCTAGCATTTAAGTATTACTTTTGAGGCCAATTACTTTAAAACAAAAAGAAAGGAACAATGCACACTAAAGAGATAAAATTACATTTCAGTGATGTTCAATATCACAAAAAACATTCATTATCGCTGAACAGCAAAGACACCTGGGCATATATTCACTAACAAAACCCCCTTGAGATCTAGTATAAAGGCAGTACTCTACACTAAAATAGCTCATTGTAATGGAATTTTCTTAATATAGACATCTGAATGTGATTTCGGGAGAGTTTCATTTTCATTGCTATTGGAAGACAAACTTCATACATAAGCACATAAGAAAATGTTGTTCATGCGTAAACTACTTTCAGATTATCTTTTCTATATACTTCAGTATTGTTTAATATTACTTATATTTGCAGTTTGCTGCAGTTTAGTTATTTGAAAAGGACTAAGATATATATTAACTCCCCATTTACCAGTTTATAAATGCAATATCTTCAGTCATAGTCCACATCTAAGGTAGAATGTTTTAACTTTAAGTAACACAAACCAACTAAAGATTACAAAAACAATAGATTATTTTCTCAAATAATAGGAGGCCTGACGGTGGTTGTTTACTGAACTGATTGATGTAGTAGGTCAATTATGACAAATTTTCTCTGATCTTATAGGTAATCCCCTAATGATGCAAGTGCTGCCACATCTCCAAGCATCGCATACACGAAAGATAAGGTTCCAAGAGAAGGAAGAAAGAAGATTTCTTCCTGCTCGTCTCCAATTTGCCTGGGCAGAAAAATGTTCATGAGGAAGACTTCTCCTTGTATCTCATTAACCAGAACTAGGTCACATGCCGTGAATTCCATCACAGACAATCAGGAATTGGTGATGATGCTCAGATAAGAACAAATATGAGCCATCCCCCAGGGTAGTCGTTCCCATTAGGAGAAGGGGGACTTTGCTCCCAAGGGACACTAGGCACTGCCTGGGGACATTTCTGATTGTCACAACTTAGGGAGGGGGGATGTTACTAGAATCTAATAAGTAGAGAGCAGCACTGCTGTTATGCATTCTAAAATAGAGGACAGAGAAAAGGAATGGCACCCGGACCCCTCAACAAAACATTATCTGGCTCAAAATGTCAATAGTGCCAAGGTTGAGAAAGCTTATCCTAGGATTTCACACATCTCCTGTAGTTAGAATGCCTTTTTTTTTTTTTTTTTAGATTTTATTTATTTATTTGACAGAGATCACAAGTAGGCAGAGAGGCAGGCAGAGAGAGAGAGGAGGAAGCAGGCTCCCTGACAAACAGAGAGCCTGATGCGGGACTCAATCCCAGGACCCTGAGATCATGACCCGAGTTGAAGGCAGAGGCTTAACCCACTGAGCCACTGAAGCGCCATAGAATGCCTTTTGATAAGCGAACAAAATCAAGTTTCTGTTAGCAAGAACCCAAAGGGGAAAGGACTCTGTAAGATCAATGGTTCTCAAACTCGAGAAAGTATCAGAGGGGGAATAATAAAGAAGAAAGAAAGAAAGAAAGAAAGAAAGAAAGAAAGAAAGAAAGAAAGAGAGAGAGAGAGAGAGAGAGAGAGAGAGGGAGGGAGGGAGGGAGGGAGGGAGGAAGAAAGAAAAGAAAAAGAAAGGAAGGAAAGAAAGAAAGAAAGAAAGAAAGAAAGAAAGAAAGAAAGAAAGAAAGAAAGAGAAAGAAAGAAGGGAAGAAAGAAAAGAGAAAGAAAGAAAGAGAAAGAAAGAAGGGAAGAAAGAAAAGAGAAAGAAAGAAAGAAAGAAAGGGAGAGAGAGAGAGAAAGAAAGAAAGAAAGGAAGGAAGAAAACATCATAGGGCTTCCCTGGAGGTAAGCCTGGAGGGCTAATTAAAGATTGTTGGACCCCATTCCCAGATGTTGTGATTCATTGTTTCTGGAATGAGGGCTCAAAAACGTGCATTCCCAACAAGTTTTCAGGAGATACTTCTGCAAACACCACATTTTGAGAACCAGTGTAGTCAACCATACCCCAGGGGATTATGAATAAGCATTGATCAGATTGTGTGACCTTAGACAATTAACGTAACCTCTATGGGCTTCTACTTTCTCACTGGTAAAATCAGCAATATACCAAAGGTATAGCCTTATATTAGGTGAGCTTTGACTCCTCTGTGAGAAAGTGTCCCATTGAAATTACACTCCCTGCCCCTCATGGTATTCGTATCATATTAACAGAAAGCTAGAAAAGTTGTTTAAGATGTAGTAAAACTTGAACCATGTTTAAAACTAAACAGATCAGTTGAATTTCTTCTAAGTAGAAGACCAAAAACAGTTAGCTTCTACATTAGGTGATGCAGTTTAAGGTAAATGGTTGGACAGCCAGTAAGACATATAATAATCTCTCTTTTGTGAGAAACAGCATTTGAAAAACTGCAATAAGATCCTGAAGAGGCTATTTACAAAAAAAGAAATATAAATTGTTAATGAGAAAATGATAATATATTTAACTTAACCAGCAAAAACATGCCAATTAAAATAACCAGGACATGATTCCTATGTCTTGACAAAGATAAAAGAAAACATTGAATGTGGGTGATTAAGGGAAACATTGAATGTGGGTGATCAGGGGAAAACAACCAGAGCCACAGTGGACACCATTTAGCAAATTTTGCTCTAGAAGGATGACAGAATCAAATAAGAAAGAGATATCAAATTATGGGAAAAATCGAACAGATAATAAAGTGGAATTTTACTAGATCGGTGCAAAAATAATAACCAGCTCTGAAACAAGAGAACAGCATTATGGTTATTTCATCACAATGATGTTGACGATGAAGAGGACAATATACCTTTACTTATTAACATACAGAAAAAGGAAGAGATTTTAGAAAAAACATTCATTTAAGTATATCATGGAAGTTATACTTTATAACTTTATAACTTATAACATGGAACTTATACTTTATAAGTGCTCACATAGTATGAAGGAAAAATAACAAGACAACTGATGGGAAAACAGTAAGAACTGACAAGTCATACAAGATGATCCATAATATGGAATTGAGCCAAGAAGGTAAATTGAAAAAATAAAAATAGTGGTATTAGGGTGGTAACACTGTAGTTGACATATTTATGTTCACACATAAAACACACAAGGAGAAAAATAATTCATGAATTACTTGTTCACTAGGTAGGCCTGGTAAAAGTCTGACTGACCCTGCCCTTGGAGTAGGATAAAGGCTAGTGATTAGCAAACTCTCCATTCCTGGTGCTTTTTATGGACATTGTTGAATTTAGTGCACATAACAGACTTCTCAGGAAACCATTTCACAGATGAAGACAATGAAATTCAAAGAGATGAAGGGACCACACTAGTCCTGCCTGGCATCAAAGTCTGTGCTCTTTCTACTATAGTTCTAGTGTTGCCCTTGGATGGTGATGATAAACATCATAGCATTAATGACTAACGTTTATTGAGTCACAAGTGCTGTGCTAAGCAAATTGCCTGTGTTATCCCATTTAATTCCCAATATAATCCTGTTATCTATTCCCATTTGTAGATGATAAAATTAAGAGGGTATGTTCAAGGTCATACAATTCTTAAAGCCAGGTCTGCATGATTTTAAGGCCTACACATAAACATCTTTCTTGTATTTTCTTCTTTAAGGTAACCTTTTTTTTTTTTTTCTTAAATAACAGGAAAGAAAAGAAAGGAGTGGGGGAGGTCCAAAAGGAGATACAAATTTTCCACTAATGGTCACCTAGCCTGTTTGAAAAGAGGCATTCGTTGTTTTATTAGGGATTAAGAAAGATGGGAAGGACCCACGTGTCTTGATTTAGCTCTTAATTTCTACTCTCACCCCCCAATCCCAAATTCTGGTTTCAGATGGAATTTTCCATCATCAAATTTACTATTGGTTTTAGTCAACATAGTTTGGAAGAATGGACAAAGTGGGAATTAAAATGGATTTAGGAGCTGCCTGTTTCTCTCCAAAAGTACACTGAACAGTTAGCAACATATGCATTAGGTAATTTTGTACTAATGTTAGTTGAACAGTTAAGTAGTCAGGGCTAGGGTCCCCAACAAGACAAAATGGAGTCAGGACAGCTAAGATAAAACAGCACCAACATTTTGTTTTACAGTTTTGACAGGACCACACTGACATTCTGCTTTGTAGACTTTGCAGAAACAACTTCTGCAAAATGTTCTAAAATAAGACAACCACAAAAGCATTGGTCAATATCATGGGCCAGGGGCAGTTAAGACCTAAGCCCTCAGATGTCAGCAGAAAAAGACCATCTGCACATGGACGTTAACCTAATAGGTACACAGATACATGACCAAAGACCTGATTGGCATGACTCAGCACACTCTGATTATTTTTAAAATTTCTTCAAAAGAGCTTATAAAAACCCGTCAACTTAGAAACTTTGAGGGTAACCCTCTTGGGACCCCTCCTCCTGTGGGAGGTTTGTACCCTTGCACAAGAAATTTTGCTTTGGTGCTCACCATTGTTCATCTGGTCTACCTCTTCATTCTTCGAAGCAGCATGACCAAGAACCACAGGCACTAAAGGGACACAAATTCTGTAACAATAACAGTGCTGGAAAGATACCAATGGCTGGCATGCATTACATGCATATATGCCTTAAAATATTATTAAGCCTTGCAACAATCCTCCAAGGTACATTATTTCTTCAGTTCACAGATAAAGGAAATGATGGTTAAGTGACAGGAAGGCTTAGAATGGTTAAGTGAGCTACTGACTGGTAGAAGGGGCTTTTATTCCCTATTTACCTCCAAACCATGCGCGCTCACCTAGGGAGCTAAACGGCAAAACAGTCTGCTTTGCAAAGAGCTGCGAGAGTTAGAAGTACCAGGACACAAGTTAGTACTGGAAGACCGAGATTGACAGGCTATTTTAAGGGTAAAAAGGAAGGTAGGAAGATTCAGATACTGGGAGAAGGATCTCAGAAGGAAAAAAAAAAAAAGGAGGACGAAGAAGAGTCTATAAAAAATGTATGTACAGTTTGTTTGCTTGCCAGCGTCAGCTTCCAAAATGTCAGGGTTGTTCAGTTTTCCACTCCACAGGGTGATAGGCTGTTATTCTTCGCTTTGTGTCATCTGAAACACAATGCTCAACTTCAAGTAGAGTTTAGAAATGTAGAGTGCCCAAGTGAAATCCAATGTTGGACCTACATAATCAGAAGTTGCTTTTCTCAGTGTCAAAATATTTGTAGAAGACATATTATCTGTTTGCATTTAAAAACTTTATTCATTCCAGGTTAGCTTTAAGATTAGTGCAAAACATTCATGAATGCACATTTTTTGTAGAGGCCTCAATGACTCATAGAGGTCTCAAACTATTGATCAGTCAACATGAAACAGCTTAATATTTGATGGGAATAGATCAAGTTATCTGACTTCATGTTCTTTTCCTTCCTCTTTTTGTGTAACAAGATTGTCTTCATGAAAAAATTTTTAAAAAATATAAAGAAAGGAAGCAGGAATCAATGGAGTTTGAGAATAGCACTTAATGAAGCTTTTCCAATAACCAATGGAATGACATCAGTGAAAGTTATTTTTCTTGATTTATTATTTGTATTTATTTTTTTTCTGATTTTTTTTTATGACTTGCAATTTATTCAGAAGAAAACAACACAGAAGGTAAGGAATTACCCACTGATAAATGGCATGCCACTATCAAGCACATGGAATTGACCCCCAAATGGATTATTCATTTTATAATATTCTTTTCTTTGCAGATTATTTTTTTTTTCAGCATAACAGTATTCCTTGTTTTTGCACCACACCCAGTGCTCCATGCAATCCGTGCCCTCTCTAATACCCACCACCTGGTTCCCCCAACCTCCTACCCCCAGCAGCTTCAAACCCCTCAGACTGTTTTTCAGAGTCCATAGTCTCTGATGGTTCACCAACCCTTCCAATTTCCCCCAACTCCCTTCTCCTCTCTAACTCCCCTTGTCCTCCAACTTTTGTAGCAACATGGACGGGACTGGAAGAGATTATGCTGAGTGAAATAAATCAAGCAGAGAGAGTCAATTATCATATGGTTTCACTTATTTGTGGAGCATAACAAATATTTGTATTTATTTTAAGTTTGATTTTATTTTCTAGGAAGCAAGTCAAAGGTGTCTGAAAGAAAATGAAAATTTTTTAAAAAGATTTTACTTATTTATTAGAGAGAAGTAGAGCAGCAGGCAGAAGGAGAGGGAGAAGCAGAACAGGGAGCCCGATGCAGGGCTCGATCCCAGGAGCAGGGATCATGACCTGAGCCGAAGGCAGACACTTAACCGACCGAGCCACCTAGGTGCCCCCCAAAATGGAATTTTTAAGAGATATGTGACATAGTTACTTCATAGGAATAACCAGCTGTTTCATTTTCTGTATAATTTTAATGGTCTTTGTCCTTTAACTAGGCCCATCAATACAAGGTTGTTTCTTCAGTCTTTTGGATCACCACTCAAACTTCACCAGAGGCCCAAAGGAAGGATAACTAAGATTCTGTCATCGTGATTTTAAGTAAACAACATTTGCAGTGCTGGCTATGCAACCCCACACCTATAAAATGAATGCACCTGTCACCCACAACATGAGGTCTTGAGACCATAAGATAAACCAAACCACCGAGTCATCTTTCTAAAAAGGGATGACCTGCTTTAATAACATAGTAATATGCATAAGCTTTTTAGCCTCAGGGCAGAAACTGATCATTAGAAGGATTTGGGAAGGCATTTCCTCCTATTTCAAGCAGTATCACAGAATTAGATGTGTATGTGAGGAGGCTCACTTCAAATAAGAACTACTGCCAAGGGCAAAATACAGTATTTGATGCAATGATTCAGTCATTTAAAATAGGACCCGAGCTCTATTGTGTCACATTCACACCTGTGCTCTATTTTAAAAGGAACCTCAGAGTCTGCAAGGCTGGATTAACAGCACCATCTGAGACAGGCAAAAGGCCAAGTGTCTAAGCAAGCATTCTATGAAAATCAAAATTGATGGCTGTCACAGAACTTTATAGGTTGATGGAATTGTTCTGCATTTTGATTGTGATGGTAGTTACACTGGTGTAAACATTTGTCAAAATTCATTGACCCATACATTTAAAATGGGTGCCTTTCATTGTATGGAAATTGTACCTCAATAAAGTTGATTTTAAAAAATGACAGCTGTCCATGTTGACCATGAACACATGCCCCTCTGGCAAAAGCAATAGAAACGATGAAGTCAGTTCTGGTTGCACACTAATAAAGATTAAATATAGCATTTAAGCCTGTGCAGTCATGAGCAGAAGGACTTCCTTGTGAAAAACTAGAGATGACAATTAAAGATCTATCGGGAACTTTATCTTACTAAGACAGAACTAGTCACTTACTATGAGACTCTTGAATATGTTTTTTTCCTTTATCAACCTAATCATAGGATGTATCAGAATGCTTAGTAGATTTCTAAAGGTTTTTACCTTTATACATGCACATACATAACTCACCATTATACATGCACATACATAACTCACCATTAAAACTGGTGAAGCTCAACCTTGGTATGCATATTAACTATGAAGAACACATCTTATTATTGTTTCAAGAAAATTAAATGTAACATTCTTCTCTGGGATTATTGAATATATATATATATATATATATATATATATGAAATATGATCATGAAGGCTAATTTCCTAAATACATAGTATTGTACCTATTGAGAGGCAACATATATTCTAGAAACCACTTTTCGTTGTGTGACTTTGGCTTTCTGGATCTATGTCTACTTTTGCTACTGCAGAATGAACGGGCTAGATCAGACAAGGCTCTATGACATGGAACAGCATATATCACACTTATCTCCTGGATTAGAAGCTCTAATTTTACTAACTGGAAATTCTCTCTTTTTATCACCTAATTCTTTTCTTTTGTTATACTAGATTTGGAGAAGGACAATGCTGATGAGGAAATGAGGAAATTTTTTTAGTTATCTCACTGAGATCCTCTAAATGTACTAATTTCTTTGCAGCAGACTGGATTTGCTATGAGGAATGTTCTAGAAGTTGAGTTTGTCAGGAAAATATTAGAAAGGAAAAGAGTATTATTGGCAAGGGAAAAATTAAAAAAAAAGAAATGAAGCAATGATTCATCTCACTAATATTTAACAAAAGATCTATAATAGATTAATCTATTTTTCATTGGAAGTAGTTGAATGAATTTTTGACTTTTGTGGAAATAACCATATGTTTTAGAAATTATGACATTATAGAATCTTGGATTTATAAGGGAACAAAAATGGTCACCAATACCAGTTTCTCTACTTGAGGTCCAATGGTAGCCAGTATTTTAACATAAAATACAAAAATAGCTAAACCTGCCCTAATTATTTTACTTTTGTACAGGAAAAGGCACAAAACCAACTTCACACAGCTGTCACTTTGCATGCTTAAGCCAAGTTGTGATTAATATTTTAGAGATAAATATTCAGAGATAGCAGCAGGGGCTTTCTCTTATCACATAAAGGCTAAATTTCATTCAAGGTCGCATTTATTCATAAACTTTAACTTGTTAGCACCAGGCAATCTTTCTCCATTTCAAACCAGGGCACAATTTTCGACCTAAGAAGTGCTGATAGTATAATGGATTTGCCCAAGGAAAACTAAACCAGAATAAAGAAAAGAAAACAAATAATAGAAGTCTAGAGCATCAGAAAAATTTTCTAAAACTTGGACATAATGTGCAAAGGCACATTATTTCAGTGTCATTTGGGAGCAATGGCTATTTAAGGATTATATACAAGAATATACTCAGTTTAAGGCTGAACCATTAACTGTTGATTACCAGTTTCATACTTAGTCAAGTTACCTGTTTACTTCTTAACTTAATGATTTTTGTCTGATAGAGGTGTAAATATTTTTTTTTCTGAAACAAATAAATCCAACTTCATGGCCTTTTGAATACTTACCAGTGTTTTTTTTTTTTAAATAAAACTCTGTCATCTTACCCTAATATTTATTTGTTCAACGGCTCATAGATACTTAATTTTTCAAATGCTCTCTGAATTGGTAATAACTTTCTTTTTGTCTGATTAACAAGTTAAATGGAACAAAAGATTCCCACATATTCACTTCATATTTGCCTGCCAATCATGATTTTGCTTTTTAAAAACTGTATTTTAAACAAGATATCAAGATGCTAAATGAAAAGTGTTAATTGCTGTTTTCTTTTTTCTTTCTCTTTTTTTTTTTTAAAAGGTTCACATAAAAGGGCTGAGCCATGTAACTAGAAGTTTTATGAATTATGGATACTTGGGAGAAAAACCCACAAAGAAATGTCTTAACAGTGATGCAAGCTCTACACAAAGGAGGCAGTGCTCTCTCTGCATTCAGTTCCTGCTACTTGGCAAGAACTTCATCACCACATGCTTAACTCCTACTCCTCTCTTACAATTCTGCCGAACTAATTCTTTTGCAAGGTTGTCAGTATTTCCCTGAGAACAGTTATTTCCTTCATTTGATCCTTCATTATTTCCTTCAATCATTTGATTCATCCTTTTTAAAAGCAGCTATTACGTTGTAGTATAATTGATCTATTTAAATGTCGTTATTAACTCCTCCTCAGATTCACGTCCACTTCATGTCCTAAGTAAATGATCACCTCAGGGACCCTCTGGGCTTTACTGCCCACCTGTGACCCGAAGAACATAGACTGTAGAATTTTCACTATGAATTCAGTTCTTTTTCTCTGCTTCCTTCCCTTACTTACGATTTTGTATCTGAACTTGTCTTCACCCAGTATGCTCTCTTTGGTTTCTCTGGGCTCCTGCCCCAACACCCATGAACCAGTGCCACTCTATTCTTATGCCTAGCCATGGCTTCCAAACCACAGGCTCGGCCAGGGATTCAGGTTGTTTAAAAGTTATTCCTAGGTATTTGGCTTCTGGATGCTATTACTGTTCTCACATCCTGGGTCCTTGTCTGTCTGCCACACTGCTTTGTCTCCCAGTTGTCCCTGGTATGAACAGCTGAGAGAATGAGTGTGATCAAAGAGGACACACCCCAGGTTCCTGCATTTCCAGTCTTCAGCCTCTGTGCCCTTCAAAGCCCATTGGCAGGTTACATTGAGCCTGTACTAATTCTAGTGTTCTTCCCTGCCCCATTCCCCACTGCTTGAGAGCTAACGATGTAGTCATTCTTTTCAGAGAACAGCCACACATACTGCCCAGGATCCGTGTTGATATCAACCTCTAGGGCTGCTAATGTGGCCCCTTGTACCAGACCATTGGAAAATACATTTTCCACTTGCTCATCAAGATTGTTTATCAGAATGCAAACCTCCTCCACAGGCAACCCAATGACCTCGTAATCTTAGGTTTTTTTAATTAGGTATATAATAAGTTCACTTTAGTGGCATTTAAATACATACACGAAATGTATATATTTAAATAGTAAATAGTTAAATGTTTAAATTCAAATTTATATAACATAGTACATATATATTAAGTATATGTTACAATATACAAATTCAAATATATAAGTATACATACAAAGATATAAAATATAAACATTTATGTCACACAAATATATAAAAACATATTGCATAGCAGATATTTATATATTTAATGAGACATATATATATGCAATAAGATAAAAATAGCATAGCTGATTTCTGCCATTTAGGAGTAAGTAATGACAACATTGTGGTATATAACTTAATGCTTTTACCTCTATAATGCATAAATATATGTTCTGATTATGAAAATAGCATTTTCGTACACCTTGAAATCTTTTTTTCCTATAAGAAAATCCATTTCCATGTCAATATGTATACTTTTTGAATAGCTAAATTATGTTTCATTGTATAGATGACCAATGTTTATATGAATAATTCCAATGGTTGGAATTCAGAAGGCTTCCATTTTTTTCACTCTTATAAACAGCACTGCAGTGGACATTTTGATCATGAATGTACATTAGTCAGGGTAAGAGAATTCCTACCCAAATCATTTCAGAGGGACACACACTCTGGGACCCTTTGATACACAGAACGTTTCACAAAGTTTTTCCAGTTACTCTTCCAGAAGCACGCTCTCACCAACATGCAGTACTATCAACGTTTTATAATGTTTGACAATAAGATATAAGAAAGGGCTATTATCCTCAATAACAGAAAATGTTGCAGATTGTACACATCACTGTGGCCTGGAGCTTAAGCTCTGTGATGGGAATAAAAAGAGGACCCAAGCAGAGGTGGGGAGACGGGGTGGGGGGGGTGTGTGGTCAATGAACCTGCTTGGTAGAAGCAACAGGGTCAGAAAGACCTTTTCTCACGGAAGGATAAGCAAACCATGGAAATAAAAACCACAAGGGATCTGTGAAAGAGTGAAACATTTAAAGAACAGAGACCATTATCCTCGAGATGAAGAGGGAAAAAAATATGTTTAAAACATCACTGGTAGAAAGTAAGGGGCAAGATATTTGTTTACTTTCTTAATATATTTCATATATATTAATATATTTCTTAATATATTTCATAAAAACAAGGACTGTCAGACACAGGAAAAGAAGGAGGAAACCAAGATGCGATGACATGAGTTGAAAAATTAAAAGGGTGAATTAAGAAAAATTGCAAGGAAAAGAAAAAATGTAATTGCAAGATGGAAAGCTGCATTTGACAAAAGAAACAACATGAATGATAGATGCTACCTGAGAAACAGATCCCTTTTCTATTGAGAAGAGTGTTATGCTATATATCATGCATTTATTCTAAGGAATAATTCTGGGCACCTACTGTGCAGAGCAACCTTTGAAGATAAACGCTGAGGATCCCAGTTTGTAAAGAATTCCCCAGCAGAGCAGGAGAACAATTGGAAAGATTGTATAGGCAGAGTTCTCAAACTGAGGCTGGGCACAGTGCTGCAGGAGCAGAATGAGGAAAGGATTAACCACCCACAGTGTGAGGAAGGTCTTCAAAGAGGATATAACCTATAAATCAGGGCTTGCAGAATTTAGCAGATTTGGCTAGACTAAGGAGGAAGTCCAGGAAAAAGAAAAAGCATGGGTGAAGTTCTCAAATCCATGTTCATCTAGACTCAGTAACCCTTAGTATACTGGTTATTAACAGTGTGAGGGATTGATTTAGCTCCTTAAAAACCCTTTGCCTGAGAAATATGCAAATTATGAACATGCACACCCACGTGTCAATGTTATGACAATTGCAGCTGTTAAAAAGGTTATGTGACTACAGAATGGTAGAGTTATTTATAGCCATGGGCTAGCTCTATTTAGCATAGTAAAAAAATCACAAGTTTTTTTTTCTTCCTTTTTTTTTAGCTTTTATTAAAAGGTCACGGAAACTTCAGATTAGTATTTTTTAAAATATGGTAAAATAAAGCAAAATACAGTTTCTAACATTTAAATTGCTTTTTCTCTAAAGGTCTCAGCGTCTGAATAAAGAGTTAATTGCTCATTGATAGCTCAAGTGTTGAAAACACAGATGTTCCATTTCTTTAAATAACTTCTCTTCCTACGGAATGGCCATGTCCTGTGAGATGTGAGTTCCTCGGAATATAATATGGAATGCATATGGAAGTAATCACATTCTATTTTGGAACCACTTGACAAAACTCTGTCACTGCATAAAATACAACCACCCCCCCATTTTTTTTTTTTTTATTTATGCAGCATGTATTTGGTTTAACAACACAAAATAACTCTGATAGTCTGAGGATTTGGCAACATTGTATTTTCCATTATGTCAGGTGGAAATGAAAAAGGACCAAACATTATTTATAATAACATTAGAAAAGCGTGTCCTCTCGGCTTATGTACAGATGGGAATCATTAATGGTAACAAAATCTTCGTAACAATCTTTTTGTCTCTAAATATAGCAAACATTGAGCTCCACAGTCAAATTTAAAAGAGACAAGGTTAATAGATAGGCATACAAATTCTACTTCATCCTTAGAATCTCCAGTTCAAGGCTCTGAATGAAATGTTCCAAAGTCATTACCCCATTTCTCATGGATAAACGCAGCAGGAATAGCACAGGTGTAGTAGGGAGAAAGAACACTGGATATGGAGTAGGAAGACAAATTCCAGACATCTCATTCTGAGAAAGCTTTCAAAAAATCACTTATATTTAATGGGTTTCAGTTTTCATGAATGAAAAATGGGACTACTAATGAGACTACAGCATGCAAAAGAAAAATAGGAATATATATGACACAACTCTTATAAACTATAAAGTACTGAAAGCCTAACTTTATGAACAATGTGTGTTTGCTAATACACCAGAAAAGAATTTATAACAAATAGCTTATGTGACTTTGACAATTAACAGGCAACTAATGGTGGCTGAAGAAAAAATATAAACTGCTTTTCAGTAACTATTTAGCTAACTGCTGCATTTCAAAGTGTGTATAGGGGCACCTGGGTGGGTCAGTCTAAGTGTCTGCCTTCAGCCCCAGTCATGATCCTGGAGGTCCTGGGATTGAGCCCCATGTCCACCTCCCTGCTCAGCAGAAAGACTGCTTCTCCCTCTCTGTCTGCTCCTCCCCCCACCCTCCTCGTTCTCTCTCTCTCTCTCTTAAAAAAAAAAAATAAATAAAAATTGTGTATAGACCTAACTAGTTATGGGTTAAACACATTTAATACACATGCCCAAACAGATACACACACAAATGACCACTTATCTTTCTTTTTCCTAAACTATTATTGTCCTACTTCATTCCACTGATGCGATAACTCTGCCACCCAATAGCTATGTGACTCTAGGGCTTCATTCGGCCATTTAGCTCATTGTTGTTGGAAATGGTAACATTCGCCAGGAGTTTTATCTCTTCCATGTGTTTATTATGTAGGTTCCATATGTTCTGTATAGTTTCCAGATCTCTAAAACAGGGAAGAGACAGTGGCTTATTAAAAGCAGCTAAAATGATAATCTTAAAATTTCTCAGCTCAACAACCTCTTAAGAATGCCAAATGCAGAGAGCTTTTGCACTTAATTTAAACTCTTTTAAATATTGTCTCTTGTGCTTGCTTCTAAAAATACAAATAATAAAAAATGGAATTTACTACTTTTGGGAAATTATTAAAATTTTCATCTAAAAATGATATAACTGCTCCACTGCAATGAGTTAAAAAGTCTTTGAAATTCTAACCAGGATCCAGAAACACAGACTCATAATGATCACATCTTTATTCATGTGTGAATGTACAGTTACGATTGATAGGTTGAATGAATGTGGAAATATGGGAAGTGATGTGGGTCAGGGAAGGAGAACAGAGAAAGTCTTTTTTGGATGAAGCAAGAGAGAATGTAAAGAACACTGCATAAATTCCCTGAAAATAAAATGATGGCATTTGAATAAGAAAATAATGGACTCAATTTCAAAATGTCAGTTGGCTTTAAAATTAAACTTAGTTATAGAATCTTATTATATTTGATGACTAAATGTTTATTCACATTTGTCTGAAGTAAAAAAGAAACATAGTGCTCTTTCATCCATATTTCAAAAACTACATGGTATTTTCTAGATTCCTGGGAATGGAATTTGTATTTGTTTGCATGTGTGCTATGTGCTGGGAGAGGATGCTGATGAGGAGAAAAGGGAGATCGGCGTGTTTTTGAAATGATAACAATCTCTTACATATAATATCAGAGCTTCTAAGACCCAAAATAAATTTGTAAATATTAATGACTCCAAAAACTGCAAATATTTGGGGTAGTTATGAAATATAAAAGTAACTGCTACTTTTTAACAAATTAAAATGGGTTTTATGACATCTCATTAGCACTCATTTTTATATTTCCGTCACGTTGTAAGAAATATTAGTAAAGCTTACTGTTAAGATGCTCAATAAAGACAAAGAAAATACAAGGTGCTTTGTAGATCACTGGTTTCATAGTGACAATATGCCCACTGTGACAAGGCCATGCTCTAAGGAGGCTGAAGACCTGAGTTCATGCTCTTCCTTTACCAGCTATAAGTTACAGGACTCTCAGCAAGTTACATAAGTTCTTCGGGTTTTGTATTTGTAATATGGCCATATTTCTAATATTTAATTCATAAAGTTATTTGAGAATCTCAAGATCTAAGATGACATGCAAAGCTCTTTCAACAAGACAAATTGGAAACATTCAACATATTCAAACATTCTTATTTAAGATTAGAGCTACATGGGGCACCTGTGTGGCTCAGTTGGTTAAGCGACTGCCTTCAGCTCAGGTCATGATCGAGTCCTACATCAGGCTCTTAGCTCCATGCTCTCTGCTTCTCCCTCTGACCTCCCCTCTCATGCTCTCTCACTCTGTCTCTCTCAAATTAAAAAAAAAAAAAAAGGATTAGAGCTACATATTGGGAGGTGGATAAGAGAAGTAAGTGGAAGAAATCTCAGGGGGGAGACAAACCATGAGAGACTGTGGACTCTGAGAAACAAACTGAGGGTTTTGGAGGGGAGGGGGGTGGGGGTTGGGTGAGCCTGGTGGTGGGTATTATGGAGGGCATGTATTGCATGGAGCACTGGCTGTGGTGCATAAACAATGAATTTTGGAACACTGAAATAAATTAAATTAAAAAAATAATAAAATAAAATTAGAGCTACAATGTAGAAGTCGTATAATTTTTTTTAACATTTTAACTGAGTTTTATTTTTTCAGCTTTATTGAGATATAAATGACATATAGCGTTGTGTAAGTTTAAGGTATATGAAGTGATGATTTGATATAAGCACATATTATGAAATGATAATGATAAAAGGGTGAGTTTAAACAACATCACCTCATATAATTACTTTGTGTGTGTGTTAAGAACATTTTTTATCTATTCTCAGTATTGCATAATGTGTGTTACCATTAAAGGCCATTAAGTAATTTCCCTATTTAACTATTTGCCAACAAGTTATTTTATTAAAATTGAAGAGATATGAAGGATTTACATCTTTATAGGTAGTTATTTATCATACCTGGAAATAATTCCAAGGTTTAGAGGGAATTATATTTTATAAGATGGATTTCTAAAAACTTACAATCATGGTCACTTTAGTTAAGCTTCTCAGTAGTCACAAAAGATAGTAAAATGGACATTTATCAATCAATATGTCAAATTAAAAATAAACTTGAGATTGATTTAGGACATTGGAAATGAAGTTAGTGAGAACTGAAACTAAAATAAGGTCCTATCTCATCGTTTAACAATACTCAGGCTAAACAAAATTAACCTAGTTTCTTACTCCATGAAATAATTGCTCTTGGATTCTAAGACTGTGAACCAACTAAAAAACTTATTTATCAAGACTAATGGTTTTCTTAAGGCTCAGTTCAAGATCGTTTGCTACTCACAACAATTCAAAACAATTATGTCATAAACTCTGTTGCATCTCAACCATTCATCTACCTTGCAAGACCTGCCTTAAAATTATCCAACCTAGTCCCTAACACCGGTTAAATGCCTTGCCCTAATTTCCTATTCTGAGACATTATTAACTTTAAGTGGTGTACTCCCTTGCTGCTGTAGGTTTAATAAACATAGTTTTATTTCATAAACAGATTTTTCTACTGAATGTTTAGGGAATTTTACTGACAACAATTTTTTTAGAGATTTTATTTATTTATCTAACATACAGAAATCACAAGCAGACAGAGAGACAGGCAGAGAGAGAGGAAGGGAAGCAGGCTTCCTGCTGAACAGAGAGCGTGATGCGGGGCTCGATCCCAGCACCCTGGGATCACAACCTGAGCCGAAGGCAGAGGCTTTAACCCACTGAGCCACCCAGGTGCCCCTACTGACAACAATGTTTAAGACATTTCCTATAGTATCTAGAGAGATAAGATATGAATATCTTTTACCTTCTTGATGATAAATGGTAAAGTGTTCTTCTCACTGGTGTACAGATAAAACTGAACAGCTGCTGAGAAAACTAAACAAAGTGTCATGCTTTGATCTAGGAATTCTGTGCCATTCAAAGCAATCCAGTGGATTCTTCTCTTGTCCATGCAAGTTAGATACAGATACCTAATTGTGCATCAGGAGGAAATGGCTATCATTAGAACTTCCACCATCCTTCTGGAACTTAAACAAGGGGAAAATCCAAGTAATTATATTATATTCTACAACATTCAGACAATACATTTGCTACACTTGGGCCTCTACAGAAAAGCTGTTAATAAGATCGATTGGCATTCCTATTCTATTATTTGCCATTTTACTCTTGAATACTTCTCTGAAATAGCATTTTGCTCCCTACCAAAAATACAAGGAAAAGTCTTAATCTTTCTTGGCTTCCACATCTAAGAAATTGAAATAGTACTGACAATCATACTGAGGTTTGAGAAGATTGGAAATAGAATTGCAAGGATGATAAGAAAAGGGTAAATCGTTCACGTTCTGGATGGGGTTCTCACTTTGGTGGATCAGTGGATAATGACTCTGGATGAGGGTTCTGGGAATGTACTTGAAAGAGTGATTGAATCAAAATGAATCTTCTGGAGAGAGAGGCAATGTTCCTTCAAAGGTGAGTAATGTGTTACCTTCTCACCAGAAGAATGAATCCTGATGACCACTGGGGGTAGGTGCACGGGGAAAGGACTATCGAAGAGAGGAGAGGGAGCTTGCAGTGCCGCAGTGTGTCCTACTTATAGCTGTTTTACCTAAACCTACAGAATAAGTCTTGTACTGCTTCTTCCTCCCAAAAACTATTTCCTCAGGTTATGCATCTTCTTTTGTAGGAAATAATGATTAACAGAAAAATTCAGCACATTCCATTTCCCAAACCTGATGTTAGAAGACTACCTACATGAATTTCTGAGTTTTGTATTGCTAATTTATGGAAAAGCATTTGGCAAATGACTATTCTATTCCAGGAATTATTACTGCCCTCAAAATGATGTTTGTTTGTTTTTAATATTTTATTTATTTATTTGGCAGACAGAGAGAGCACAAGTAGGCAGAGAGGCAGGCAGGGGTAGGGTGTAGGCTCCCTGCTGATCAGAGAGCCCGATGCGGGGCTCGATCCCAGGACCCTGAGATCATGACCCGAGCCAAAGGCAGAGGCTTAAACCACTGAGCCACCCAGGCGCCCCAAAATGATGGTTTTTAATATTCCGATAGAAATGGTGGATTTCTACAAAGAGGTACTCATATCAATTTGTTTATTTAGTTTGTCTTTGGGAAGCTTCTACACCTAAAGCCTTGTCTTTATTAAACTAAACTTTATTAAATCAAAGGTCCTATGCTCTTCCTTTTGTTCTTACGAAGATTATTGTATTTCCGTCAATTTGGGATAAAAGTATCAAATGCCTGGCTTTTTAAAGAGAGATTAGAACTCTTACTTGGTGAGGATTAGTAATTCCACCTCCTTTACCACTTACTCCACTCCAAAGGCCAACCTCCCATGCTTTGATCACAACGCTAATTCATCATAAACCCATACCTCATAATGACCCATCTGTTTAGATTTCCTCATCAGTAGTTGTTAAAATTAGGCAAGGATTTGTTCATTGGTTATTTTTGTTCACAGCCACATTAATGCAAGCCCTAAAGTAATCAGCTTGTATTATGTGGCCTTTCATGCAGGGTGCACAGATTTGCAGCTTGTTTGGTTTATCTAGGCTCATGCTTGTGAGGCAGCTGTCAGGCATTTAGTTAATAAAATCCTCTTCCTCCGGGGAACTGTGCTTTGTCCATGCACAGGGAGACACATGTAGCCTACACATGTAGTCTACAATTAACATGGGAAGCATTTTAAATCACTCTTCCTTTCTTTCTTCCTTCCTTCCTTCCTTCTTCCCTCCCTCCTTTCTTCTTCTAATTTCTTTAATGAAGTCATCTCTAAAATTTTAGTGTGTAAGTTCTCTAAAACCAGCCCACTAGTTCAAGTATGACAAAACTTGTCCACTGTGTTTCTTATTTTAATATCCTTGAAGAGGGTGGGTTAATACTTCCTACTGTATTTTTGAGACAAATAAAATTGACTTCAAGTGTTAGTAAGTAAATGCACTTAAACTATTCGGTCTTTAACCCATCCTCTGTTCAGTGCTTCTATTGGACTTTCTTTGGTTTTAGTGGGGAGTGTCTTATCTATCTTTTTCAAATATTGAAGAAATGAAAATATATGAGACTAAACCTTTTCTCATTTGATTGTGTCCCTGCCAAATGATCGTATCAATGAAAACTCATTCAGAAACCTCATTGAAATTCAGTCCCTAGATGAACAAACTTAATTGGCATAAAACCAAGATACACCATTATTTAATTCATGACTATTTCTAGAAACAGATTATGACGAAAGGCATGTATTTATGTCGTGTCATTTCATTGTGTTGGAAGTGACAAACAAATACTGTGTGTTGCTGATTGAAAGTAGCATATAAAATTATGAATGTACAGCATTTTTAAAGCAAAAAAAGGTTTTATTTAAAATATCTGAAATGCCCTTTGGTTCATTTGTATTGAAAAATAGCATCATTATCTGAAAGATTAAGTCTTACTCTGATAAGGAGTTTGGATCAAATCTAAAAATAATGTGAAAAATTATCCCAATGTTTAGCACAGACAGCTTTGGACATTAAAAAAACATATATACCTAATGGCAAAAAAGAACCACTCCAATAAGAAATAGTATGTGAGCACTGACCACTAAAATGGGGAGAAGTTAAGAGACTTGGTTAGTGTGAGTCACCACAACCATATTCAATAGAAAGCCAGAGTGTGAATATGACTTTAAAAATTAGTAAAAGCACAACATAAAAGAGAGTTGCATGTTCCTTAATGCCTGCACACCTTTCTGTCATGTTGACGTATGTCAATACGGCATATTTTTCCTACTACTCAGGGACCGTGGGTGCTATGCCTTGACAGTACTGTGGTTATCTGGGAATAAGATAAATATTTTCAGAATCTCAGAAAAAGGGTTTTTAGCTCATTAAAATTCTACACACTATAAAACTGCTGACACTGCTTTCCATTTCCCAAAAGGCACCTTGGGTGGATGTTAGTTTTCCCTTTTAAAAATTGGTATTATTACTGCAGGTATGTGTTAGTTCAAGACAATGCAAATAGAATTGTAAGCATAAACATCTAACAGCACTGTGTAACTTTAGAAATGCTATCATGCTTCTTTTTTATTATTTTATTTTTTATTTTTATTTTTATTTGTTTTTGATAGAGAAAGAGATCACAAGTAGGCAGAGAGGCAGGCAGAGAGAGGGGATGAAGCAGGTTGCCTGCTGAACAGAGAGCCCAACACAGGGCTGGATCCCAGGATCCTGAGATCATGACCTGAGCCAAAGGCAGAGGCTTAACCCACTGAGCCACCCAGGCACCCCTATCATGCTTCTTTTTAATGTACGTATATCTCTTTCATTTTCATCTTTTAATGTTCTTGTTTTAATTAATATTTTTCTGTTATCAGGTAAAATGAATAAGAGTTTCTCTCTCAATACTGTCTGTATTGATGATTTATATTAGTGGTTACAATAAAGCAACTGGTTCATTCAAGAAACCTGAAAATACTCTCCTACTCCCCACCATAAAAGGAAAAGTGAAAATAAGAAAAACAAAAGTGGCTTATATCCCTATACACAAGCAACAAGGGGATCAGTTGAATAGAGCTTTAAGAAGGTAGAATATCAAGTGTTAAGTTGGAAGTCAAGGACTTATTTCGAAAGCGAGCAGAAAGCAAAGATACTGTTCACACCTCATAATTTTAATGGGACTCAGAGCAAAAAGAGGTCTAGTTGGATAGATTTTGTCCCTAGTGTCTGAGTTTCAACATGCACATGAAGAGGCTACTCAGAAATGAAGACTTCTTGTTGAGACTACCATTGCTATGGCATTCATTATTCTGGCCAATGGCAACTTAAAAGCTAAATTGGTCCCATTAAATTCTAGCTTAAAACTAAGAAAGATGACTGATAAAAACCAGGTATATACTAGATTTTGTTTAAATAGATAGACTTCAGGGGCGCCTGGATGGCTCAGTGGGTTAAAGCCTCTGCCTTCGGCTCGGGTCATGGTCCCGGGGTCCTGGGATCGAGCCTCACATCAGGCTCTTTGCTCGGCAGGGAGCCTGCTTCCTCCTCTCTCTCTGCCTGCCTCTCTGCCTACTTGGGATCTCTGTCTGTCCAATGAATGAATAAACAGATAGATTTCAAACTTCATATGTTAATATCAGAAATGATTCTCCCTTTCTATTTATTTATTTATTTATTTGACAGACCGAGATCTCAAGTAGGCAGAGACACAGGCAGAGAGAGAGAGGGGGAAGCAGGCTCGCTGACGAGCAGAGAACCCAAAGCGCCTCGCTTCGATCCCAGGACCCTGGGATCATGACCTTAGCCTAAGGCAGAGGCTCAACCCCCTAAGCCACCCAGGCGCCCCTGATTCTCCCTTTCTAATTGACCATAAATATTAAAGGTATGTTACATCAAGGCTCAATGAATCAAAAGGTAAAAACTCTGTAGGCTATGTTCTACTTCCTGAAGGAAACAGAACTGGATATTTATAACAAAAAAAAAAAAGATAGAAAGTTAGAGTATTTGGAAAGTAATAAAGTTTTCCTGGAGAGATGTTATCAACTTAAGTAACAAATACTGTGTACACATTTCTTGTAGTTGAATCTATTCTTTATTTTATTTTCTTGTTAGTTCCTCAAGTAGATCTTCCATATTATTTTTCTGTTGGGTTAATTCTATACTTGGCTGCTTCTGATGCATACTTTTTTTTTTCTTTTTTCTTTTCTTTTCTTTTTTTTTTTAAATTTTATTTTTTATAAACATATATTTTTTTCCCCAGGGGTACAGGTCTGTGAATCGCCAGGTTTACACACTTCACTGCACTCACCATAGCACATACCCTCCCCAATGTCCATAATAACCCTACCCCCAACCCCCCTCCCACCAGCAACCCTCAGTTTGTTTTGTGAGATTAAGAGTCACTTATGGTTTATCTCCCTCCCAATCCCATCTTACTTCATTTACTCTTCTCCTATCCCCTTAACCCCCATGTTGCATCTCCTCTCCCTCATATCAGGGAGATCATATGATAGTTGTCTTTCTCCGATTGACTTATTTCGCTAAGCATGATACCCTCTAGTTCCATCCACGTCGTCGCAAATGGCAAGATTTCATTTCTTTTGATGGATGCATAGTATTCCATTGTGTATAAATACCACTGCTTCTTTATCCATTCGTCTGTTGATGGACATCTAGGTTCTTTCCATAGTTTGGCTATTGTAGACATTGCTGCTATAAACATTCGGGTGCATGTGCCCCTTCGGATCACTACGTTTGTATCTTTAGGGTAAATACCCAGCAGTGCAATTGCTGGGTCATAGGGTAGTTCTATTTTCAACATTTTGAGGAACCTCCATGCTGTTTTCCAGAGTGGTTGCACCAGCTTGCATTCCCACCAACAGTGTAGGAGGGTTCCCCTTTCTCCGCATCCTCGCCAGCATCTGTCATTTCCTGACTTATTTTAGCCATTCTGACTGGTGTGAGGTGGTATCTCATTGTGGTTTTGATGTGTATTTCCCTGATGCCGAGTGATATGGAGCACTTTTTCATGTGTCTGTTGGCCATCTGGATGTCTTCTTTGCAGAAATGTCTGTTCATGTCTTCTGCCCATTTCTTGATTGGATTATTTGTTCTTTGGGTGTTGAGTTTGCTAAGTTCTTTATAGATTCTGGACACTAGCCCTTTATCTGATATGTCGTTTGCAAATATCTTCTCCCATTCTGTCAGCTGTCTTTTGGTTTTGTTAACTGTTTCCTTTGCTGTGCAAAAGCTTTTGATCTTGATAAAATCTCAATAGTTCATTTTTGCCCTTGCTTCCCTTGCCTTTGGCGATGTTCCTAGGAAGATGTTGCTGCGGCTGAGGTCGAAGAGGTTGCTGCCTGTGTTCTCCTCAAGGATTTTGATGGATTCCTTTCTCACATTGAGGTCCTTCATCCATTTTGAGTCTATTTTCGTGTGTGGTGTAAGGAAATGATCCAATTTCATTTTTCTGCATGCGGCTGTCCAATTTTCCCAACACCATTTATTGAAGAGGCTGTCTTTTTTCCATTGGACATTCTTTCCTGCTTTGTCGAAGATTAGTTGACCATAGAGTTGAGGGTCTATTTCTGGGCTCTCTATTCTGTTCCATTGATCTATGTGTCTGTTTTTGTGCCAGTACCATGCTGTCTTGATGATGACAGCTTTGTAGTAGAGCTTGAAGTCTGGAATTGTGATACCACCAACTTTGGCTTTCTTTTTCAATATTCCTTTGGCTATTCGAGGTCTTTTCTGGTTCCATATAAATTTTAGGATTATTTGTTCCATTTCTTTGAAAAAAATGGATGGTACTTTGATAGGAATTGCATTAAATGTGTAGATTGCTTTAGGTGGCATAGACATTTTCACAATATTTATTCTTCCAATCCAGGAGCATGGAACATTTTTCCATTTCTTTGTGTCTTCCTCAATTTCTTTCATGAATACTTTCTAGTTTTCTGAGTATAGATTCTTAGTCTCTTTGGTTAGGTTTATTCCTAGGTATCTTATAGTTTTGGGTGCAATTGTAAATGGGATGGACTCCTTAATTTCTCTTTCTTCTGTCTTGTTGTTGGTGTAGAGAAATGCAACTGATTTCTGTGCATTGATTTTATATCCTGACACTTTACTGAATTCCTGTACCAGTTCTAGCAGTTTTGGAGTGGAGTCTTTTGGCTTTTCCACATATAGTATCATATCATCTGCGAAGAGTGATAGTTTGACTTCTTTGCCGATTTGGATGCCTTTAATTTCTTTAGGTTGTCTGATTGCTGAGGCTAGGACTTCTAGTACTATGTTGAATAGCAGTGGTGATAACGGACATCCCTGCCGTGTTCCTGACCTTAGCAGAAATGCTTTCAGTTTTTCTCCATTGAGAATGATATTTGCGATGGGTTTTTCATAGATGGCTTTGATAATATTGAGGTATGTGCCCTCTATCCCTACACTTTGAAGAGTTTTGATCAGGAAGGGATGCTGTACTTTGTCAAATGCTTTTTCAGCATCTATGGAGAGTATCATATGGTTCTTGTTCTTTCTTCTATTAATGTGTTGTATCACATTGATTGATTTGCGGCATTTGAACCAACCTTGCAGCCCTGGAATAAATCCCACTTGGTCGTGGTGAATAATCCTTTTAATGTACTGTTGAATCCTATTGGCTAGTATTTTGGTGAGAATTTTTGCATCTGTGTTCATCAAGGATATTGGTCTGTAGTTCTCTTTTTTGATGGGATCCTTGTCTGGTTTTGGGATCAAGGTGATGCTGGCCTCATAAAATGAGTTTGGAAGTTTTCCTTCCATTTCTATTTTTTGGAACAGTTTCAGGAGAATAGGAATTAGTTCTTCTTTAAATGTTTGGTAGAATTCCCCCGGGAAGCCGTCTGGCCCTGGGCTTTTGTTTGTTTGGAGATTTTTGATGACTGTTTCAATCTCCTTACTGGTTATGGGTCTGTTCAGGCTTTCTATTTCTTCCTGGTTCAGTTGTGGTAGCTTATATGTCTCTAGGAATGCATCCATTTCTTCCAGATTGTCCAATTTGTTGGCATAGAGTTGCTCATAATATGTTCTTATAATTGTCTGTATTTCTTTGGTGTTCGTTGTGATCTCTCCTCTTTCATTCATGATTTTATTGATTTGGGTCCTTTCTCTTTTCTTTTTGATAAGTCTGGCCAGGGGTTTATCAATCTTATTAATTCTTTCAAAGAACCAGCTCCTAGTTTCGTTGATTTGTTCTATTGTTATTTTGTTTTCTATTTCATTGATTTCTGCTCTGATCTTTATGATTTCTCTGCTCCTGCTGGATTTAGGGTTTCTTTCTTGTTCTTTCTCCAGCTCCCTTAGGTGTAGGGTTAGGTTGTGTACCTGAGACCTTTCTTGTTTCTTTAGAAAGGCTTGTACCGCTATATATTTTCCTCTCAGGTCTGCCTTTGTTGTGTCCCACAGATTTTGAACCGTTGTATTTTCATTATCATTTGTTTCCATGAACTTTTTCAATTCTTCTTTAATTTCCTGGTTGACCCATTCATTCTTTAGAAGGATGCTGTTTAGTCTCCATGTATTTGGGTTCTTTCCAAATTTCCTCTTGTGATTGAGTTCTAGCTTCAGAGCATTGTGGTCTGAAAATATGCAGGGAATGATCCCAATCTTTTGATACTGGTTGAGACCTGATTTAGGACCGAGGATGTGATCTATTCTGGAGAATGTTCCATGGGCACTAGAGAAGAATGTGTATTCTGTTGCTTTGGGATGAAATGTTCTGAATATATCTGTGATATCCATCTGGTCCAGTGTGTCATTTAAGGCCTTTATTTCCTTGTTGATCTTTTGCTTGATCTGTCCATTTCAGTAAGGGGAGTGTTAAAGTCCCCTACTATTATTGTATTATTGTTGATGTGTTTCTTTGATTTTGTGATTAATTGGTTTATATAGTTGGCTGCTCCCATGTTAGGGGCATAGATATTTAAAATTGTTAGATCTTCTTGTTGGACAGATCCTTTGAGTATGATATAGTGTCCTTCCTCTTCTCTTATTATAGTCTTTGGCTTAAAATCTAACTGATCTCATATAATGATTGCCACTCCTGCTTTCTTCTGATGTCCATTAGCATGGTAAATTCTTTTCCACCCCCTCACTTTAAATCTGAAGGTGTCTTCGGGTTTAAAATGAGTTTCTTGTAGGCAACATATAGATGGGTTTTGTTTTTTTATCCATTCTGATACCCTGTGTCTTTTGATTGGAGCATTTAGCCCATTAACATTCAGGGTAACTATTGAGAGATATGAATTTAGTGCCATTGTATTGCCTGTAAGGTGACTGTTATTGTATATTGTTTCTGTTCCTTTCTGATCTACTACTTTTAGGGTCTCTCTTTGCTTAGAGGACCCCTTTCAATATTTCCTGTAGAGCTGGTTTGGTGTTTGCAAATTCTTTCAGTTTTTGTTTGTCCTGGAAGCTTTTAATCTCTCCTTCTATTTTCAATGATAGCCTAGATGGATATAGTATTCTTGGCTGCATGTTTTTCTCGTTTAGTACTCTGAATATATCATGCCAGCTCTTTCTGGCCTGCCAGATCTCTGTGGATAAGTCTGCTGCCAATCTAATATTTTTACCATTGTATGTTACAGACTTCTTTTCCCAGGCTGCTTTCAGGATTTTCTCTTTGTCACTAAGACTTGTAAATTTTACTATTAGCTGATGGGGTGTGGACCTATTCTTATTGATTTTGAGGGGGGTTCTCTGAACCTCCTGGATTTTGATGCTTGTTCCCTTTGCCATATTAGGGAAATTCTCTCCAATAATTCTCTCCAATATACCTTCTGCTCCCCTCTCTCTTTCTTCTTCTTCTGGAATCCCAATTATTCTAATGTTGTTTCATCTTATGGTGTCACTTATCTCTCGAATTCTGCCCTCGTGGTCCAGTAGCTGTTTGTCCCTCTTTTGCTCAGCTTCTTTATTCTCTGTCATTTGGTCTTCTATATCGCTAATTCTTTCTTCTGCCTCATTTATCCTAGCAGTGAGAGCCTCCATTTTTGATTGCACCTCATTAATAGCTTTTTTGATTTCAACTTGATTAGATTTTAGTTCTTTTATTTCTCCAGAAAGGGCTTTTATATCTCCCGAGAGGGTTTCTCTAATAATTTCCATGCCTTTTTCGAGCCCGGCTAGAACCTTGAGAGTCGTCATTCTGAACTCTAGATCTGACATATTACCAATGTCTGTATTGATTAAGTCCCTAGCCTTTGGTACTGCCTCTTGTTCTTTTTTTTGTGGTGAATTTTTTCGCTGTGTCATTTTGTCCAGATAAGGGTATGAAGGAACAAGAAAAATACTAAAAGTGTGGCTACAACCCCAGGAAAATATGCTTTAGCCAAATCAGAAGAGATCCCAAATCGTGAGGGGGGGGTGGAAGGGGATATAAAGAGGTTCAGAAAGAAAAAAAAAAGAAAAAGAAAAAAGAAACAAATAAAAAAGGAAAACCAATAATGAAAAAATATAAAACGGAAAAAAAATATATATATATTAGATAAACTAGTTAAAAAACGTTAAAAAAGAAAAGGGTAAAAGTTAAAAAAAATTAGGAGAAGAAGAGAAAAAAAATTTAAAAAGAAAAAAAAATTAAATTAACTGCAAGGCTAAAGAATCATGGGGAGAAAGCCACGAGTTCCGTGTTTTGCTTTCTCCTCCTCTGGAATTCTGCTGCTCTCCTTGTTATTGAAACTGCACTCCTTGGTAGGTGAACTTGGTCCCGGCTGGGTTTCTTGTTGATCTTCTGGGGGAGGGGCCTGTTGTAGTGATTCTCAAGTGTCTTTGCCCCAGGCGGAGTTGCACCGCCCTTACCAGGGGCCGGGCTGAGTAATCAATCCGCTCGGGTTTGCTTTTGGGAGCTTTTATTCCCTGAGCGCTTTCCGTAGAGTTCCGGAGGACGGGAATGAAGATGGCGGCCTCCCAGTTCCCGGCCTGGAAGAGCCGAGAGCCTGGGGCCCCACTCCTCAGTGCGCCCTCAGAGAACAGCGCCCAATTGCTCCTGTCACCCTGGCCTCCGGCCGCGCTCCAAGCTGACCGAGCCTGCGAACGGTTCAAGGTAAACCTGAGCTTAGAGCTCACTCCTCGGCTCTGTCTCTGTAGCCGGCTTCCCCATTCTAATACCTGTAAGCTCTGCGACACTCAGACACCCCGATCCTTCTGTGACCCTGCGGGACCTGAGGCCACGCTGACCCCGCGTGCGCTTCACCCCGGTTAAGCCTCTGGAGCGATGTCCCTTAGCAGAACAGACTTTTAAAAGTCCTGATTTTGTGCTCCGTTGCTCTGCCGCTTGCCGGGAGCCAGCCCCTCCCCCCGCCGTCTATCTTCCCGTTGCTTTGGATTCACTTCTCCGCCAGTCCTACCTTTCAGAAAGTGGTTGATTTTCTGTTTCTAGAATTGCTGTTCTTCTTCTCTTCGATCTCCCGTTGGATTTGTAGGTGTTTGCAACCTTTAGATAATCTATCTAGCTGATCTCCCGCTACCTGAAGTAGTCTCAGCCTGCTACTTCTCCGCCATCTTGACTCCTCCCCCCTGATGCATACTTTTTTTTAAGGGTTTCATTTATCTACCTGAGAAAGACAGACAGAGAGAGAGAAAGCCGGAATGCCTGAGCAGGGGGAAGAGCAGAGGAGGAGGGAAAGGGACAAACTCTAAGCTGATGCCAGGACCCTGAGATCTTGAGTGGAGCTGAAACTAAGAGTCAGATGCTTAACGAACTGAGCCACCCAGGCACTGGTGATGCATATTTTTAATTATGTATTTACATTTAAAATATTACTTTACGTGAATAATACCTGTTACAGAATTTTAGAGAATAAAATAACCATAAAGAACAAAAAGGACATATATTCCTATATGCAAAGTAACTATTCTAACCACAGATAATACGCTTTATATGGTCAGCCATATATTCTTTGGCACAAATTTTTCATAGTATTTATACTGTTTTGTAACTTTATTTTTAATTTGAATACTCTACTGTTAAGTCTTTTTAAGTGTAGTTAAACATTCTCCACAAAAGCAATTTCAACTAATTCATACTAAATGGCTGTAAAGTTCTACTACAACTTAGCGACCTAGCCCCTTATTGCTTGATACTTGGGTATTGGAAGAAGCCATTATTATTATTGTTCTTGTTACTATTCCAGTTCTTTTATTGAAGAATGCAGCAAGCACAGTGACTTTTCCAGTGGGGTTTGTAATTCTAAAATTGCCTTCCTTGATATTTCAGAAAATCGTAGGTAGTTTGCCTGAGTGATATTAGTATTTATATTCTTCATAGTGGAGATTGTATGTGAAACATTCAAAATTGTCCTTTTGACACTAATGTCAATAGTTATAGTCATCAGCATATCTGATAAGAGAAGTGAAATAATAACATAGGGGATTAGATGGTCTATGATTTAAAAACAACTATTCATTTCTCTTGACATTTTCCCTCTCTCTGTTCCAAGATCATCTTATAATTTTTAAAGTTAAATTACCAGCTTGAAATGATGTCTTGACAGGGAGATCTTGTGATAGTTATCTTTATCTTCAGGCCTAGCCTTTGCTATTTATTAGCTCAAAGGTTATTTCAAATGCTTGCCCTAGATCCTAACATCTAAGAGGAAATATTCAAATCCTTCCTATTAAATAAAGACAGACTTAATTTAAAAATCTCTTCACTTGCTATCAAATGGTTTCATAATGCATTAAATTGTATCAGGAACATGGTCTTCTCTAACAACATTTGTTTGAATAGTTGTCCCTCCTATCTTGTCTTTGATAGTTTTATTGTAAAATTGCCAAGGGATTTAGAGGATATTGGTGAATAATGTCAGCATTCAGTCTCCATTCATTCATTATTCAGCATTATTATGGTCTAACCATTTATCAGGAACCAAGGTTGGCACTAGGAGTTCAAAGACGTAGTATACACATTGCCTGGCATCAAAGAGGTTGGCTTTACAGCTGCACACACAGACAATTACAACTATAATGCACTTTGAAAGGTGCAAACCTAGTGGCTGGAGGTAAGCTCCAGCAGCTTCTCTTCTATTTACTAGCCATGGAATGTGGGACAAATTAATTCACCTACCAGTTGTCAATATGTAAACTATGGAAATTATGACTGTACATAACCTATGGATTTGATGAGTTAAATAGCATAAAGAATTTAGTGTAAACTCTGGCACAGAGTAAACACTTAGCAAGTGTAAAATGTATTCATTACTAATATTGCCATCATTTATGAGAGAATGAAATCTACAGTGTTGTGGAATACCGGACCTTAAGGGTCTTATACAATCAGAAAGTTCATGACATGGTCATCTGTGAACAATTAACAACAGGAACCAAGTTGTTACTTAACAAGATGGGGATGGTTGTACAAATTACTGTGAACCTATAACAGGGGATAGCAAGTTTCTCTGTAAGTGGTGAGATAATGAATATTTTAGTCTTTGAGAGTCAGTTTCTGGCAGGAATTTCTGAACTCTGTCACGGTAGTAGAAAAGCAGCTACAGACAATACATAAACAAATGAGTGTGGCTGTGTTCTAATAAAACTTTCTCTATGGGAACTCAAATTTAAATTTCCAATAATTTACAGTTCATAAAATATTATATTACTATTATTTTGATATTTCAACTATTTAAAAGTATAAAATCCATTTTTTGTTTGTGGCCTGTGCAAAACAAACAAACAGATTTAGATTCCAGACCATAGTTTGTCTATCTCTATTCTATATAATACTATATAGCAATTAAAAATATTGTGTTGATTTAGAAGAACATATAATAGTATACTATAGTGTCTCTGCTTAATAATACTAAGTATAGAGAAAAATCTGGGGGAAAATGCACCAAAAAGTCAACAGTAGCTTATTATCAATGTTACAGATTATATTACATTACAGTGGTTTTCATTTTTTTTTCTTTTCACATTTTCTAGGCTGAGCATGAATTAATTGGAAAATTTAAATGTCAGTTTTTACATATTAATATCTACTCAAAGTTGTTAGTTGATAAGTGCCCAGTGTATTTTCAGTATACATTCATTCAAGATAAAATTCAAAAATTCAAAATCAAAATACAAACTATATCCCTAATAATTTTATTTCTCTTACTTTGTTTTTATAATTTTAATCTGCATAATATAAAAAAATGACGGGCCAAAGGTGAGTTTGGAAACTATTTAATATATATGAAATCTGTTAATTTTTAGAGTTTCCTTTCCTTTCTATTCTCACTTTATGTACATGCATAGTTCTTCTGAGAAAGAAAGACATTATTGCTGTGAGAGTTGGAGTGGATGCTGGTAAGTATGAGAATAAGAGAAAATATGAGGGAGCAGGAACAGGTTTTTAGGTAAGCATAAAATCTGAGAGTAAGTCATTTTGGTTATCCTATTATAAAATGCCCAAAACAAACAAAGAAACTTCTCAGAAAAAAAAATCTTTAAAAATGAAATATTATACTTCCTGAGAAACATAGCCAACTTCAGGTTCATTCATTCACAAATATTTATTAAAATTCAACTCTAAGCTAGACATGAATATAGTCACTGAAAATAACTGGATTTAAGGGGGAAACATTCCTTTTAAATCAAGAATGAGACAAATATCCCCCCCACCACTACTTGTAGTCACCATGAACGTCCCAGCAGGTGCAATAACAATAGTGACAATAACTTTAAAATCCCAAAGGCTTGCAAAGAAAAAAACACAAGTATCATTGCTTGCCAGTGTACTCTAGAAAACCATGAGAATCTATACATGATTAAGAATAATGGAAATATTCACCAGTGTAGCTAGATTCATGATTAATATAAAAATAAGTTCTATTCCTATATAACAACAGAAAATAAAATTAGAAAAGAAATATAGCACCACAGTGGCAACTTAAATATAAGGTACTATAAATAAAGCTGTAGTAAAAGCTGCACAGGACCTTTTTAGAGGAAAAAAATACTGAAAGGCATTCAGAAAGACCTAAATAAATGAAGGGTAGTCTATGTCTTAATTAACAATTCCCTCAAAATTAAAATATACATTTAATGCAATTTTGATCTAAATCTCAAAATGTATTTCATGGTATTCAAGAAGATGATGGTTAAATTGTATGGAAGAAAAAGGACAATGAGTAGCCAAGGCAATTTTGAAGATGAACAAAATGAAAAGATTTGCCTTATCAGATAACAAGAGTTATTTATAAAGTTACAGTAATTTAGAGTATGTAGTATTGGTATTAACATAAAATAGCTTAATAGCTGTAGAATAGAATGGAGAACCCAGAAATACACTTACGTTGATGAATGCTACAGAAAAAGAAAAAACTATTCAGTAATTCATCTAGGAAAACATTGTTAGCACCCTATATAGTACACACAAATATAAAATATCTCTATGTTCCTATGTATATATTTTCCATGGTAAAAAAATAAAAGAAACCAGGTTCTGACAGACAGTCCTTAGTCTGCATTTTGGCCTACCAGAAAGAACAGACTATTATCAAAAGTCAGTCAGATTGCATTGTTTATTATTCAATCCTAAAATTATGGGTATTCTGTGATTCCAGATGCCTTAAATGTTTAGTGGCATGGCATTCTTTTAGTAAAGAGCACTTGAAGTTCTTGATAGACTATACAAAAACACAGAAGTGGAATTCACTGAGGATGCTATAATGATCCCTCATTTCTTTTTAAATGTCATGGGGTCAGCTCAAAGTCCTTAGGTCCTATGGTTCCTACTTCTACTGAAATATTGGTTACCTTAAAAACAAACAAACAAACAAACAAAACAGGAAAACCTACATCCCCTTACCTCATACAGTGCTGGAAGTGATCATACAACTATTGTTGAGAGGAATTATTCTCTTAGAGATTATGAGACACTCTGCAGAGCCAGATTTGGACCAGAATATTACCTGATTCTAGGGACACTAAGCTTACCATATGGCAAGTAAAATGAGTCTAAGAATCTGCTCGCTTTCCTAACCTGAATACTATATATCTTGCTACCACCATGGGCTACATGAATGTAGGCATTTGCCAATATCTACTGAACTGTACATTTTAGAACCATTTAATTGATCATATGTAAATTACATCTCAAAGAAAAGTTCTCAAGAATAAAATAAAGTGGTATGGTGCAGAATGGGGGGCTTGGTCAAAGAAGTTTGGGAACTTCTTTTTTTTTAAATTTTTTAATAAACATATAATGTATTATTAGCCCCAGGGGTACAGGTCTGTGAATCGTCAGGTTTACACACTTCACAGCACTCACCATAGCACATACTCTCCCCAATGTCCATAACCCCACCACCCCCTCCCGACTCCACTCCCCCCAGCAACCCTCAGTTTGTTTTGTGAGATTAAGAGTCTTCTTATGCTTTGTCTCCCTCCCAATCCCATCTTGTTTCATTTATTCTTCTCCTACCCTCCAAAACCCCCATGTTGCATCTCCACTTCCTCATATCAAGGAGATCATATGATAGTTGTCTTTCTCTGATTGACTTATTTCGCTAAGCATAATACCCTCTAGTTCCATGAAGTTTGGGAACTTCTTTTCCATACCCTTCTTCCTTCTTGGAGAAGGCACAATACACATGAATATTAGAGTCTGGTAAATGCTGCAGGAATACTTGAGATTAGCTTTGTCGATATAGACTGTATGATAAGGAGAAGCAAGGGACAGAACTGAGACCAGAAATTAAATCTTATATTTAGAGTCAATTGATTTGTGGTGGTGATGCCAAGGCCATTCAGACTGGTAAAGAATAACCTTTTCAACAAATTGTATTAGGAAAATTAGATATCCATATTCAAAACATAAATTTCAACCCATGATTCATACCATTACATACACACAAAAGAACTCAAAATTTATCAGAGGCCTAAATGTTAGAGGTAAACCTTAAGTTACATGGAAAAAAAATGTACGAGAAAATCTTTAGAGCCTTTGGTTAGGAAAAGGCTTTTCAGATATGACACTAGAAGCACATTCCATTACAGAATTATAATTTTGATTTTGTCAAAATTTAAAAATTTTGTGCTTTACCAAACCACATTACAACAATGAAAAGCCAAGCCACAGAAGAGGAGAAAATATACACAAATCATATTTGATAAAGGACATGTGCCCAGAATATATAAGGAACTTTCACAACTCAATTAACCTCAATTTTTAAAAATGGGCAAAGGATCTGAATATCAAAAGATACACAAACTGCTAATTAATGAGTACATGAAGAATACTCAACACCATTAGTAGTTAGGAAAATGCAAATTTAAACTACAATGAGATATGATTTTTCAGTCAATAGAACAGCTATAATCAAAATGAAAGACAGTAACAAGTGTTGGGGAGATTGTAGAGACACTAGAACTCTCATGCACAGCTAGTGGGAATGTAAAATGATACAGTCACTTTAGAAAATAATTTGGCAGCTTAAAAAGTTAAAGATAAACTTATCAGGTGACCTAGAAATTCCATTCCTAGGTATCTAGCTAGTAGAAATGAAAAACATATATCCACACAAAGATGTACATGCAAATATACATTATAGTTTGTTTATAATAACCAAAAGTTGATTTAATCTTACATTTCCATCAATTGGTGAATAGGTAAATAAAATATTTTTATTTTACCCATACAATGGAATATGATTTAGCAATAACAGGGACATGTTACAACATGGGTGAACCCACAAAATACTATGCTATTGAAATATGCCAGCTGAATGGGCACACACATTGTATGATCACATTTCTGTGAAAAATCTATAGACACAAGAACACAGATTAGTGATTACCTGGGTTGGGAATGAAAGCTGGGCTTGACAGCAACAGACACAGGAAATATTTTTAGGATAATGGGAAATTTCAAATTATTTTGTGGGGATGGTTGAACAATTCTCTAAGTATGCTAAACATCACTGAATTTTATACTTAAATGGGTGAATTTTATGGTATGTAAATTACACTTCACAAAGCTGCTAAAACATGTGAGTTGATCAAGGCAAATAAAATACAGTAAATATCATACTTAGCTGCCTTTGTTAATCTTCCTACATCTACGCCTATGAAAAAAATGTGAAAATGAAATTAGTGAGATCAAGTTTTTGGTACATGATGTAGCACTCTATGGCTAGAAGCAGGGATAGATGTTTTTACATTTAAGCAATGGGCAGCATCTCCTTCAGGCTATCTGCCATAGGTATTATATTTTTCTACCCAGCTCTTGATTAAATATTGAATAGCAGTGAGTTTGACGTTATAATCCTTGAGAAGTATCTAGAGAGCAGTTGTTCTGTGTGGCTGAGTAGGTGGGGAGCCATAAGCTTTAAGTCAATTGAGCTGGAGTCAGGATTACTCTCTTCTTGAGAAAGTTAAGTAGCTTGAAAATACTCATGCTGGAACAGAAAGCCACTCCACCTTATTTCTTGACTTCTTGCTTTCTCAAGTAGGGGAACAATTTCTAAAACAGTAGCCACATCTAAGTCCTATCTGCACCAGAAAATGCCACAGCATAACAGCAGCATATAAAGCAATTCTACAACCATTCCTGTTCCTTTTCATTGCCATGGTGAGGATGCGATTTTTATATTAACTATGACAATAATAATTACTTATGGATTGCTACCTGGACCTTTCTTGAAGTATTTATTGAGACTGTCAATAGAGACAGAAGGTCACAGGGCTAGAGCACATACATGGCTTTCTCCAAACCAGGGTTTCCTTAAGGAGACATTGACATACTGAACCCAAGGGAAATGGAAGGAAACTTGCTGGATTTGGCAGTGGTGAACTGATTCTCTTGTACATTTCCCCATGTGCTACTGACATGGGCTTTGCAACAGTGATACTTGCCTTGAATTGGGGACTTCCGTATTTAAAGCCCAATAAAATATGATTGGAACAATTTCTAATTTCCAAAGAATATTTTATATTGTTTTCCCTCCTTCCCACTATACTTTAATCTTCTCTAGATCTGTGACCTGAAGTACTGAAAAGGATCATCACAGCTTCTTTTTTTTTCTCTATTCCCAAAAGGAATTTATGTGACTTTCCCTAGATTTTACTATTTAACTAACAAGTGTGGCTTAATGCATAATACATTTGAATTCATGTAACTGTGAGATGGTTTATAACTATATAATGAGATTAGTGTTAGTAATTAAAGAAGATACTATTAATACATGGAATTTTTACTCATTTGCAAAAAGCCAATGCTTCATAGCTATAACTTTTTTAGTATCTCAGTATCACAACTGCAATTATCTATTTTGTATCTACTGGTCCTAATCTACTGGTATTTAGCACTGAGACAGAAAACAAAAAAAAATATATATAACATTTACTTTTTTATTTGGGATAAGGGGGAAACCTTTATTAACCTCTGTATGACATGACAAATACTAATGAATGGGTCCTATCTTAATATGACTCTATCATTGATTTTTCATATAGATTAAATGTTGAAAAACCAAAATATGTGCAAATCAATTTTAAGAGTCCTACAAATAGCAAAATCTGAACAACTTTCACATCTCCTGGTCTCTTAAATTGAACATTAGAACTCTTGGCATCTGTTTCCCCAAATCTACACCAAGTTAATCTTAATTCTACTTAGATCATAGGATTGCCAGGAATTCTGAATAAGATAATGTATATAAGGTACTTAACAAAGTTGGCTAGTGCATAGTTGGCTTTCAGCTAATTAGTTAGTATTATTTACATAGTAATTCATTGCTAATGAAACTTATTTGGGCAGAAAAAGTGTTGGAAAATGAAAATTTTGCAAATTGGTCTTCATATGAAAGAAACCTGAGTATGTCTTTCAGATAAGAAAATATAGGATATTCAATATATCCTATATTATTCCCCTTAACTCTAAGAAGAAAATACTACTGATTTTGTTGAATTCTATTTTGGAAATCATCTGAAAACATCTATTGTTGATTATATTTATCTTCTTGGAGGGAATATATTTAGAGGGAAAGTCTACAAAACCTAGAATACTAGGGGTTCTATTTGTTGGAATGTGCTCTATACTCTGTGTATTTCCTCCAAATAAAAAAAGAAATTACAGTTAATGGATTACCTGAGTTCCAAAGGAATTTATATTGTTGCTTTTTGAATTACTACCATTTATCATCAATTCTTTATACTGAGATTTGTAATAAATTATCTTTTTAAATATCCAGCAACATGTAAAGATCTTGGCTTTTTACCAGAAGACCCCAATTAAATTCTTCTTACAATTAAATATAGAAAAAGTACATGTAGCTTTAACTTTTAAGACAAACTCTTTATCAAATACATCATAAAGACATTAAAATATATTAATGATCAAAAATTAGAGACAGATTGAGAACACAGCATGAGGGAATCCCAATGATATAATAAAAGAGTTCAGATTTTGGGATTAAATTGCTCCAGTTAAGGGATAATTAAACAATTTTAGCCTCCAGGAAGGCTGCTTTGGCTGGCAGCTTGACTACTAACAGATGAACTTGTTTTGCAAGCAAATGAGTAAACAAATCTGTTAAATATAGTTAATTTGGTTTTTCACACACATTGATCCACCATTTTCTTATTTACTGAAATATTCTGACCTCCACCTAAATCTAGAGGATTGACTGCACATATATTAGCTATGGTTTTAATTATGTGAATGAGAGTTGAGCAAAAATTGTTTTTACCTCACTGCCCTGCGCTGTTGGACACTGTTTGCTCTTAGTTGTATTGTCACTATTAAGTTTGCTCCTTAAAATAACACCACAATTAGTTTACCTGATATTTCTTTTTCTTATTTTTATTTATTTTTAATTTATTTGACAGAGAGAGAGATCACATGTAGGCAGAGAGGAAGGTGGAGAGAGAGAGGAGGAAGCAGGCTCCCTGCCGAGCAAAGAGCCTGACGTGGGGCTGGATCCCAGAACCCTGAGAGTAGGACCCAAGTTGAAGGCAGAGGTTTAACCCACTGAGCCACCCAGGTGCCCCTACCTGATATTTCTACTAAGTCCCCTTTACAGATGATTTAGTCAGTTAAAAATGCAATTATCAAATAGTAACATTATACAGGAGAAGACAATGGAGGAGTATGTGTAATCTGATCATGAAAAAATAGACACTGTTGGCATTAGTAATTAACAAGTTAATTTTTAGCCCTATGCATGGCTTAAAAGTCTTCATAAGAACACCATGTTGAAAAAACACTTATCACTTATTTTATATAACAGACACTTACATAGCACTTACCAAGCAACACTAATTATTCTAAGTTTCTCATTAAGTAATATAGTCCTCAAAATAACCATAGATTAAGTGTTATCCCCATATGATAAGGAAACTAAGACATGGACATGAAGTGAAGTAATTCACAGAAAGAAAAAAATTTTATAAATAACTTAAATAAGGGGATGAGAAAGGGAGACAAGGTAGAGAAGGAGGTCTAAGGTAATGCCAGAGCTTCAAGCATGGGTAACTAAAATGTTGTTTCACTCATATCACCAGATGAGAAAAATCTTTCCTGAAAGAAGAGAAACAGGAAAGGTGGCATAGAGTTAGAAGACAGAAGATGAATGTGACTTTTGAACAACTTACAAAAGGCTCATATGCTTTTTTAACTCAGTCTTACAACAGTAAGTGTATTCTTAATCCCCTTTATTTCACCCACCCTCTTCAATCTATGCTCTAGCAGTCATCAATTTGTTCTCTGCATTTAAGGGTCTGTGTTTTTTGTTTTGTTTTGTTTTGGTTTTGGTTTTGGTTTTTTTGTTGTTCATTTGTCCCTTTTTTTCTTTGTTCATTTGTTTTGTTTCCTAAATTCCACATATAAATGAAATCACATGGTGTTCATCTTTCTCTGACTCAGAAATACACACACATCACTTCTACTTTATCCATTCATCTCTTGGTGGACTCTTGGGTTGCTTCCACATCTTGGTTATTGTAAATAATGCTGCAATAAACATAGAAGAATATGTATCTTTTCAATTCAGTGTTTCATATTCTTGAGTTAATTCCACCCAGTAGTGGAATTAGAGAATCACCTAATAATTCTATTTTCAATTTTTTTGAAGAACCTCCATATTTTTTTTTTCCACAGTGGTTGCACCAGATTGCATTTCCACCAATAGTGCACTAGGGTTTCTTTTTCTCAACATCCTTACTAACACTTGTTACTTGTCTTTTTTACTCTAGCCACTCTGACGGGTGTAGGGAGATACATCATTGTGGTTCTTCTGATCTGCATTTCCCTCATGGTTAGTGATGTTGAATATCTTTTTATGTGTCCGTTGGCCATTTGTATGTCTTCTTTGGAAAAATGTCTAGTCAGGTTCTCTGTTCATTGTCAAATCAGATTTTTTTTTCATGTTGAGTTGTGTAAGTTCTTTATATACTTTGGATACCAACTCCTTATTGGATAAACCATTTTCAAATATTCTTTCATACAGTAGGTTACCTTATTGTTTTGTTAATAGTTTCCTTCACTGAAAAAGCTTTTTATTTTGATATCATCTCAATAGTTTTTTGTTTTGTTTTGTTTTGTTTCCCTTGCTTGTAAAGACATATCTTAAAAAACGTTTCTTCAATGTAAAAGAAATTACTGCCTATGTTTTCCTCTAGGTGTTTTTGTGGTTTCAGGTCTCATATTTAGATTCTTAATCTATTTTAAATTTATCTTTGTGTATGGTATTAGAAAGTGGTCCAGTCTCATTGTTTTCAATGTTGCTGTCCTATTGTCCCAGCACCACTTACTGAAGAGCCCATCTTTCCCCCCTCATAAATTCTAGCTTCCTTTGTCATAGATTAATTCACTATAAAGTTTATTTCTGGGCTCTCTATCCCATTCCATTGATCTATGTGTCTATTTTTTGTGTGTCAGTACCATGGTATTTTGATTACTGTAACTTCCTAGTATATCCAGGATTATGATACCTCCAGCTTTGCTCTTCCTCAAGATTGCTTTGCCTATTCAGGGTCTTATATGGATGGTTCCATACAAATTTGAGGACACTTTGTTCGAATTATGTGAAAAACACTGTTGGTATTTTGATAGGGATTGCATATTTTGATCATCATTTAGCTTACTGAGGCTAAAAATGCTCAAGTTTTGTAAAAGTAGAACTCAGTTGAGATTTTTGTTGTTGTTGTTATGTCAGCACTGGTCTGTGTAGAGAAACTTTTTGTCGATACTAAATTTCTTCACTATAACTAGACCTACTCTGTGAGATAATCAATCTAAATTGGTACATCATGTTAATTTCTCATGGAGTCCATTTTTCCCTTTATAGTATTTATCATAATTTATAATCACATACTCATTTATATGTTCACTGGTGAAGTGTTTGTTTCCTTCACTAAATAGTTCTTTATGAAGCCATGTACTTTATTTCATTTTACAACAATGTATATCCACTTATTAGCATAGTTTATGGCACAAAATGGATAAATGATCTAGATTTCTTCTCCTTACTAAAAACTAAGATCTTTTTAATCTTAAAGGATTAAAAAACTGAGGTAGTATTTGGGAGTTGCTATTCATATTACTGTGTTAAAATATGAAATAAAAGTCTATAAACTTTCTGGATTTCTTTTTAGAAATCAAATATTAGGAATAGTAGCAACTAAGTAAGCAGTGAATTTGCCAAATTTAAATATCCCTCTTTCAAGTGGTTAAAGTCTATTAACACTTCAACTGTTCAGGTTCTTGGATGCGAAATATTTAAGAATACAAAAGGCTGTCGTATAACATTGTAAGAAGCAGAGAGAAAAGCACTAGTCTAGATTAGGGAGATTTATGTTGAAACTAACAGAAGTTAGCCTCACAGCTGGAGTGCTACCAGAAAGAAAAAGTACTTCTTGAGATGGAAAAAAAAAAATGTGTGTTCATGAAAGTTCAAATACTTCAATCAAAGTAGAGTACAGCATACACTAATTTTTTTCACAGATGAAAGACCTAAATAAAGTAAGCTTTAAAAAAATCAAAGTACAATAAAGGTCTGTGATCCAGAACATCTTCAATCACAGCCTCTTATTCTGCTCTGTCATCTAATTTCACCATTCTCCACTCCAGTGCCTTTGACCTTCGGAGAACAATAATGCCAATGGCTTTTACAGTTATTTGCCCCATTGTGCCACTGTAATTGAGTTCACCTAAGGACCTATTCGACATTGTATTAATAATTGTTTATGCTAGAGGTATTTTAGTCACACTATAACAAGGGATTGCAAAATCTAATCAAGAAACTTAAAAGATGTTTGTGTTATTGATGATGAAGTATCCTCAACTATATTGAATTTTTCACTATTTGAATAATAAAAATTATTTAACTTAACATTTATGTTTAAAAATAAAAAGACAAAGGACATTCATACTTTATTATGCTCTTTTGTCTTGAAATTAAAGGAAAAACTCTCCCTATAGAAGTTAGTGGTCCTACAGTTTAATATTAATGAGAAAACAATTACTGTTTTCCTTCTGAGGATGAATGAAATACGTAATTTTAATTTTAATTGTATTATACAGTCTCCAATTCCTTAGTATCTCAAAATTCTCTGAATATATACTCAACGTAAACTATGTATAGTTTATAGCATATTTTATGGTTTATATATAGTTTTATATATTTTATATATAGTTTATTTTATAGTCTCTATAAAATAAGAATATTTTTCAATTATTAAAGTCTCAAACCAAAAGACCAAAAGGAGAAAATAATGTTCTTCAAAAAGACCTGTCTCTTCCATGCAGCAAATGTCCAAACTCTTCCATATGCCACACATACAATTGCCAGAAATATTAACAGGATGTCAAATATCTATGTAAAAAAGAAGGTCCAAGTTTTCTTATTTGCTTCAAGTCAGACTCAACACAATAAAATCTCAGTGCATGGAGTACTGTGGACAGTTTCATTTTTAAAATTTAATTGTGTTTATACACTGAACTAAAAATTTTAAGTGTACACATTAAGTAGAAAAATTCACCCTACCACCTCAGTAGGCTTTGACCTTTTATAACTTGGCAAGGACTTTCTCCCAATCAGGCTAAAATCTGAAGAAAACGCCAAGAAAGTTTTTGTTTCCTGACACTGGTGAGCCTGGCAGATGAGAAGGCCTATGGGCATTATCACAGTCTGTCTAATATCACAGTCTATCAGTTCAAGCCTGAATACAACTCCCATGAAGGTATGCATGGAGAATGACAGTAGGCTGAATGTTTCTCATCAATTATTACTTGCCCCCTTTCTAAACATAAATCACCCTTTGTTAGGCAACCATCCATCATATATTGCCCCAGATGATAAATATAAGACATTTTTATCCCCTCTCTATTCTTCACAATAAATTATTATTTACATTTTACCTCTACAATTTGGCCATGTTCTTTCTCTCCAACTGTGTGAGATACCTGCCATGTCAGTCACACTTATTGCTCATCATCCAATACTGATCCACACTAAATTCATTCATTCCTCTCTGTTTAAAGTGCACATTGCCCCAAAACTAATACCAACACCCCAGTCTGACATATGTTTTTCTACCTTTACTCAGTATAAAGTTCATCATCCCTCAAAGCCAAGAGCAAGTTCACGTCTCCTATTTCTTATCCAAGTTCAGTCAATACAAATTATCCTTACTCTAATTTTTCCTTACTTTGAAATTTAGCGCATATTTTTTTTTTAATTTCTTCAAGCCCACTAGTTCATCATCTAACTGAACTGTAAGGTCCTCTGGTCATGACCCATATTTTGTGCCTCCTGCAATTTGGTCACTAGCAGTGCTGGATGTCATATTGAAGGGGTAAGCTTATCACTGAACTGGTTTTTCTTGCTGGCAGCTGAACAAAAAGTAGAAAACCATTCAGTAGGGACAAGGACATGTGAACAATAACTTGTGCCATCATTGCCAGGATAAGAAGAGTGTTGAAATTCCCATGTGTGCCTACTTGAAATATCTACAAAATAACAATGACAACAACCACAGTTACAACAAAGATTAGCATTTACTGGACTCCTACTTTGTGTCATGCTCTAAACCAGGGGTTTAATAGATACAACACTTCATTTAGTCAGAATAACAGCAGTATTAAGCAGGTATCCCTATCTCCATTTTACAGATGAGCAAAAGGAGTCTTAGAGTAAGGAACTTGCTGAAGACTTCTTATCCTGCAGGTATAAGAATAAGAACTTATTCAGAATTTATTCATAGAGCCTGGGTGGCTCAGTGGGTTAAGCCTCTGCCTTCGGCTCAGGTCATGATCTCAGGGTCCTGGGATAGAGCCCTGCATAGAGCTCTCTGCTCACCAGGAAGCCTGCTTCCCCCACCCCACCCCACCTGCTGCTCTGCCTACTTGCAATCTCTCTCTCTCTCTCTCAAATAAATAAATAAAATCTTAAAAAAAAAAAAAAAGAATAAGAACTTGAATAAAAACTTATTTTGGTTTGACCTTAAAGCTTTTTACCACAGAATTGTAGGAAGAGCTTAGGGCTTCTAAAAACTACATATTTGTTCATTAAAACATGAATCACTCACCAAAATTACCTATAATTAATTAGTTATACATTATTAAAAAGCAATATTCAGTCAAGACCTGTTGAGTATCTAGATACTGTAAAGTATACAAGGAATTAAAATATCTAATCTATATAATTAGGAATAAGAAATAAAAAGTTATATAAATATATAACAAAATAAAACATATTCTAAAGCACTATGTGGTATGTCTAATAACTGATGCGATTAATTTTTATGGGGATAATTTTAAGTTTTAATTTAAATTCCAGTTAGTTAACACAGCAAACATTAGTTTTAGAGGTGCAATATATTTATTCAACACTTCCTTCTAACACCCAGTGCTCAACACAAGTGTACTCCTTATCCCAATCATATATTTAATCCATCACCCACCCACCTGCCCTCTGGTAACCATTAGTTTCTTCTCTATAATTGAGTGTGTTTCTTGGTTTGCCCCTCTCTCACTCTTTTTGCTCATTTGTTTTGTTTCTTAAATTCCACGTAAGAGTGAAATCAAATGGTATTTGTATTTCTCTGATAGACATATTTCACTTAGCATAGTACTCCAACTCATGTCACTGCAAATGACAAGATTTCATTCTTTTTTATGGTTGAGTAATATTCGTGTGTGTGTGTGTGTGTGTGTACCACATGTTCCTTAGTCATTCATCAGTCAATGGACATGGGCTATTTCTATAATTTGGCTATTTGTAGATAGTGCTGCTATAATCACTGAGGTGCATGTATCCCTCTGAATTAGTATTCTGTATTCTGTGGGTAAAACCCAAGTAGTGCAATAGCTGGATTGTAGGGCAGTTTGTTTGTTTGTTTAAGATTTTATTTATTTGAGAGAGAAAAGAGAGAGAGAGAGCACAAGCAGAGGGAGAAGCAAACACACCACTGAGCAGGAAGCCTGAAGTGGGGCTTGATCCCAGGAACCTGGGATCATGACCTGAACTGAATGCAGACTCTTACCTGACTGAGCCACCCAGGCACCCCCATAGGGTAGTTCTATTTTTAACATTTTTAGGAAACTCCGTACTGTTTCCTACAGTGGCTACACCAGTTAGCATTCACACCAACAGTGCAAGAGTGTCCCCCTTTCTCCATATCCCTGTCAACAGCTGTTAATTCTTTTGTTGTTGGTTTTAACTTTCACGGGTATGAGGTGATATCTCATTATAGTTTTGATTTGCACTTCCTGATGATAGGTGATGTTAGCATTTTTCAATGTGTCTGTTGGCCAACTGTATGTCTATTCATACAGACATTCAATAGATATTCAAAATATCTATTCATGATTTTTGCCCATTTTTATTGGGTTATTCATTTTTGGATGTTGGGTTTTAAATATGCATATGGGGGGTAATATTCATTGCAGGCTGAAGACTTAAATAACTAGGTGAGCTAGGAGAAAGAACTTGAGAAATGAATGGGAAGGATTTCTATCCTAAGAAGGGATTGCCTCAGAGTTGGGGGTGGGATTTAAGTACAGTTCTTGTTTCAGATGACACTGAAAAAACACACTTGACCAAAGGAGAGAGTCCACATAAGACATGATGGGTGGAAGGCTGGAAAGTTATCCCAAAGGGGGAAAAAATAGAAAAAGAAAGTTGTCTCGAAAAAAAAGAAATTAAAGCCTTCTGGACTAGTGTGGTAGGAAAAGTTGGAACTAAAAGAATTTTCACTGTGCATGTTTTCACTTCTTTTGGCTTCTTTACTTTTCTTCTCTAGGCTCTTTATTTTGAATGTATTTGGAGATGAGTTTTATGTTCTTTTATAAGTTCCTAGCCAATCATGAACTGTGACATTGTTTACCATCACATTTACTCCATTTCTCTATCCTTCACCCCCTTCCTTATAAAGGAACTTCCTCAAAAGAAAGAAAAAAAAACAACTTTTTCAACATGTGAAATATTTATTTTTGCAAGTACAATATATCATCAAACAATGTGATGTAGCAAAATGTATTCACAGGTTTTGAAGCAGACAGAGCTAGATCTGATTCAAGCTCAGCCATTTAGTGGCAAGTCATCTACACAATGTGTCCCACATCTTAATCTATAAAGTGGTAAAAATGGTAACTACTTGACAAGATTGATGTGAAAATTAGAAATTACATAGGCAAAACACTACTTTTACACTATAGTAAATATAATGCTAGCTCTGGGTATTATCAATTCTTTATCATTTATGTAAAAATTTTACATTTTATGCCAGAAACTCTTTCATAATGTAGCAAAGCAATAAACAAAACAAAACAGTCTACATGCTGTCGAGAATCTTACATGCTAGTTGGGGGGATAAAAAAAAATCAGAAAATAAGCATATAATAAATTTTAGCTATAGTTAAATTCTACAAAGAAAAATAATATAGGCTAAGAAGATATAAGTGGAGCTATGAGTGCAGACAGTTCAAATAAGCTGTCCAGGGAATCCCAATATATAGATTTGTTCTTAACAAAGAAGATATCATATGAAGAAACATGCTATATAAATTATTTGTCAATAAAGTAACAATTTGGAAATAGTTTTGAATACTATAAAATATTATTAACTTTATAGGAATTTATTTCAAAAAGATACATCACAGAGGATTCATCCAAGCACTTTTGGGTAATTGGTATTTTATCAGTGCCTAAAAGATAAAGAATATTGAATCTAAAGTGTTTGAAATCCATAACTAATAATGATCAATGAGAAGCAAAAACAAAGTGTCTTTGAAATTGTGATTTCAGCCAGTGATAACTTTCAAGTATCTACTTTATCTTTTTCAAGAACAAACTATTAAATAAAATGAGTTGAATACTGTCCTTTTTTTTTTTCCCCAAAGATTTTATTTATTTGAGAGACAGAGAGAGATAGCTGCGGGAAGGGGCAGAAGGAGGAGAGAGAGAATCTCAAGCAGACTCCCACTGAGCACAGAGCCTAACCTGGGACTCAATCTCACAATTCTGATTAGGACCTGAGCCAAAATTAAGTCAGAGGCTTAACCAACTGAGCCACCCATGTGTCTCAAATACTGTCTTTATATGGTGGTTCAAAGAGAAACTTTAGAAAATAAATATCTGTGTTCCTAAGCTCTGATTTTTCTTAGCTGTGTGGTCTAGCTTTTATAACCTGTATGTTACTTTTTTGATGATGCCAATTTTGTAGAAAATTCATTTTTATGGAAAGACCAATACCCTCTCTGGTATATTATGGAATCTCTTTGAAAATAAAGTAGAGTATATGTATATACTAAGCTAAATCCTATGTCAGGTATAATGCAATTTTCTGCTTAGCTAAAGAAAGTGAAGGAAATAATGATCTATAAAATGTAGTAATTAGGCTGGATGTTTTATATGGTCTTTTCTAATATTAATTCCACGACATTTTAGTTTCCTCTTTATAACATGGCCCACCTTGTTTCACAAATAATTTGAAGCAATGAAAACATTAAATCTACATCTGAAAAGAAAAATAAGATTTAAAAAAAATTCTGTGTTTATTCTTTCTCTTTCACAGACTTAGGTTCTTTTACAAAGAGACATAACTAGATACCATCAGGTTACATATAATTATCCTTTTTGATTTTGGATAATTCTCCTTTACAAAACTTTGTCTTTTTTAAATAAAGAACCTACATACGATATACACATATAATTGTTTCAAGTTCCTTTTCTAAAACTGAGCACGAGTAAAGGGCTCTTTAAGATTATGCTCCACATTCTAATTTCTAGTGAGTCATCCTTCTGTCCTATAAAATATGATACAAACACAATTCAGGGACTTATCCTCTAGCTAACGCATTGTTTAGAGACTTACTAACTTTGGATAAGAAACATGGCCATGAAGACACAAGAAAACCTGAGCACTGCAGAAGCAACGACATAATTTGTTCCTTGATTTATTACATCTTTGGCAGGCAACGCTCCAAGCTTCCATGCATATATGGGCAATTGGGGCATCCGTGATGAAGTGCTGTTGACAGAAGTATGGCCGGTGGTAACATGATTGCTATAATAAGGAACCATGGTAAGTCAGACAGCTGTATCAATGGTTATTCTCTGCTTTGATATTTCAAAATGTCAACGCGCCATCACAAACTGTCAGGGGAAAAAAATGTAAAGATGTGGGGAGAGAAAAGAACACTTCTATCTGCAGTTCTTTAATCAAGTCATTGTTTGAGATGTCCCTAATCACAGGCACATAATACATGCGGTTCTGCTACTTTTCTGAAAAATGAGGATTTCACTAAAAGCTGAATGTCAAGTTCATCAGTCTTATTTTAAAATCATCATTTATTTTGCCTCATGAGATGTTACAATTTAACCCTGCTAGGTCCATGAAGGAATCTTCTTGACAATACATGAGAATTTATAACTATAATATCACTCCAATAAGCACTTATATTCTAATAAAAAATTGTATCAGAGAAACAAGAGAAAGTCTTAACATTATGCTGAATTTAACTATTTTATATGCGAAGACCTAAAAGTAAGGGCATGATTAATTTAGCACACCCATTTCATTTCTGCTTCTATCTATCCTATTAGGCCAAAAAGTACCTTAAAGAAATAATGGACTCCTCCTTATTTAACTCATTCTGTTTTTCTAGTTTCTTTCTCTGTGCTCCTAATTTATCAAATATTGAACTTTAAAGTATTAGTGACTTATGCAGTAATAACTTCAAGTAAACAATACATCTACTGATGATTTATAATATATTCAGTATATTTCATCATCCTCGAATTCAGGAATTGGCCCGCATAATAAAATAAATTATAAAAGAAAAATTATGAACAACACATAACCAATAAATTATACAGGATACAGCTGGTAAGATCACTTTAAAGGGGAAATATCTTGCTCTTACATGCATATAATATATAAATGCACTCACAGATTAGTATAATGTACTGTACCAATTATAAATATGTATATTTTTCTCTACCACAGTTGGAAATTTTACTAACTAGCTATACTTTTTCTGGCAAAGAAGGAAAGAAGAATGCTACACGAACAGTAATTTAGTTCTGGAGGTTTAATGGAATGGCCAAACTAAGCCTGAAAATACTAATGCATTTTGTTGCATACGGAAATACAAAGAAATCATTAAATATTGTTACACTGTATGACAAGAACTATGATTGTGCTGAAAATTCAATCAGGTTTCCTTGTCAGTCCAATAATGATAATTTTAACATGTTCATACCACAAAACCAGTGAACCATGGTATTGCATTCAGCAAACAGAATGAAGCCAAACACCAAGTCTATGATTTTGAAAACATGAAGTATATTTATTATTTCTTTATGTTTTCAGTTCTATTGTACTTAAAAGGACATTTTTTAAAATGCTATAAAAATTCATATATATAGCAGTCTGTTTTTTTATAGTCTTTCACATTAACTTACCCAACAGCATTGCACTTGCTGCTAATGAAAAGAGAGCAGGCTGTACAAATCTTCTTAAGTCTCCTGTGGCAAGAAAACTATTACAGAAATGAATAGAAGGAAGTTTCTGGAGATTTTCTCTTGCCTTTTTGTTTTACCAAAGGCTGTTAGGATCACACTGAGAACTGTCAAAGCTGAATAAACCACTGGCAATTGGGTTTATACCCTTTGGGCAGTCAGGCTTTCATAGGGGATGATTCGACTTTGTCCAAGCACCAATATATTAGAAAAAATGTGAAAACTCCCAGAGACTGGAGCCTGGCTTTTAACTGTAGACAAAGAGGCACTTTGCTGCTGCTGGTTTGCAAGGGAGGGCTTGTCAGAGAGAGTTAATTCTAGCAGCCTAAAATTACATCAACCCCGGACATCTAAGTACTGATAATCTGCGGCTTTGCATGTTGTATTTTCAAAGCTGTTCAGCTGTAGGGCGGGAGAACAACTGGGTTTACAGAATAATTAAGAAATGTGAAATTTTTTAACTGTCATCTTTAACAAGAAAATGTTCATTTTGTTTTATGAGGTACAGTTGGGAGGGAGGTCTTCCAGGTTCTCTCTCAGAGATTATTTGTAAGTCAAATTCAGATTACTTAAAATATAGATATATATGCAAGGTACTTGTGAGGTCAGGACTTTCATTTCACAGATGAATATAGATGAGTATTTCATGTGAGTAATGGAACTTTGAGTTATAGAGAAAATTTTACAAATGTACTATCAATATGAAATTTGAAAATCTTGTTTATTTTCTATTTACACATAGGTAGACTCTTAGAAAATATACATTATAGTGTTAAGAATTCTCAAATACTTCACACATAAATTCTCTGACTGTACAAGTGTGTGTGTGTGTGTGTGTGTGTATGTACACATACACATACAGAAAGAAGGAAAGAAAGAAAGGCAAGGGATTGTTTCTATGTCACGAAGGCACCGGCTGGGACAAGAAAATGGTATCTGACTTAATAGAGTTTATGACTATATTTCTATCCTCTAATATTGTCTGGACTTCAAAAAATCTTTATAATCTATACTGATGTTCATGCATACACAATGCATATTTATGGTGAGATTCATGCTAGTTGTATGTTTTCTGCAAAGAAGAGCCAAAACTTTTTTTTTTTTAAAGATTCTATTTATTTATTTGACAGACAGAGATCACAAGTAGGCAGAGAGGCAGGCAGAGAGAGGAGGAAGCAGGCTCCCTGCCAAGCAGAGAGCCTGATGCGGGACTTGATCCCAGCACCATGAGATCATGACCTGACCTCAGAGGCTTAACCCACTGAGCCACCCAGGCGCCCAAAAAGAGCCAAAACTTTTAAGCCTATTCTTCCCTTTAGTGTGTGAACATTGTTAACTCATTTAAAAACTGAATTTCAACATCTATAAAACAGAAAAAATAATAACTATTTAGAAGACTGTCAATATTACAAAGCACCAGAGACTGTTGACTCTGAGAAACAAACTGAGGGTTCTGGAAGGGACGGTGGTGGGGAGATGGGTTAGCCGGGTGGTGGGTATGAAGGAGGGCATGTATTGCAAGGAGCACTGGGTATGGTGCATAAAAAATGAATCCTGGAACACTGAAAAAATAAAATTAAAAAAAAAAGATTGTCAATATTAAATTATTCTGTTCATAGCAAGGAATGTGACATGAAGTAGGTAGAACAAATGTTGGTTTTCCTGGACTCAGAATTTTACATGATAGCAAACATTTATCTTCAAAAACATGTTTTATGTTTATATTAAAATGTGTGTTTGCTCAATGATCTCATGCCTAATTGATGTATCATCTTAATCATACCCTTAACCAGACTCCTTATATTAAACCTATATCACCAAATTGCTAAACTTTGTGAAAATACCTTAAAAGTAAGATATTTAAATATGTGCACTGAGATATCAAGTTTATGACCTGGGACTGTGTATTTATTCCAGAAACATAAGTGACTATGCTTCATTTCCTCTTTAAGGAATTCACATTAATAAGAATAAATATCATATTTTGCATTATGCTGCTCAATTTTAAGAGCTCTCTAAAAATTAAGAAATCAGTTCACAGTAATATGAATTTAAGCTGAATCCAGTAATCATCTCTTAATTTTACTTAATGGAGTGTGTATATTCATATGGCAAATTAGCTGATTTAGCTGACCCCTGCTCAGTTCATGGATCAGTTCACCAAGTGTATTCATGTATTTCTCCAAAGTCATACACCGGTGAACCACAAAATTAGGATCTCTTCTTTTGTAGATGCACTGATTCCTTGATTTTCTGACTTTTCTGTTTTAACTTAACCATTTCCATCCTTCCTTTAAAATGAAAGAATTAGAGGGAATAGTGGGCTAAGCTAGCAGTGTTGAAACACCCTGAACACAACTCACAAATGTATGTTTATATATAGAGCAATTCCTTCTGAAGAACCAATGGCTGGTTGAGGAGCTTCTGCACAACAAATGACTGAGGGACTATGTAGAGAAAGGCAGAAGAGATAGAGACATGGTGGGACATGAGGGAGACATGATGAGAGCCCAACCCCGACAGAATAATCTACAGTAGGGAGGTATATACTCAGGGCCTATACACAGATTCATCTGCCCCAGAGCACAGTGAGAAAACAGCAGCAGTTCAAAGTGCACTTAGACTATAAATTAAGGAAATCCATTTACTAGTCCTACAGCAAATACCAAACATGTGGGTAACCACTGGAGCTTACTTGGAGGTTGGAGGCCCTGGTAAGTGTTATTTTTATATTCCCTCCTTGATAGTGTGTCCAGTTGCAGGGTCCATTTGCTATAGGCAGCCTGCTACAGCCACCTCAGTGTGCCTTGGGTCCTGGCCTACAGCAGATCCACTATCCCCCTAAGGTGGCCCTGGCATGGTATGCCCTGGGACATCACCTGTGCTTATCCTAGTTTCAGCCATCACACCAAAGTAGTCGCAGTATGGCACACTCCAGGATCCCCTGGCCTGCATCTGACCCAACCATCCTACTGAGACAGCCCTGCAATGGTGGGTCATGGAATGCTTTTGTTCCATGTCTGCTCCAACTCCAGCCAGCCATCTTGCCAAGATAAACCTGGTATGGCATATCCTGGCCTATGCCTGCTCCAGCCCCAGAGTTTCCACCAAGGACACCCAGGCACACACCCCAGGACCCTCCTGGATTGTGCCAAATCCAGCTATTCTACCAACGTAGTCCTGATGCCTCATGCCAAAGAATCTCTGGCCTGAGCCCATTACAACTCCAGCCATCCCATCAGGAAGTCACTAAATCACACTCCCAACCCGGGTTTCCCAACCCAAACCCACTTCAGCTCCAGCCAGCCTGCCAAAGCCAGGAACATGCATTCCACATGGAGGATGCTCTTATACAAGTCCACTTTTTCAAGACTGATGGAGGTAGCTCTTCTATCTAATCCATAGAAACAAATACAGGAAGTCAAACAATCTGAATCAGCAAAGAAGAAGTCAAACTCTCACTCTTTACAGATGATATGATACTTTATGTAGAAAACCCAAAAGAATCCACTCCAAAACTGCTAGAACTCATAAAAGAATTCAGTAAAGTGTCAGGACATAAAATCAATGCACAGAAATCAGTTGCACTTCTATACACCAACAGCAAGACAGAAGAAAGAGAAATTAAGGGTCAATCCCATTTACAATTCCACCAAAAACCATAAGATACCTAGGAATAAACCTAACCAAAGAGGCAAAGAATCTGTACTCAGAATACTATACTCATGAAAGAATTTGAGGAAGACACAAAGAAATGGAAAAACGTTCCATGTTCATGGATTGGAAGAAGAAATATTATGAAAATGTCTATGCTACCTAAAGCAATCTACATGTTTAATGCAATCCCTATTAAAATACCATCCATTTTTTTTAAAGAAATGGAACAAATGATCCTAAAATTTATATGGAACCAGAAAAGACCCCAGATAGCCAGAGGAATTTTGAAAAAGAAAGCCAAAGTTGGTGGCTTCACAATTTCAGACTTCAAGCTCTATTACAAAGCTGTCATCATCAAGACAGTATGGTACTGGCACAAAAACAGACATATAGATCAATGGAACAGAATAAAGAGCCCAGAAAGACCCTCAACTCTATGGTCAACTAATCTTCAATAAAGCAGGAAAGAATGTCCAATGGAAAAAAGACAGTCTCTTCAACAAATGGTGTTGTGAAAATTGGACAGCCACATGCAGAAAAATGAAACTGGACCATTTCCTTATACCACACAAAAATAGACTCCAAATGGATGAAAGACCTCAATGTGAGACAGGAATCCATCAAAATCATTGATGGCAAAAGCCAACAAGCTCTTCGACCTCAGCTGCAGCAACTTCTTCCTAGAAACATCACAAATGGCAAGGGAAACAAGGGCAAAAATGAACTATTGGGACTTCATCAAGATCAAAAGCTTTTGCACAGCAAAGGAAACGGTCAACAAAACCAAAAGACAATTGACAGAATTGGAGAAGATATTTGCAAACGACATATCAGATAAAGGGTTAGTATATGAAATCTATAAAGAACTTATCAAACTCAGCATCCAAAGAACAAATAATCCAATCAAGAAATGGGCAGAGGACATGAACAGAAATTTCTGCAAAGACACCCAGCTGGCAAACAAACACATGAAAAAGTGCTCAAGATCACTCAGCATCAGGGAAATACAAATCAAAACCACAATGAGATACTACCTCACACCAGTCAGAACGGCTAAAATCAACAAATCAGGAAACGACAGATGTTGGCAAGGATGCGGAGAAAGGGGAACCCTCCTACACTGTTGGTGGGAAAGCAAGCTGGTGCAACCACTCTGGAAAACAGCATGGAGGTTCCTCAAAAAGTTGAAAATAGAGCTAACCTACGATCCAGAAATAGCACTACTGGATATTTACCCTAAAGATACAAATGTAGTGATTCAAAGGGGCACGTGCACCCGAATGTCTATAGGAGCAATGTTCACAATAGCCAAACTATGGAAAGAACCTAGATGTCCATCAATAGATGAATGGATAAAGAATAAATGGTATATATATACAATGGAATACTATGCAGCTATCAAAAGAAATGAAATTTTGCCATTTGCAATAACATGGATGGAACTAGAGGGTATTATGCTGAGCAAAGTAAGTCAATCAGAGAAAGATAATTATATGATCTCCCTGATATAAGGAATTTGAGAGGCAGGGTGGGGGGTTTGGGAGGTAGGGAAGGAAAAAATGAAACAAGATGGGATCGGGAGGGAGACAAATTGTAAGAGACTCTTAATCTCACAAACAAACTGAAGGTTTCTTGGGGGAGGATAAGGAGAGGGTGGTTGGGTTATGAACATTGGGGAGGGGATGTGATATGGTGATTGCTGTGAAATGTGTAAGCCTGATGATTCACAGACCTGTACCCCTGGGGCAAATAATACATTTCATGTTAATAAAAATAATTAATTAAAAAAAAAACCTAAAAAAAAAAAGTCAAACAAAATGAGAACATAGAGAAATGTGTTCCAAGCAAAATTACAAAATATGACCCCAGAAAGAAAACCAATGAAATAGAGATAAGTAATTTTCTTGGTAAAGGGTTCAAAGTAATGGTCATAAAGATGCCCAGTGAAATCTGGAGAAGAATGAAGGAACATAATAAGAACTTCAATAAATATAGAAAATATAAAGAAGAGGGGCACCTGAGTAGCTCAGCTGGATGGGCCTCTGCCTTTGGCTCAGGTTGTGATCCCAGGGTCCTGGGATTAGGTCCTACATCAGTCTCCCTGCAGGGTGGAAGCCTGCTTCTCCCTCTCCTTCTGCCTGCCACTCCCTCTGTTTGTGTTCTCTCTCTCTCTGTGTCAAATAAATAAATAAAACCTTAAAAAAAATAAAAGAAAATATAAGAAGAAACCAATCAGAGCTAAAGAAAAAAAATTAACAAAATGAAAAATAAAAATATAAAACAGGGAATCAAAAGCAGATTAAATGATATAGCGAGAATATATCAGCAACTTGGAAAACAAGGTAATGAAAAAAAACCACCCCAATAAGAACAGAAAAAATAGGGACACCTGGGTGGCTCAGCTGGTTAAGCATCTGCCTTTGGCTCAGGTCATGGTCCCAGGGTCCTGGGATTGAGTCCATGTCAGGCTCCTTGCTCAGTGGAGAGCCTGCTTCTCCCACAGCGTGCCACTTGCCCTGCTTGTGTGTACTCTCTTTCTCTCTCTCTCTCTCTTGCTCTGACAAATGAAATAAAATCTTTAATTTTTTTTTAAACAGCAAAAATAAACAAATTAATTAAAAGGATAGCTTAAGGGACTTCTGGAACAACATCAAATATACTAATATTCACATTATAGAACTTTAGGAGGAGAATAAAGAAAGAAAGTGATAGAAAACTCATTTGAAGAAATATGGCTGAGAACTTCTCTTATCTGGGGAAGAAAACAAATATCCAATTACATGAAACAAAAAAGTCCAATTAAGATGAATCCAAAGACATGCACACAAGACATATTATAACTAAAATGGTAAAATTTAAAGAGAGAGTCTTAAAGGAAGCAAGAGAAAAAAAAAATAGCCACATAAAAGGGAAACCACATTTGATTTTCACCTAATTTTTCAGCAGGACATTTGGAGGCCAGAAAGGAAAAGCAGGATGTATTTAAAATGCTGAAATGGAAAATTTACAACCAGAATACTCTAGATGGCAAGGTTACTATTCGGAATTGCAGGAGAGAGGAGCAGTTTTTCAGACAAGTAAAACATAAAAGAATTGATCACCAGTAAATGGGCCTTACGTGAAATGTTTAAGCATCTTTTTTAAGCAGAAAAGCTTAAAAACACCATAACTAGACATAAGGAAACATATTTTAAAAATCTCACTGGTAAAGGCAATTATATTAAAGGCAATAGATCAGCTACTGAAAAAGCCAGTATAAATGTTAAAATACAAAAATAGTAAAATCAACTATAACTATAATAAGCAGTGTAAGGATACACAAAATAAAATGATAAAATATCATATCAGAAACAAAATTATGAGGAAAGGGAGTACATATGTAGTGCTTTTAAAATACTTTTCAACTTATGTAACTATAAAATTAAAAGAGACTGATATATACAGCATGTCACATCACATATGTATATATACATATGTCACATCACACATATATACACACGTGTATATATGTGCATATATATGCACATATGTGTGTATATATACATATAGATGAACCTCATGGTAACTATAAGCCATAAACCTATAATAGAAACATAAAAAATAAAGAAAAAGGAACCCAAACATAACACTAAATAAAATTATCAAGCTATGAGAGAAGAGACCAAGAGAGGAAGAAAGGAACAGAGACCAAATACAAAAATAACCAGAAAAAATTTAACAAAATGGCAATAAGTACATACCTATCAATAATTACTTTAAATGTCAATGGACTAAATGTTCCAATCAAAAGGCATAGAGTAGGTGTAAGGATTAAAAAACATGATTCACCTCTATATGTTGTCCATAAGAGACTCACTTCAAATCCAAAGACACACAGGTTAGGTAAGACATGGAAAAAATATTCCATGAAAAATGAAAACAGAAAGAAAGCTGGACTAGCAATACTCTGTCACACAAAATAGGCTCTGTGGGGGGTTTTTGTTTTGTTTTTGTTTTATTTAAATTCAACTTAGTTAATATATAGTGTATTATTAATTTTGGAGTAGAACCTAGTGATTCATCAGTTGCACATAACACCCAGTGTTCATTACCTTAATGTCCATCACCCAATTACCCAATCCCCTCACCTACCTCCTCTCCAACAACCCTCAGTTTTCTTTCAAGTTAAATGTCTCATGGTTTGTCTCCCTGTTTTTCTCCTACTTTATTTTTCCTTCCCTTCCCTTATGTTCATCTGTTTTGTTTCTTAAATTCCACATAGAAGTGAAATCATATGGTATTTGTGTTTTTCTGGATGACTTATTTTGCTTAGCATGATATATTCTAGTTCTATCCATGTCATTGTAAGTAAAATTTCATTCTTTTTGATGGCTTAGTAATATATCATTATATATATATATATATATATATATATATATATATATATATATGTCTCTATCTCTATCTATCCATCTATCTATCTATATCTCACATCTTCTTTATCCTTTTATCCATTGATGGACATCTAGGCTCTTTCCATAGTTTGGCTATTGTGGGCATTGCTGCTATGGACATTGGGATGGAGGTGAGGCTTCAAATCACTGTTTTTGTATCCTTTGGATAAATACTTAGTAGTGTAATTGCCGAGTCGTAGGGTAGTTCTATTTTTAACTTTTTGAGGCACTTCCATACTTGTTTTCCAGAGTGGCTGTACCAGTCTGCATGTCCTCCAACAGTGTAAAAGCATTCCCCTTTCTCCACATCCTCACCAACACCTGTTGTTCCCTGACTTGTTAGTCAGGAAACAAAATAGGCTTTCAAACAAAGACATAAGAAAGGACAAGAAAGGACGCTATATATTGACAAAGAGGTCAATCTAACAAGAAAACATAACATTTGTAAATATTTGTGCACTCTATAAAGGAGCAGCTAAATACATAAAGCAAATATTAACAGACATAAAGAGATAAGCTGACAGTTATAAGCAAGAATAGTAGGGGGACTTTAATACTCACTTAACATCAATGAATATGTCATATAGACAGAAAGTCAATAAGGAAACATTGAACTTAAATGACACATTGGGCCAGATAGACTTAACAGATGTTATAGAACATCTCATCCCCAAACTGCAGAATATGCATTCTTTTCAAATGCACATAGAACATTCTTCAGGATAAACCAATCACATGTTAGGGCAGCAAGTCTCAATAAATTCAAGACAACTGAAATCATATAGAACATCTTTTCTAACCACAATGACATGAAATTAGAAATCAATTATAAGAAAATAACTGGAAAAAAGACAAACACTTGGAGAATAAACATGTTATTAAACAACAAATAGGTCAACAAAGGAAAAAAAATGAAATCAATAAATACCTTGACACAAATTAAAATAGAAACACAACTTTTAAAAATCTATAGGATTCAGCAAAATCAGTTTTAAGATGGAAGAACTTAATGATACAGGCCTACCTCAAGAAATGAGAAAAATCCTAATAATCTATACAGCTAAAGGAAATTTAAAAAAAAAAAGGCAAAAAACCAAAACTCAAAATTAGTGGAAGGAAATAATAAAGATCAGAGTGCAAATAAATGAAATAGAGACTCAAAAAATAGAAAACATTGATGAAGCCAAATCCTGGTTTTTTGAAAAGACAAAGAAATATAACAAATCTCTAGCCAGACTCATCAAGAAAAAGAGAATGCCCAATGAATAAAATCAGAAATGAAGGAGATAAATCAGAAATGAAAGAGAAATTATAACTGATACCACAGAAATACAAATGACTCTTAGAGACTACTACAAATAATTTATGCCAACTGACTAGAAAACTTAGAAGAAATAAATAAATTCCTAGAAACACACAACCTTCCAAGACTAAATCATAAAGAAATAGAAAATCTGAATAGACTGATTACAAGTAATGAATTTGAATCAATAGTTAAACTCCAGGGGCACCTGGGTGGCCCAGTGGGTTAAGCCACTGATCATGCTCAGGTCATGATCTCAGAGTCTTGGGATCAAGTCCCGCATCGGGCTCTCTGTTCAGCAGGGAGCCTGCTTCCCTCTCTCTCTCTCTGCCTACCTCTCCGTCTACTTGTGATCTCTCTCTGTCAAATAAATAAACAAAATCTTTTAAAAAAAATAGTTAAACTCCAAACAAACAAAAGTCCAGGACAAGATGGTTTCACAAGTGAACTCTATTAAATATTTAAAGAAGAGTTAGTACCTATCCTCAAATTTTTCCAAAAATTTTTTCCAAACTCATTATATGAGATCAGCATTACCTTTATACAAAAACCAGACAAAGACACCACAAAAAAGAAAATTACGGGCAAATATCACCAGTGAACATAGATGAAAAATCCTCAACAAATTCGCAAGCTGGATTCATTAACACAATAAAAGGATCATATACTACAATCAAGTGGAATTTATTTCAGGGATGCAAGAATGGCTAAACATTTTCAAATCACTCAATGTGATGTATCACATAACAAGAGGAAAGATAAAAATGATATGATTATCTCAACAGATGGAGAAGAAGCATTTGAAAAATTCAACCACTTAAGAAAAAACTTGTAGCAAAGTGAGTATAGAGGAAAATGTACCTCAATATAATAAAGGCCATAAAAAACAAACCAACAGCTAACATCAGAATCAATAGTGAAAGGCAAAATCTTTTCCCTTATTATCAGAAGCAAGACAAGGATTTCCATTCTCACTATGTTAATTCAAAGCAGTCCTGGCTGGATCAAGAAAAAGAAATAAAATGTATCCAAATTTGAAAGTAAAACTGTTACTATTTGCTGATGGCATGATACTATACAGAGAAACCCTAAAGACTCAACTAAAAAAACTATTAGAACTAATAAATGAATTCAGTAAGGTTTCTGGATATAAAATTAACATACAGAAAATGGTTGCATTTCTATGCACTACTAACGAGCTGTCAGAAGAGAAATTAAGAAGACAATCCCATTTATAGTTGTATCAAAAAGAATGAAATACCTAGTTAAAAATAATTTAACCAGGGCAATAAAAGAGCTGTACGCTGAAAAATATAAGAGACTGATTTAAAAAATTAAATATGACAAAAGTAAATGTAAAGATATCAGGAACGTATATTGGAAAAGTTATTACTGCTGAAGTGCTCATAACATCCAAAACAATCAAGAGATTCATTGCAATTTCCATTAAAATACTGATATCAGTTTTCACTGAACTAGAACAAAGAATCCTAAAATTTGTATGAAACTACAAAGACCCTGAATAGATGAAGCTATCTTGAGAAAGAAGAACAAAGCTGGAGGTATTATGTTTCCTGATTGCAAATTATACTTCAGATCTATAGTAATTGAAACAATATGGTACTAGCATGAAAATAGACTCATTGGTCAATGGAATACAATAGAGAGCCTTGGTAAAAATATATGCTAGATGGTCAATTAATCTATGAGGCAAGATTAGACAAAGGAGGCAAGAACAAACAATAAGGGATAAGCCTCTTCAAAAAATAGCATTGGGAAAACTAGACAGGTACACGCAAAAGAATGAAGCTAGATCACTATCATATATCATATGCAAAAATAAATTAAAATAGATTAAGTATTTGAATATAAGACATGAAGCCATAAAACTCCAAGAAGAAAACAGGCAGTAATCACTTTGACATTGGTCTTAGCAGTATTCTTTGGCTAATATCCTTAGCCAAGGGCAACAACAACAACAATAACAAGAAAAAAAAAAAAAGAAAAAGAAATTGGATTACATCAGACTAAAAAGATTTTGCACAGTGAAGGAAACCATCAATAAAACAAAATGGCAACCTACTAAATGGGAGAAGATATTTGCAAATTACACATCTGATAAGGGGTTAATATTTAAAATATATGAAGAATTTATACAGCTTTTATACAAAAACACAACCCCATTTTAAAAATGGGCAGAGAACTTCAATAGACATGCTTTCAAAGAAGATACACAGATGGCCAACAGGTACATAACAAGATACTCAAAATCACTAATTATCAGGAAAATGTAAATCAAAACCACAATGAGGTAATATCTCATATCTGTTAAAATGGCTAGTGTCAGAAAGACAAAAAAAATTAGTATTGGCAAGGAGGAGTTGGAGATGAAGGAGTAGTCATGCACTGTTGGTGGAAATGCCAACTGATGCAACCAGTATGGAAAACGGTATGGAGATTCCTCAAAAAAATTAAAAACAGAATTACCATATGATCCTATAACTCCATTTCTGAATATTGTCCCAAAGAAAATGAAAACAAATCGAAGAGAACTATGTACCCCTATGTTTAAAGCAGCCTTATTTTTAAAAGGCAAGATATGGAAGCAAACTAAGTGTCGAATGATAGGTGAACAGATAAAGTAGAAGTACTTTATATGGACAGAACAGAATATTAGTCATTAAAAAGAGAAATATTGCCATTTGTGACATAATAGATGGACATAGATCATATTATGCTAAGTGAAATAAGTCAGGAAAAGTCAAATACTATAGGAGCAAACTTATATTTTCAACCTAACAGCAAAACAAAAATAAAATAGAAACACAAATATTTGGTTACCAGAGCAGGGAGGGATTGGAGGGGTGTGAAATAGATGAAGGAGGTTAGGAGGTACAAACTTTTAATTAAAAAATATATGAACAGATGAACATCAGGAAAAAAAGAGAAAGGCAAAAAAAAAAAAACCCAGATTTTTAACTATAGAAAAAGCTAAGGGTTATTGGAGGGAAGGTGATGGAGGGATGGCTTAAACAGGTGATAGGTATTAAGGAGGACACTTGTGACAAGCCCCAGGTGTTATATGCAGGTGATGAATCACGAAATTCTACACCTGAAACTAACATTATACTGTATATTAACTAACTGGAATTTAAATAAAAGCTGTGATCAAATGAATTGGGGTCTAGTCCTTTTTCCATTATTGTCCATTGATCTTGGAATTTCCCTGAATTTCAGTTTCCTCATCCTTAAAATAGATAAGAATAGATACATAGATATAATAATAGATAATACTGGATAACAAAGGAACATAACTCAGAGAATGATTGTGATGATTAAACAAAATAGTCAAATAAAGCTTCTAATTCACAGTCTGGCACAAAACAATCAATAAATGTTGGTTACTATAAGTATAAAGTAATTTTTGAAGAGTAGTATAAAAGTTTTGTTATATGATACTATAATAAAATGTACCTGTTTCATATTAATTTGTATGATGATTTCAAAGAAGTTCCAAAAAGGCCCATCTACTTACTTTGCATTTCCACAGATAAACTAACCTCAAAGAAAAGAAGTTTAGCTACCTAAGGTAGAATGGCTAAGTAAATGAAAAATGTTGAGAATCTATGAGCTACATAGGACTTCCCAAAAAGCTTTCCATGCTGCCTTAAACACATTCTCTTCCTATGCTCTCCAGTGGACACATTCAGCAAGACTAAAATCAAGATTACAGGTGGCCAATTCCCTTATTTTTTAACTTTATGTTCTTTGTTGGGTTATAAACTACAACAATTATCAAATCTGAATACTCTACAATATTATCTCCTCTCCTTTCTGGATTTTCCTCAAGTGTCTCCTTATACCCCTGTCTCTGTCTAATGAACTGTAATAAAACACTGTAGAGGTCATGTGGGAAACGAACATTTCAAGCAGTAGTACTTACAAACTAGGACTTGGAATATACTGTTTTTTCCTCTCAAACGTCGCATCAAGCTCAATGGATAACTATTTAGTCTGCAAGTGGCAGTAAAACATCTGGAAAAAGTGGAATTAACCGGCTTTTCAAATTCCATTGTGATTTTTCCTGTCATTATCCTCTGACTCATCTTTCAAGACTATCTCCATTATGATATACTTGAAATCTCCTGAATAAATACAACTTCAGTAAGATTAAGTAGTTATTTCCAAGTAAAAGTTTCACCAAGTGGTTAAAATACAATATATGAAATAGCTTCAGTTAATAGGGAATATTTTCAAATAATATAGCTTTCAGGAAAAGGACATTAACTAACAGTTTGGTCTGACATAAACCCTGTACTTTCTTAACATTCAAGGAATACAGAGCATTTTTTTCACTTTCATTTGATTTCAGTAAATAATAAGCCCAGCCATTCATTTTTTTAAATGTTCATGTAACTAAAATGAATATGGAGGATGAGAGGACAATTAATTTAGGCTTACACAAAAATATCACTGCAGTATTTGGATATTAGAGTAAATTAGAAAAGGTGGTTTCCAATTAGAGTAGTACCCACACATGTACACACACACAATAAATTTACAGGTCATCTACAACAAAACACTGCCAGAGTCTTGTTTCAAAATGAGACCCTTTCTAATCTGTTTTGCTAAGCCACACTTGTAATATCATCAACAAACAAGAGCTGACTGAAAACATGAAACAAGGACAGAAAGACATAAGGAAACAAGTTTTTATTGGGTGATGTTTGACCTGTTGCAGATGGAATTTATCTCAAGAAAGTAATCCATTTCTCTTTCTCTCCCTCTCTCTCTCTCTCTCTCTCTATATATATATATAAATATATATATAGCTTCAAGTAACCACATAGAGTTCAATTTGCTCAAAATTGTAGTTTTTGGCAATTTCTCATAATGGGGATACTCTATTATTTCATGCAATTCCAGGGACCTAAAGAGCAATAAGAATAACTCCTCAACCCAGAGATTTCCAGACTTTCTCATTTTGTGGCACTCACAGTATCTTAGTGATTTTTACGTGGTACTTTTGGGATAAAAAAAATACGTGAGTCCTGTTTCTTAAGCAGTTAAGTCCAAACAATAAATATTTATGTCCTAGAAATATTAGTTGCCAAATGACTAAATAATAAATATTAATGAAAATAAAACACTATTTTTATTTCATTCTTTACCACAATTTCTTAATAATGAAACGCTCACACCTTAAGCCTGACTTAATTTCTCAAACTTTAGAATAAGATTGAACACTTTCACTCTCATTTCCTGTTCCTCACTGATTTTGTGTTGTCCTTGCTTTTTATCACAACAACCACCACAAACTAAGCTATACAAAAATTTGATGTTGCAAAAAGTAAAATATATGATCTAAGCCTGAAACTGTAAATAAATAGCCTCAATAAAGTGATTTGTGCTGTGTCTGACTGGCTGTGTTGTCCTTGAGAAATTTAAAATATGCGGTGATTTACTGGGAGTTTACTGAAGAGCTTTGGACCACATTTGCACACAGTATGGAACCATGACCTTAAATAATTATTTCTTATCATGAAAATTCAAGGTTTTTTTCAACAGAGGCTTTTGTGTTGTGACAAGTAGAGTTTCATGGAAAGCTATGACAAGTTCTTTCCTCAAACAAAGGGAAACAGCAGGATGAAATCTTTCCATCTCCTGATAACACAGTGTTGTTAGCATAATAACACAAACTTAGTGCAACACTATCAGTGACTGGCTTAACCTTCTTCCTGGCTATTTTCTCAAATTGGCTGAGGGCAGAGGGGACACAGGTGGAGTGTAGGAGTAAGTTCCTATTTTCTTGAGGGGTATGGGATAGAAAATGAGAGAGAGAACAAGGCTGGAGGAAAAATCCATGTCACTCCACCCTAAGAAATGGGGAGAGGGAGGACAGAGCCTCTCATCTCCAATATTCTCCCATGCTTAACTTCCAAATCTGGCCAACAAATATCACCTAAGTAGGTGATTCCTTAAGGCTCTGATGTCCAGGAAGGCCCCAGGTAGCCGCTGGATCCAGAACCATCTCTCTCATTACTTAAGCCAGGGCAAGCAAACACCATCAGTTGGTGCCAAACCAAGCAAGAACTTGGACAGGTCTAAATTTTGCATCATTCTGGCCATTCTGTTAACTCTCATTTTATGTAATTTAATATTTTGGATCCACTCATCAAATTACTGTGCCAGGAAGCTTAACTATATCATATATTAGGAATCCAAGGCAAGTCAGTTCTGTACCAACACAAGTTATACAGATAATTAATTTTCCATAAATCAGAGAAGCGAACATCTTTATGAGTTTTTCACAAGTAATAAGAACCTGAGTTTATTTACCCAGATTCTTAACCATAAGCCATATCCTTGTCCCCATCTCCATTATGGCTCCAAATATGAGGAATCCAAACTATGGCCTTGGATCAGGGTCAGACTCTGGAGAACTCTGAATGCCTGATGGAACTTTCCAGTCATGCTGGAAGACAGGTCCTCAACAGGAGTAGGAAACATACTCTCATACTCTAAAATATATTTGAACCTGTTTGAAGTAGTTTTAGAAAATATTGACTTTTTAATATTCATTTTGCAACCAATCATTTTATTGAATTTGTAATATTCTTCAGTAGTGCTTTGGATATCATATTATTGTCTAATTTGTGTTCCTGTTATGTAATATTTATAGCTCTTATTTTCTCTCTTTTCTAACTGAAGTGACTAGAACTTTCAGAATAACTAAAAGATATTAATGATAGCGAGCAAATTTAGACAGTTTCTGACGTTAATGAAAACCCGTCTAGTATTGTACTACTAAATATATTGCTGGTTATATTTTCCAATTTAAAAATTGTGTAATACATATTGATATATTCAACATATCCCTTTCATTTACTACCATATACACAATTTTTGTCAGCATGCCTCCCTCTAAAACAGGTTATTATTTCTCAAAAGTACATTCCATGACATAAAAAAAACATGCAATTCAACAGGAAACAAATTATTTTAATAGTGCTTTGTCATTTTCATTAAGACAAAATAACAATAACAATAATAATTTAAGAGAAGTGACATTTCTCAACACTTCTGTATGTATTTATTACTGCTTATTTTTCTAACCACAAATATTTGAATTTATGGTCTAACACTGACTAGTTATAACCAAAAAGTCAAACTTGAACCACTGATACTTATTTGAATGGACTTGTTGAAAAGAATTTAAAAAAAAAAACAATTAGCACTAATGTTTGTAGTAGCAAGAAGTATTAGACAATTTAAGTTTAATATTTTACCTTAATCTCTTGAAATTAAAGCAAATAACAGAGGCCGAAACACAGACGTCAAGGCATTGATAACCTTCCAGATGGTAGACAGACTACAAGGCAGAGATGAGACTCAACTCATTTAATTTTGCTACTTGTCAGCTGTACTGATAATATGAAGGGTGGCAGAAACTGTTAAAAGGAGGTGATGAAGTATGCCATTTATTTAAATGACAACATCCTTTATTAGTGCCTATTTATCATAGACAGATTAAAGTGAGTGGTGAGAAGAGCTTATAGTTATAGTTAAATAGTTAGCAGACTGCTGGGCATAAGAAAAATATTACAGCAGCTCTTAGATGATCAATGGGTTTGAAAAATTTGGGTCTTCTAACAGTCAATGCTGCTCATATACAGAAATTTTTCTTTGACCATTTTTTTCTATTTCTCCCCCACTGTTTCAAAGAACATACTGGCTTCAGACATCCTTCGGTTTAGCTATCGTCAATAATCATTTTGTTCAACCTTCTTTCAAACTATAGATAAGAAGGATATAAACCACGGTGGAATACTATTTCTAAAGTAAATTTATCAACACACTGAGACAATATGGTGATGATCGAGCTTGACTTGCTAACTTACTAAAGCTGAATTGTTCTTCCCTGATCCGAAAGGAAATGGATTTGACACTACCTTAAATATGTCATAAAATTGTGAAACATTCCAATAAAACTAGATTTTATAAAACTATTGCTTTCAGAGTACATATAAATAGCTACAGATACAAGATAAAGCTGATTCAATTTATTTAATTTCATAATATTAATTGAGGTGGGGGGTACCCTACCTTTTTTATGAAGGGTTTTTTTTTGTTTGTTTATAAAGTTGTTTCAAATTTTACTCTAAGAAGTAGTATTGGGGGCACCTGGGTGGCTCAGTTGGTTAAGCAACTGCCTTGGGCTCAGGTCATGATCCTAGAGTCCCAGGACTAATTCCCACATCGGGCTCCCAACTCGGCGGGGAGTCTACTTCTCCCTCTGACCTCTCCCCTCTCATGCTCTCCCTCAAATAAATAAATAAAATCTTAAAAAAAAAAAAAGTAGTATTGGTTCTGTCCAATGTTATCATTTGGCATCGCATCGGGCTCTCTGCTCAGCAGGGAGCCTGCTTCCCCCTCTCTCTCTACCTGCCTCTCTGCCTACTTGTGATCTCTCTCTCTACCAAATAAATAAATAAAATCTTTAAAATAAATAAATAAAAAAGGAGACAACTAAGAAGTTACCCTGGGAAAACTAAATTTTTCCACTAACTTCTCAATAATTGGGAGGGAGTTCCTGGCCAACAAAGCATCCTATTTAAAGCAATCAATATGTCAGAGAAACATGTTCACAGTGATGAAACCTTCTGCTTTCTGGTATGCCTGTGCAGTGATAAGAACTGATTCATGATTCCGGTAATTTGAGGAAGTGTTATGCTAAGCATGGTCTCTCAAAATAATCATGAAATGAGCCGCTTTCAGAAACAGAAATGCACAGCTGCAGGGGCCAATTCCAGACTTAAGCAGAAAGAAATCTATAATATTTTACCTTGTGGTCTATAGTCTTTCCTCAACAAGTGATCCAATTTAACCTTTATTTAAGGTGTATTATCCTCTGAATATTTGGTACGCCTCGGTACTAATTGCTTCTTGCATTAAGGTTGTCTTAACCTGTCAGGTGATCAAATGGAATCATTGATCATTGTTGCCAACTATACTCTTTCCTTAAAATTCTACTTCTGTCTTGCAACTTTGTCTGGTAGTGACTCTGGGATAAGTTTATTGCTTCCTGGTGCCAAAGACACAACTTCTGTCCCATTACTAAGCTTCATGAACCTGCCTATCTTAAGAATAATAGTGTCCTTGTGGGTTATAATAACTCTCATCCTTGTCTGCAAAAGAAGGACATTCTTCTGGGAGGAAAAACTTCCTGCTGCAATCCTACTCAATGGTCCTAAAAGTAAAATTATGCTCTCTTCTGTCTCTATATACTCATATGACACAACTCTGCCCAGAGGATAGAAATAAGGTATTGCTATAATGGTGTGCAGCTTGGCTTGGTGGGTTATGGCAGGCTTTGTTCCCAGCCCTTTGACTCCGAACACAGCCATCTGGCCATCCCTGTTTTTCATGTCATTTCCCCCCAACCTAGATTTCCTCTCACAGCTGAAAAGCTGATAATACATTTTACTCTGCCTTTCCAACATATTGTTTGACTTTTTTCCTCTTCAATTCTCCATTCTGCAGCCCACAAGACCACCTGTACTGCTACTGTATTGGAAAATAAAATGTTAATTTTATTAGACATTAATAGATACACTAGCTTCATACAGTGTATTAATTGACCACAAATTTGGGGGTATGGGTAGCATACAGTACTGGATGAAACAGTTCTATTTAAATAAGCATCCTGATTCTCAAGACCACCCCTGATATGCCCAAGTGTTAACTTTACCTGAGTGCTACTGCACATACTGGCACACATCCATGTGCGCACACACACACACAGAGACAGAGAGAGAAAGAGAAGGAGGTCATGGGGGCACAGTAGTTATGGAGATACTCTCTTTTAATAAAACTGTTACAATTCATTGGAATGGACATGTGCAGGCTTATCTCTCTCCTCCCTGAAAATCCTTGTTTCCTTAGTGATTTTTAAAATTGGTGTAACTAAGCCTTGTAGATGATATTCTATCTCTACCTAAGAATACTGGCTTGTGCAAAATCATTTTGTTAGCTGATCATAATAAGACCACCTATATTTTGTAGGTGGGGACCCTGAATTACAGCAGCTTATATAAGGAATATGAGATCTGCTTTTAAAGATTTTTATTTAGGGGTGCCTGGGTGGCTCAGTGGGTTAAAGCCTCTGCCTTTGGTTCAGGTCATGATCCCAGAGTCCTGGGATTGAGTCCTGCATCGGGCTCTCTGCTCAGTGGGGGAGCCTGCTTCCTCCTCTGTCTGCCTGCCCATCTGCCTACTTGTGCTGTCAAATAAATAAAATCTTTTAAAAGAAAAGATTTTTATTTATTTATTTATTTGATATATATAGAGAGATCATAAGTAGGCAGAGAGGCAGGTAGAGAGAGAGGGGGAAGCAGGCTCCCCCCTGAGCAGAGAGCCCAATGCGGGGCTTGATCCCAGGACCCTGGGATCATGATCTGAGCCGAAGACAGAGGCTTAACCCACTGAGCCACCCAGGCACCCGGACACCTGCTATTAGATAAAAGCTAAAACTGTACTGCTTTCCAATTGCTGGACTTTGTATAAATTTCATATCTCAAAATCCCAATATTTTCATCTCTAAAATGGGAAAATAATGTTTTTCCATAGGCTTGCTGTAGGACCAAATGAGACAATATATATGGTGCCACCTTGCTGGGTACATGTTATATAATTAATAAATGGGAGCTCTTATTTTATTGCTGTTATCATTATTGTTGCTGACAAGAAGTTGTATACTTAATAAAAAATAAAACAATTCCTCTCAGTCAATGAATATGAACATTTTCACCTGTAATACAATCCCAGGACAGAAGTAAATTATGTTGCCAAATTATAAAATAACGAGAAAGCTTGTTTTTCCAAATCATTGCAGAAAACTTCACAATTGAAAAAGAAATCCAAATAAATATTAAGCCAGAATGGCTTGGGGCTTAGCAATAAAAAGATCTGCTAAATATAAACCATGTCTGTTTATAATATTATTTTTTCTCTTATTAAATTATACACCAGTGTTTTTTTCATTACAAATAATCCAAGGGAAAAAACATGGAAGATAAACCTTACCATTGTTATATTTCAATAATGAGTAATTGATTCATTTTGGAAGTGAGCCTTCCAGACAATGGATAGCTTCCAGTAGCTTCCAGACAATGGATAATAATTAGAAAAAAAAATTGAGGGGCCTGGGTGGCTCAGTTGGTTGGGCGACTGTCTTCGGCTCAGGTCATGATCCCGGGATCGAGTCCCACATCAGGCTCCCAGCTCCATGGGGAGTCTGCTTCTCCCTCTGATCTTCTCCCTTCTTGTGCTCTCTCTCACTCTCTCTCCCTCTCTCTCCCTCAAATAAATAAATAAAATCTTTTTAAAAAAAGAAAAAAAATTAGAAATAATTAGAAAAAATATTAGAAAACTTAAAAAACAAAAAAACAAAAACCATGCACATTGTTCCTCCCCCTCAAAAAATATCCTACCTCCCACTCAGTGTGGTATGGAATGTCAAAGCATGTGTAGCAAAGATAGTAACTTCTCCTAACACTACAATACAAGCTAAATACAAATGAAAATAGCGAACAAAAGGAGTGATTCAGGTTACAGTTTCAAAGTCTAGAAAGATTATATTTTTGTGGTAAATTGACTTGAACAAGGAGAGGTAAAGAGAACGCACTTTCAAAATTATTACTGATTAACAAAGCAATAAAAATTGATGTTATCTTTTAGCATACAAACATATTCATATATTCATAGAACATGGGCTTACAATTATATACATATATACATATACATGGGCTTACATTATATACATAATTTTAATTTGTTCATTTACCCAACCATCCATTTGTCCATCCATCCATCCATCCATCCATCCATCCCCTAATTGATTTAACCATTCATCCAAGATTTTATTCATTTAGCTAAGTGCTAAATTTTGTGGATTTAGTGATCTCCATCTTTTTTTAATTCTAGAATGATAGACAAACATTCAACAACTAATTAACCAGTTAAGTATTAGATTAAAATTGTGGTAAACACCATAGTGTAGAGATGTCAAGAGATGTGACATCAGGGGTTTCTGACCTCTTTGGGGGCTCAGGAAAGGCTTCGTTGGAGACATTAGTACTAAAAGATACTAACAAATCCATTATTTAGTGGGAGAGCATGGTGAACTTGACAAGGAGCAATTTTCAAAGAAGGAGGGACATTTGTACGATTCTGAAAAGGACCATAGAACCTATGAGAAATTGAAAGAAGGATAAAGTCACTAAAAGGAAAAGAATAAAAGGAAGACAGGTCACCCAAAAGGAAGATGAGTTTGGTTGTTGGGAGTTCAAATTGTTGGGCCAGCTTAAAGAGCTGGGCCTTAATCCTAAAAGCAATAGGAAGACACTGAAGAATGTAAAGCGGGGTAAGAGATGTGGCTGGGGGGATAGGATATTGGATGGCTTGGTGATGGGCATTAAGAATAGCATGTGATATGATGAGCACTGGGTATTACAAGCAACTGATGAATTACTGAACACTACGTCTGAAACAAATGATGTACTATATGTTGGCTAATTGAATTTAAATTTTAAAAAAAGATATGATCATATGAGTGTCTTTGAAAGATCCTTTTCAATTAATATGGAGAACAAATCATGGACAATGTAAAAATAGAAAAGTTTTAGACATCATTGCTGCAAATAAATGACTACAGATTTGATTAGAATCCTAGTGGTAGACATAAAGAGAAGTAAATAATAAATAGGGATTTCTGAAGTTAGCAACATGTAGATCAGAAAGAAGTTTGGTCTGGATTTTAAATACTTAAAGAAAATTGGTTTCTTTACGTTTTTTATAAGAATCTAAAACTTGGTGGGGCGCCGGGTTGCCTCAGTGGGTTAAAGCCTCTGCCTTCAGCTCAGGTCATGATCCCAGGGTCCTGGGATAGAGCCCCACATCGGGCTCTCTGCTCAGCAGGGAGCCTGCTTCCCCCCACCCCCACCTCTGTCTGCCTCTCTGCCTACTTGTGATCTCTGTCTGTCAAATAAATAAAATCATAAAAAAAAAAAAAAAGAATCTAAAACTTGGAAGTACTGATTTCTTTCAGAGAGAATCCAGAAATTCAGTTTCCAGAACGGAAATCTGACACAATATTCATGCTGGCTGCTGGCCACTTTTGTTAGCTAGCAAGGTGTTGAAACCTCTGTGAAAATGTATTATTTTTTAAGGTTTTATTTATTTGAGGGAGAGTGAGAAAGAGCATGAGAATGGGGTGAGGGGCAGAGGGAGAAGCAGACTCCCTGCTAAGCAGGAAACCGGACAAGGGGCTAGATCTCAGGTCCCTGAGATCATGACCTGAGCTGAAGGCAGATGCTTAAACAACTGAGCCACCCAGGTGCCCCCCGAGCAGTTTCTGTTATTCAACAGTCCTAACCTGGCTTAAAAAAATCAAAATGGCCACATGATCCTTTCTGAAGAGATTACATAGAATTTGTGTAGAAATACTTTAAAATGTTCATAGGCTTTACAAAATGTTAAATCTTGCACAAATTGGGGTGTGCCACTTACAACTCTGTTGTAGCACCCATTCGGGAGAAGTTTATCATCTGTTTGGCATGTTATCTTCTATCTTTGGGGTGGCATTGGCTCTGTGTATGGTGTGGTGTGTTTGGACACAGGGTGAAGGCAGTGTTCAGGAGGAGGGTGAGCAGTACCGATCTAATTTTTCAGATTACAATCAATGATCTAGCAATTGGTAGTATGTGGAAAAATAGCTAAGGATAAGGAAGAGAAGAAGTTCCTATTGCTTCTTCTACTCATTTCTTCCTCTCCTTACCCAAATTATCCTTATTACCTAAGATTTTGAACACAGTTATCACTTATGTGAAACTTCCTGGCCTGAATTTACATTCTGAAAATCTAAAGCAGTCAAAACAATGCACTCCTCTTCTAAAAACATTTTATTTTATAATTTGCTGCCCCTGGTGGTCAGATAATTTCTGTATACAACTGCCTTTAAGATATAATACAATGAATATGTAAGAGATGTCTTTATGACAGCTTTAGGTATTTCTTCTCTTGGTAATTAAAGATAAATGCATACCCAAGATTCCAGAAATACACATTAAAAGCAACAAAGTATAGGGGCGCCTGAGTGGCTCAGTGGGTTAAGCCTCTGCCTTCGGCTCAGGTCACGATCTCAGGGTCCTGGGATCAAGCCTTGCATAGGGCTCTCTGCTCAGCAGGGAGCCTGCTTCCCCATCTCTCTCCCCATCTCTCTCTGCCTACTTGTGATTTCTCTTTGTCAAATAAATAAATAAAACCTTAAAAAAATAAAAAAATAAAAGCAACAAAGTATAAATAAAAATGATGGTTCCAACAATGATGTTGAATCTCAATGAATAACCCATGCTCAATGAATTGCAGGCTAAGTGTCCTGTGCACTGCTAGGGATATAACAAAGGGTATATAAATGCTAGGCATCATACCATGCCCGTTTAATTCTTTTAATTCAATTTTATACAATAATCCAAAACGTGTAAAACCACTCGGCTTACAAATCAGTTTATAATCTTGAGTAAAGAATGAACCAAATATCATTAGCCAGGAAAAAAATTAAAACTGGTTACGTTTAAAGGGTTTTAAATATGAAATATCATTTCTTATCTCTTTCAGCATCTCCTTCATCTACTAAAACCTGCAGTTGGCATCATTATATGTCCAACAAAGTGAAAACATTTTCACAAATGAAAAAATATATATCCCTAGGGCTCTTTATAAACACTTGCTTCAGAGAATTCTTAAGTACTTGATCCACAGTTGGTCCTTCAAAAAAAGAAAAGGAGAAGAGTCTCCAATTTCAAAGATTTTGAAGTAACAGAATATTCTATCTTATGTTCGGAGGTAATTTCTATTCTTGTAGACTGTATTTGGATACCAGCAATACGAGACCATGAAAGATCTTTAGAAGATACTGAACTGAGGAAAATGCATGTGTTCACATACTGAGCAGATAAAAATAATGTTAGTGTTTAGATTTATTTCATTCTATCCAGTTACACTTATTTCTTAATGGTTTTCCAGCATAATGAATTCCAAATTTGGCACTAGATTGGGAAGTACTATGCCCAGAAAATGAAAAAAAAAAAAAAAAAAAAAAACTGTACTCTGAGAGTGAGCAGAGTTTGAAGTGAAAACATTTTTGACCAAGGGAGACCTGGCATTTAATCACTTTTAATCACTTAATAGCTGGGATAACTTTGGTGGTTAGTAGACTTGGATCCTAAGTTTCCTTATCTGCAAAATAGGTTTAAGGATAATTCAATTTCAAAGTTGTAGCCAGGAAATATAATAATATGCATAAAATGCATGCCACATATAAGCACTCACTTACTCAAAAATCAATTACTGAATACCTAATGTGCACCAAACCTAACAATGAGGAAACACAACTGAGCAAGACAGAAACATTTCCTAGACATAGTCTATCAGGGCATACAGAAAGCAACCAAGAAAACAAATACATTTCAAATATACAATGTCAGAAATACAAATTGAAAAACATTCTTCAGAATAATTGGCTTGTACTCTTCACAAATAAAGATAAGGAAAGTCACAGAACTGTGTCACAATAGAACTCTAAAGAACAAGAAAACTACATGCAGCGTATAATCCTACATTGGACAGAACACAGAGGAGAAATGGGTACAGAGGCCATTATTGGAATAATTGACAAACCCGAATATGAACTATGGATTTGGTAATTTTATATCAATATTAAATTTCCTGATTTTGATAACTGTTCTATGGTAAGAAGATATCCTTGCTCCTAGGAAAATCACTCTAGAGTATACTCGTTTAATGGAACAAAATGTTTCCAACAATCCTTGAAAGACTCAAAAATACGAAAGGAGAAGGGGAGGGAAGGTGCAAAGGGGAGAGATAACAATAAAGCAGTTGGGCCAAATTCAAACAATACTGAGTCTGGATAAAGTCTATGTGAGAGCTCATTGTACTATTCTTGAAAATTTTCTATCAGTTTGAAATTATATAAAAAAATATAAAAGCACTTTTATAAAGGTAAAAAGTAATTCAACAAGTATCATTCCCTTTTTTCCTTGTTTTGGAACCTGCCTTTCTAGAGTGAATTTTGCTAATCTTAATCAGAATTCAGCAGTAGAAATTAAGAGTTACACTCTGTAGGTCCTCCATATCGAGTAGCACAGTTCTACCTCAATGGATTTGATGAATTCAATAATTTTATAGTACAGGACTTTAGGCAGAATTATATTACTGACTTGAACACCTGGCACAGTTTCTAAAGCTGGTGTTTTATTTGGAAAACAAACTCAATGTGTAGCAAGCATAAATAGCATATTGACATTTCAAAGCTAAGGAATTGACCTCACTTTCATTTCTCCTAATAAGTGAAAGAAATGAAAAACTTTAGGTAGTAAAGACACATCTGTCGCTTTCAATTAAATTACTCTAGCAGTTCTTGGACTGGGTCAAATCTACAATGTACAGCAAAGGCTTTATTTTATTCATTTCCTGATTAAATATAGTGTCACACATAAAGCCTATTAGCATCAATGAGAAGGTTTACTTCTGATTTTTTAGAATAAGTGTGCATGCACATGCATGTGAATATTTGAGTTTGTATATTTGCTGTAGAGCAGAAAACCATGTATATAAATCCAAAAGAACATGTATACATGGATAATGTTTACAGTATGTGAAAAAATAAGGTCAAATAATTTTGAAAAGTGCCATACATAAGTTTTGCAAAGAAAATTTGTATATTTGACTTGTAGAAAGCAGACACCTGTGAATATATAAAATCTAGGACTACTGTAATGATCGCTATTTTAAGTTTTTAACTTTGGCATCATTAGCTTCTTTTGACCTATTTCAGTCACGGGTAAGGAAATAATATCTCTATTTTACCCAAATTCCTTAAGATTACATAATATGAACATAATTCACTTCTCGTAAATTTACTGTCTTAAATGCTTCTTCTTATTACCATTTAAGTATTTATTCTTAAAAAAAATAGGATAAAAAATTTCAACCCTAGAACATCCATTTCCAATTATGTTGAGATTTCTTACAGCAAACCAATAATCCTGCTAAGAGCAAAAAGTAACATAATGAAATTTTAAGCAGTGGATTTGAAAGCAGAAGAGAACTGCTGAAGTAGCCAGTTTTGAAGGGCTAGATCCTGGAGAGAAGGAAAATTTTATTGAGGTAAGCTAGGTTTTCTGTACAATGGCTTTCTCTTTGGGACGTTTATTGATTCTTGACATATACCAAGATGTGACTAATCTGCATAGAGAAGCTGCTAAGCATCATAAAATACAAAAGAGCTTTTGGTAACCTCAGATGTTTGAGGAAACAAGAATTGGAGTTCTTGCCTTCAACAAGGCATCCAGGACTTGACTGACCAAAATTCCATTGATAAGTAAGGTTCATGTAAGTGAGACTGGCACTCAGGACCTGTTGTCTCATTGAGTCATTATCTGATTAAGCTACACAGGAAAAGATGTAATGGAGCCAAGGAGAAAGTATGTGTAAAGCAACCAAATACGATCAAAGAGTAGTATGGTATTTCAGCATTCCCCTAGTGTTCAGGAGATCAAATTTAAAGCCCTTCAGAAGGGAGTGGCACCAGTAAACCCTCCAGGTTCTAACTGGGATCCCTGGAGGAATATACCATGGGATTAAACCAGAGGTAGACAAGACTGCAAACTAGTATCGAATTAGTTCAAGGTCTAACTGGACTTAGGTGATATGGCTCTTTTTGGCCTGCCAAAGGATAGGGTAAATCATCACTAAAATTCTTCACACACAAGATTAAAAGTGAAACTAAAATTTCTTGGGACATTAAGAAATAAAATGAAAAGAAAAAAAGGCAATGCTAAGTGACACAAATAATACAGTCATGACAGTCATGAAATTTTAAAATAACTGTGATTAATATCTTTAAGCAAATAGATGACCAGGTAGAGAATTTTCACAGAAAATAAGAATCAAATGGAAAGTTTTTTAATTGAAAAATACTATAACTGACATCATAGCATGATAGATGGGACATAGCTGAAGAAAGATCAATGAACTGGAAGACAGATCAATACACAACATCTAGACTATAATACAGAGAGCAAAATAGATGGAAAGTACAGAGAAGAGGACATGAAACATACTATATAACAGATGAGCCCAAAAACATGTATTACATTTTTCATATCTGTATTACTTACAATTCCAAACTTTCCATCAACAGTAGAATGAATAACTACATGTTGGTATGTTCATGGAATAGAAAACTATTTAGTGTTGATAAATGAACCACTGCTACAAATAAAAACAACACATCATTCAAAAATAATATTTTACAAAGAAGCCATATACAAGAGTACATGCTACATGATGCCATTTATATAGAATTTTAAAATGGGTAAAATCAATCTACTATTATTATTATCATCAGAGAGGGGTTAACTACTAGGGCTGCTAGGGATGCTAATATTCTAATTTTTGACTCCATGCTGGTTATGCAAATATATTTGCTTTGTGAAAACCCATTGAACTGTACACTTATGATTTGTATGATTTTGTGTATGTATGCCAGGCTTCAATTAAAAAATATTGTAAACAATTTTTTTTCAGCGTAACAGTATTCATTGTTTTTGCACCACACCCAGTGCTCCATGCAATCTGTGCCCTCTCCAATACCCACTACCTGCTTCCCCCAACATCCCACCCCCCACCCCTTCAAAACCCTCAGATTGTTTTTCAGAGTCCATAGTCTCTCATGGTTCACCTCCCCTCCAATTTCCCTCAACTCCCTTCTCTCCATCTCCCCTTGTCCTCCATGCTATTTGTTATGCTCCACAAATAAGTGAAACCATATGATAATTGACTCTCTCTGCTTGACTTATTTCACTCAGCATAATCTCTTCCAGTCCCGTCCATGTTGCTACAAAAGTTGGGTATTCATCCTTTCTAAAAATATTCTAAACAATTAAAACCCAAGTATATTAAAATGAAAATTCTGAGGGATAAAATGAATCACTTTCATTCTCCCATCGCTAAGAAAGTTTCCTTGGACATTGATTGTCTTTGGCTTTAAAGGAATGTGAAGAATTATTCAGGAGAAAGGACATCAAAAATGAAAAAATAAAATAATAGGAGGTGGGGTGGAAGATGTGTGTGTACCTGTAAGACTACTCAGTAGCTCTGTATGTCCTTAAAGAAATAAGCAGAATGGAGCCTGCTGGAGACCAGGTAAACTGTCCCACCAAGTCCTTCTCCTTTAGCAATCCAGCAGACCTAGGGATAGTTGATGTAGTCAAAGGCAAGAATCAGAAATACCAGACATTAACAATAACAGTAGTATAGAATTTATACACAAATAATAAATCAAAATGTTAATAGTACACTCATCTTGATGAGCACTGAGTAAAACATGGAATTATTGAATCATGATATTATATACCTGAAACTAATACAATACTATATATTAACCACACTGCAATTAAATTAAAAAAAAAAAACTAGTTCCAATCTTATTTCCAGATAACAAATTAATTTTTCTCTCTCTTTTTTTGTTTTATTTGTTTGTTTATTTGTTTTTCACCATTTCTAGACATAAAATGTCCCAGATTTATTTGGAGACTCTTTCACTGTTTTATTTCTTTTGATTAGGATTGCTGGATTCCAGATGCTGAGTTCCTTGACTGCTATTTCTTACTTAGTTATGTACCTATATTTCCTAATCAAGCACCAATCAAAGAGAAAGTACTAAACATATGTGTGGTATTTCTCACTAGCATAATCCAAACACAGGATTTGGGGACACCTGGGTGGCTCAGGCGGTTAAGCATCTGCCTTAGGCTCAGGGCATGATCACAAGGTCCTGGGATGGAGTCCCACATCTGGCTCCCTGCTCAGCGGGGAGCATGCTTCTCCCTCTGCCTGCTGCTCCCCCTGCTTGTGCTCTCTGCCTCTCTCTGTCTTTGACAAATAAAATCTTTAAAAAATTAAAAAATAAACCCAGGATTTAAATTAAGGCTAATATGGTAGTATTTTAGATATGGTACATATTTTGCAATTTTTTGTCCTAGAGAGAGGGAGAAAATAACCCAGGAACTACACCATCATTAGCAAGCATATATTAGGATATATTTGTCCTGTTGTGATTTAAAATGTTGCTAAATTTTCTCTGAGATTAGAGGTTTCGCTGTGATCTGGCACATATGTTTATGATCAGCTTTTGCATTTGTCTCCAGACTAGACTGGATGTTAGTAAAAATTTCCATACACCTTTTTATCCGATTACTGTTTTGCGAGTACAAGGTATTCCTACTAATTATGGCTCTAGATGGCTCCCCGCAAATGTAATCAGGAAGAAAATCACAAATTGGCAAATTAACACTTTAAAAAGTCTTCCTGGGGAGTGAGGCAAGATGGCATGTGAAAGCTACCTTAACAAGTTCAGTGTCATCACAAATGTTTCCTACACAACTGAGTTCAATTCTGTAAAACAAAAACAAAAACATAACAAGCAAACAAAAAAACCCTAGAAGAATGTAAAATGTATGAAAAAAACAAAACATATTTGCTTCATGTTAATATCAAAATCGTAACTTTAGGTTTTAAAAGGCTATTTGCTTTGGATATAGCTTCCAACAACCCAGCTTCCCCAGCTCCAGGAGTTTGCCAATGGACATTATGAGATGGAGAACAGTGGAAAATACTTGTGACTGTCTCTAATGCATGCCCATCTTCTTTTTTCAATTTCCACTTTGACCAAATGATACCTGGTTGATGATTCATTTGCTTGAAAAATTTTCTGGGCTAGGACCAAACATTACAAAAAAGGTATACAAAAAAATGTATTACAAAGGTATACAAGAATCAGAAATACCAGAAATATTTTGTCACTGTTCCATACAACTGCACCAAACAGAAGAGAGAAAAAAAAATTCTATACTATCCTATTATGTATAGTTAATTCCATACATCACTATTAATCATAGTCATATAATATCTTTACTATTAAATAAAACCTTAGAGACAATCTTAACTTTGAGATAAGGAACACTGAGGTAAGAACATTGAGCTTCTTACGCAACACTTGACAGTTAACTAGTAACTAAGCATAACCACAATTTAACTACTCTGGCCAACAATAAGGAGGTTTTCCTATAATAAACTTTTGGGGTAGCTCTTTCCAAAATGTGTGATTTTGAGGTTTAAAATAAACAGGGAAATAATAAATGTCTTTCCCCAGTCCAGTAAAACCTTTACTTTCTACAGGGAAAGTTCAACAATAATTATTTCGTAGGCCCCTGAAACGACTACTATTTTTAGATGTTCCACCTTAGCAGATAAGCTGAGCAAGGGAAGGAAGAAAAGTAAGATCTGCAGGAAGATTCAAGATGAAGAGGAGACAAGTAGTCAGAGAAATAGAGCACCAGGGTTGAAAAATACATATGGAATTTTGGAACAAAGGAACTTGAATTAAATACTGGATGTGGGGCACCTGGGTGGCTCAGTGGGTTAAGGCCTCTGGCTTTGGCTCAGGTCATGATCCCAGAGTCCTGGGATTGAGCCCCGAGTTGGGCTCTCTGCTTGGCGGGGAGCCTGCTTCCCCCACTCTCTCTCTGCCTGCCACTCTGCCTGCTTGTGATCTCTGTCCGTTGAATAAATAAATAAAATCTTTAAAAGTAATAATAAAGTAAAAATACTGGATGAGTATCAATCATATATTTACATGCAGAGTAACTACTGTTGTTATGGTGGTTCAAAAATATGTTCATAAATTCTTTGATACCCCTCTCTTCAAAAGGCAGAATGTAATTCCTCTCTTCTTGGTTTTGGACTAAACTTAGGGATTCACTTTAACTGAATAAAATAAGTTAGAAATGATGGTGCCTGACTTCCAAAACAAGTCACAAAAGGCATTGTGACTCCCTTTCATTCTCCTGGATCTCTCACTAGTTTCAGCTAGCTGCGATACTGTGGGGACAGTAAATCAGCCTTATAGAGAGGCCACTGTGGCAAGAAAGTAAGCCTGCCAGCAACTGATACTAACTTGCCAGCATGTAAGTCACCTTGGAAATGGATCCACCAGCCCTAGTCAAGCTTTCAGGTAACTGCAGCCCTTGCCAATATTTTGACTGTAATCTCATAAGAGATCCTGAACTAAAACCAGGCAACTGAGCTGTGGTCCTGACTCACAGAAACTGCAACATAATAAATCTTTGTTGTTTTAAACCATTAAATTTGGGAGTAAGTTGTTACAATGCAATAGATAACTACTAATGTTTTCATGTTGAAGTGAAAAGTACTGTCACAGAACTCATAAAACACCATTATTGGAGTGAGCCATATGAAATCATTATTTCTATAGGCTGTAGATCAGCCATTCCATATGGTTCAACCTACTGGACAGGACTTCTACCAACTTGTTTCATTTCTGATTTGGACGGGGCTTCAGTCTCTCAGGACACATTGTTCAATGTGTTTGTCATTTTCTAAATTATAATCACATGGCAAAATAGTCAGAACTTTCTGGCATAATGTTCTGATGCAAGAGTTGGAAATTAATTGTTTGTGGATTACCTCCTAGTTTAGACATGTAAAAGATAATTATTAGCAAATGATGATCATTCTCTCTTGTAAAAGGTAATTTGGGTTTTAAACCTGGAACAAGTATTTGAGTAAATGATAAAATATGCTTCAAATACCTTACACAATCATAAGTACCAAAAGTCATTTTCTTCTGAACCTTAGAGTCTCTGGTTGTTCTTAGGGCAACACGTTCTCTTTCCATTAAAACACACAAACACAGTCTATAAGTATGTAATTACCTTGGAGTGCTCTCCTCACTTTAATCCCAGTAAGATGCCTCAGCTAAACCAGGTAACACAAAATTAGCCTTTCCATAACTTATCTTTTTTGACACAACCCTTGCCATTTACTCGTTTCTACTGACAGAGTATATCAAGCTGTTGATAATTTATTTCTACTTCTAGTCTCTCTAGAGCTTTCACATGTGTGCTTCATTTAATGCAAAGCTTTATGTGTAACCTTTCCAGCACTTCTCACTTATCTTTTTCATTTTCAGCTTTAATTGAAGACAAGTCTTAAATGGGGAGTTATAAAAATTGGTATATTTTGTCCTCATTCCAGATGCAAAATTCTGCTATTATTTTAAAAGCTTTTTTTCAATGACCTTTCTTAAGAGTTTATAGGGATGTGTCATATAAGAATAACTGTCATGGGGTGTATATTTTCTTTGGGAAAAAAAAAAAAGGTTCCCTGAGCTAAAATTCCATGATTGCTAATGAAATTCCTCTGTCATCTTTGGGATCTATTGACAGAAGAACAGTTATGGTTCTTCTCATGATTCTATCTAACAAACTTTTGGTCAGTACCAATGATTAACCAGAAGCAACAAGGAAATCTTCACAAATTTAAAATTAAAAATCATGTTCCATTTTGTATGCTACCAGAGCATGAACCTACCTAACTTCCTATTAAGAGCTGATAATGTTAACTGTGCCTTTTTCTGGATAATAAACTTAGAATTCATCTCTCTTTTCATTTCTGTTTATTTATATTCCTTAGCATCAATTTTAAGAATTAATGCATATTTCTACTCTATTATATTATATAAGTAAGCAATTATTAGTGATCATATTTATACTTAATTTATAATTTATGTACTATAAATGATATCCTAGTGTAAACACAGTAACTCTGTATGGCACACTGATACTAGAAATAATATATAAAGTTACAAATTGACTTACATGTAGGTATAGAAATCTTATTAAGTCCTTTTCTAATTTTATTTTTATAGAGCTCAGCCTATCTCTACATCCTCTAACAGAGAAAGATTATGAGCTGAAATACTTATTGCTACCGACATGGGGAAATTCTGAGCTTCTTAAACCATTGACAAATAATGTGTACAGCTTGGACTTCCTTTGACAACAGAATGCTACATTAAAGACAACACAAATCTTCTGGCAATAACTCAAATTTAACAGGTTGCTGCAGCAAATCTATCTTTCTAAATAACCAGTGTGTGGTCCCACAATAGTATCAACAGTGCACTGTACTGAGAATTAGAATGCTTATATTAAAGCTGCTAATTTGCAGTGGATTTTGTGGAGGTATAATTTTCCATTTAAAATGTAAACTTCTCTGTACAAAAACACTTGAGTAATTATGAAAATGTAAGTAAATCCTTTACAAAAAGTAATTATGGCAAGGGAGACTTTCTTTTGCCTTCAGTGTTTTATGAGTGTATTTGGTTCCATAAGCAAGCTAATTAAAATGTTGCAAGACACACTGAAATGCTGGCATTTTAGATGGAAAGCAGTTGTACTCCTGGCAAAGACTGTTTCATGTTTCTAAGGAATTTTAAAATTGTAGTTATAAACTATTCAGTCAAGCAAACTGAAAACAAGAGCCAAAATCATGCTCTCAGCTTTGAGATCTGTAACCACATGCCACCACAATGCCATGAATTTTCTAAGTATAAAATGGGACAAAAACCACATTTGTTTTGTTAGAAAACATTGGGAGAAGGGGGAGATAAAAGACTGTAGTATTCATACAGTTAAAATAAGAAAAAAAAATAACTTGGAAGTCATATAATTGTTTTAGGTTGATTATTTCCATCATTTAAAAATGATTAGACAAATGGCTGGCAAATAATGTTTCCACCACAAACAGGAATGCTCCAGCATAAAGGCTGAGGAGATGGAGAACTGTGTTATGGTACAGTCTCAAGAGCAGATACTTTACCTGAGAGCCCCGGATGTATAAGGCAGCTACAGAATGATTATCAGGAGTACCACACTGCATTTGGAATTTGAAATATCCATCTTCTTCATTTTGGCCAGTCCTGCTCTGGACAAGATTTATTGAATTGTTACTTTATACCAATCACAGTGGTAGGAAGGGCAGTTTCAGTACTAAGAAGTCAGTATGGTGTCTGTCCACATGGATATACAGTGCAACCCTTAAAAGGGCAGTTTAGCACATTAGTGAGTTATGGATTCTGGGGACAGACCACATGGGCTTAAAACCCACTTGTCCACTAATTATCTGTGTGATAGTGGACAAATTAACCAATCTATCCAGTATGCTCATCTGTGGAATAAGAATTGTAACAATCCTACCTCATATGGTTGCTATGAAAATTAAATGAGTTAGCCCACATATAAATGCATAATTCCAGACAGTTGGTATTTTATCTGTTATTTGCTATTATCTTACCTCCACTCCAACTCAGCAATGCTATACATATTGCCTACTTGATAACATAATAGCTAATTTTACAGAAGGTAGATATCAAGTAATAGTCAAAGATCCGAAAAAGTCTATAGAAAGCATAGGTGTGGGCATCTGACACCTTTACTATTTGCTCTGTGTGCAAAATATAAGGATACAGTAGGGCCATTACCCAAACAAGCTCATATTGAATATGATAGAAGGCATACAAATAACATCTGAGAGCAGAAAGAAGGATGTAGAAGAACGATTTTTATGAAATAAAAGAAAAACAGCCATTTAAAATTATATCATCATCATCCATCAATTATTATTCAGTCCTTACTCCTTCTAGATGCCAATCTCTAAATAAACTCATTAAATGTTTTCCCAGTGAACCATGAAAGCAACCTTGAAGAACAAGCACTATTTTTTTTTAAGATTTTATTTATTTGACAGAGAGAGATCGCAAGTAGGCAGAGAGGCAGGCAGAGACAGAGGAGGAAGAAGCAGGCTCCCCATGGAACAGAGAGCCCCAAGTGGGGCTCGATCCCAGAACCCTGGGATCTAGACCTGAGTGAAGGCAGAGGCATAACCCACTGAGCCACCCAGGTGCCCAGCACTATTTTTTTTTTTTTTTAACCCATCTTATAAGTGAAGAGGCTGAAGCTAAGTTAACTTCAAGTTTTCCCAGGCTATACAGACAGGGATGAAGATATGACGAGAATTCAGGTCTCTCTGAATCTAACGTGTGTGTTATTATACTCTATTGCAATCCTTATCATATTATGAGCATGTTGCCATATCACTAAATGTTTTGTATAAACATGTTGCCTGGATGGCTGCAAAGTGTCCTAGTGTATGCCTATACCATTATTTATTTACCCCTTTCTGTCCTGTCAAATATTTAGGTTGTTTCTAGTCTCTTATGTATTATATATTATTTGTAATACAAATCTGCCTGTGTAAGTTTTATATACATATTTGATTCATTTCTTAATATAGATTCCAAGAAGTGGAGTCACAAGGCTAAAGTATGTGAACATTTATAAAACCCTTAATATAAATTGTCAAATTGCCCCACCAACAATGTGATAGCAATTTACTCTCCCTTCCATAATTTTAGAGCTTGCTCATTTCACTGTATCCTTGCCAATCCTGAATGTTATCAATACATCTTTTTCTAAAAGTTTCTTACCAATGAGTTAGATTTTTAAGTCTCCTATTGATTTAATTTGTATTTTCATTTCCACTGGGTGCTTGGAGAGAAAAGTACCATTTATTGAAAATAAGACACGTGGACAATACTTCAACATTCACTCCTATTTATCTTTATCCCTCATTCTTCTCCTTGCATTTATCTTTGTTTTTCCTTTCACAGAATTTCCTAAAACTCCAAGTCCCAATGTATTGTCACAATGGGAAATTTTCGCAATATCTTTATAAACAAAGTTTGTTCCATTCTCTGACCTATGCACATGTTTTATGCTATCATTTATTCCTTATAGTGAAATTATGATTTAATTCTCTCTTGTCTCTTCCAGATTATGAGCTGCTGAAGAACACATGATCTTATGACTTATTAGATTTCCACGACCTAACAGAGAGTAAAAATTTCTTCAGCAAATTTAATTAGCACTTGTCACAAAAGCACAATGATTCTGGGTTTCAATTAAACTTTCATTATTTCCTTGAATTATGCATTTACTCACCAATCAATAATGTATTTGATTACATGCTATGGGACAGTATGAAAACTCAATAAAGACATGTAGTGAAATTACCTGTTCTAAAAGAATTTGTCCTGTGAAAAGGTAAGTCAACCTTGCTGATTCCTTGGAGTTAAGGACTTAGAAATCATAGCAATATCTGCTCTTTATCTTGCACTTCTTATGTACACTTACTATATGCCAGACTCTTTGTACAACACTATGTGTGTGTGTGTGTGTGCGTGTATACACACATTTACAGATAAACAGTACATAAACATATAATTTAATTTAATTTTTAAACAGTCATGTGACTTACCTGCTATAATTTTCATTTAATAAACAAGAACACTGTGAGATATACTAGTTAATAATTTCTTTAATGGCAGAGCCATATTTGAATATTAGTCATAGTGACTCCATAGATTGTGTTTCTGTCTTCCAATAATATAATGAAGTTAAAGAATTTAGTGAGGGGACACCTGGGTGGCTCAGATGGTTAAGCATCTTCCTTTGGCTCAGGCCATGATCTCCAGGTCCTGGGATCGAGCCCCATGTCAGGCTCCCAGATCAGTGGGGAGTCTGCTTCTCTCTATCCCTCTCCTTCTCCCCCTGCTTGTGCTCTCTCTGTCTCTTTCTTTCTCATGTGGAAGGAGCTGAGATGCCCTTCAACAGATGATGTATAAAGAGGTGGTTCATATATATAATAGAACATTACTCAACCATCAGAAAGGATGAATACCCAACTTTGGCATCAACATGGACAGAACTCCAGGAGATTATACTAAGTGAAATAAGTCAAGCACAGAAAGACAATTATCATACAGTTTCACTTATATGTGGAACATAAGGAATAGCATGGAGGACATTAGGAGATGAAAGGGAAAAATGAAGAGGGGGGGACATCAGAGGGGAAGACAAACCATGAGAGACTATGAACTCTGAGAAACTCTGAGAAACAAACTGAGGGTTTCAGAGGGGAGGGGTGGGGGATGGGTTAGGGTGGTGATGGGTATTAAGGACGGCGCATATTGCATGGAGCCCTGGGTGTTATATGCAAATAATCAAAAGCTACATCAAAAGCTAATGAAGTTTGGTGACTAACATAATGTAATAAAAAATAATAATAATAATACAAACAAATAAATATGTCTTTTAAAAAAAGGAATTTAATTAGTGTACTGATAGAAAAAAGGCAGTTCAAGGATGTTGGTGATATCCAATTACTTCTCTTCATTTTGAAGATCTATACTCACAAAGTATTGAAATCAAACTAGCAATGTTTGTGTGTGTGTGTGTGGTGGGTTTTTTTTTTTTTTTTAAGATTTTTATTTATTTATTTGACAGAGAGTTACAGAGGGAGCACAAGTAGACAAAGCAGCAGGCAGAAGGAGAGGGAGAAGCAGGCTCTCTGCTGAGCAGGGAGTCCAATGTGAGGCTCTATCCCAGGACCCAGGGATCATGACCTGAGCTGAAGGCAGCTGCTTAACCAACTGAGCCATTCAGGGCCCCCAAACTAGCAATGTTAAATATTCTCATTTCACATGCTTAGACTGTATGTAGTACAACCTGTTCTTGTGACGTTTAGATATTGTAGGAAGAAGAAAAAACAACTTTGCCTTGTTTTAGGTGTCTTTTTAGATGGATGCAACAATAGTTAAGATATCAAGTAAACTTCACAGAAATTATTGGTCAGTGAAACTCTCAGAAAATATCTTTGCTCTGTACCATTTTAATGCAATGTAATGCCTTTGGCTTTTTATTGATAAAAACAACAACAAAACCACAGGGGAAATGCTATAACTCATTGAGCCTGACTAATGTGTATGGCTGGACATCTATATTGCTAAAATGAAACCCAGAATGAGTATGTTTGTTAATAGCAGATAGGACTTAAGAGGTATGGCAAGGCCTTTTAAAAACTAAACCTAGGGAACCCAGGCAACTGAGTCTACATCATTCTTTTTCAAGAGTTCTATATCACAAAATAAATTTTTTGTCAAGGGGTACATACTGCAAAAGAAATCCTTTTTCAAGGAGCATACATTGCAAAATAAAGTTTCTGCTTTATAATTAATTTATAATTAAAGTTTCTGCTATATAATTGTATAAATTAGTGCAAGAACTCTTCAGAATGTACAAGTAAGAGGACATGCAATGGAGTCCTTTGGCAGTCTCTTCAAGTCTATGCATGTGTAATTATGGTTTTAAACACCTAAAATAAAATATTAAAGTACAAATAACTACAAAACAAACCAATTATATTAAAATGCTGTTATCAAATTATTGTTAAAAACATGATATGCTCATATGTGTTTTGTTTTGTTTTTTTAACAATTTATTTGTCACAGAGAGAGAAAAAGAGCACAAGCAAGGGATGGGGTAGCAGAGGGGGAAGCAGACTCCCCGCTGAGCAGGGAGCTGGACTTGGGTTTTGATCCCAGGACCCCAGGATAATGACCTGACCCAAAGGCAGACACCTAATCCACTGAGCCACCTAGGAGTCCCAATATATGTTCTATCTTATTAACACATTAAATAACAGATTTCTTGGCAGGTTTAAAGACTGTTGTTTTTTCAAGGTGGTCATAAGTATAAATAAGTCAGGTTAACTGTGACAACAACAGATTTCTATTATGTCTATTGGTGACAAAATCACCGGAGTTCCCAATAGTAATAAGGTTTGTCATCTATATTTGTAATGGAAAGAAACGATATTTCCTCTAGAGGAAATATAAATAAATATAACTAAAAATAAGGACATGATTTTTAAAATTTCTAATCACACAGGTACACACCACCCCACACCAAACAAGAGCAACAACATACACGAACAAACAAAAAAATTACAGGAGACTATATGCAGACTCCAAATTCAGAAATACATTAATGCTTATTTCGGCAGCACATATAATAAGACTGGAAAAATACAGAGAAAATTAGTATGGCCCCTACTCAAGGATGACACACAAATTCATGAAGAATTCCATATTTAAAAAAAATAAAGAACTTCTATATTAATGTGTTTCTATCTTACAATACAATTTGCCATCTCCTTGAAAACTTAAACAAAATTCTGATCACCTGAAAGAGAGAAAAGCTGAGAAAGAAATTAACGATGAAATGCAAATTCATTATCACAAAGAAAAAAATTTTTCCATTTTTTTGTATCTCTAAGTTCATGGATATTAACTAAACTCTATGTGCTAATCATTTAATAATAGATGTAATTCAAGTCATTTTACTATACAACTTAAACATACAGAATGCTGCATGTTGAATATATTTCAATAAAACAAAGAGAAATAAGTATGAATTTATAGGCATGCTTGTACATCAGGAAACTAAATGAACAAGTATGGAAATGAAATAGTTATCTAAAACAGTCATATATCATTGAGCTGAGTGACTATAAGAAGTCCAAAGACGTTAGTAATATTTTGTTGTCTTAAATTTTACAACATGTTGCCAAGAACATCATATTCTTTTCCTTTTTTTTTTCTTTTGCCTGCCAGAGTCACATGTTTCTCTCTCTCCCCACCCACTCCTTTTTAGACTATTTTTTTTTTGCAGGAATAGTCACATTTAAATAAAATCTTTGGATTAACAATAATCACAGTTTAAAAGAAATGCTATTCCTCTGATGATCTTATTAAGAGGTGAACTTTAAATAAATTGTCTTGATCTCTCAAAAAATTGAAATTTAGATTTATGATTTAGCAGCAAACCCAATTGCTATTCATGCACAATGATGTCAAAGTTAAGGCCTTGGTTAATTACTGAAACAGGCAGTGAATTCAACAATTTTTTTCAACAAGAGATATGAATGAATCTGCCAATCCTCCTTACTCTTATACAGAATAGATAAACTTACAACTAAGGTGAAGATGACATTTAAATTTTTAGGGAGTTTTCCTGTCCTTGGCAAATGAAATTATACCTTCTAAGATGAAAGATATATTTTTGAAATGAGAAGTGGCTTTTTAAAAATTTACCTAAGATAAATTGTAAACAAACTGATGGAGGTACAAAGCTATGCTAATAAAAGTTAAAAACTTTCTTGAGAAATATATGTGTCAGTGAGTGCCCACTCATTAAACTAATTGCTTAATCTTTGAAAACGATAGATTATTGTCATATAATGTAAGTATAAGCAATTGCAATTAAATATTCAACATTTCCCCCCTTCACCTAGGGAATGGTCCTCTATGAGCCCCCCTCTGAAAATTGAATATAATGAAGGAGAACCCATTAGACAATTTTTAGAATACTAAATGTGAAATTTCAAAATGCCACTGTTTTATTGAAAATGCCCTTTCCTTTGTTTGAACAGACACTAGTAGGAATGGGAATAAGTGTTAGAGCAGTTAAAAGCAGAAACAGAAATATATGACCATTATATTGAGATTTATCTCTAATGACTGACTATTCACAGGTGTTTAAAGTTTTAAAAGCTTTTTTCCATTCTTGAATGTGCCTTTTTGGGCTTTGACTATAAAGTAAAGGGAAAGAATAGCAATTTTATGTATTTAATACAGCCTTAGAGAAACACCTTCTGGCTTTAATGCCTTGTGATGATTTGGGTTTGGATCATTCTTTACTCATCAGATGCACTTTTTTTTTTTTTTTTTTTAAAGAAGAAGCAAAATGAAAACATTAAGATAAATTCACACCAGGCTTAATTTTTCAGAAGAGAAGAGAAAGAAAATGAACTGGTGCATCTTTAGAAGACAAAATATCATCCTTGTGGATATCCATTACAAAAAAGTCAACTGCAAATTATTTTAGGGTTTTCAGTCTCAAGATAATCTGGGTTGTATTTATGTGTTTTACTTAATGAAATGCTTATGCAATTATAAATGTTTGCAACACAATATTTCAAATTTATAAGCTTAGGAAAATACAGGTGTTTTCAGAGGCAACTTTTTAGGTCATCTTTAATGATTACATAACAATGACTCTGGATAATTATCTCTTTTGACCATAGTAACAAATGGAGAATAGGGCTAGCCCTGAGTCAGGAAGCTGGATCACAGGTAAAAAATGTGAAACAAAGTAGCAATAAGATTAAAAAGACAATTGTAGAATGGAGAGAAAAGTGGAAAGAAAGGAAAGAAATGGGAATAGAGGAGACATCAAGAAAGAACACCTTTTATTTTTCTAAGTACAACAAATTAGATTTGTGAAAAACTTTTGTAAAAACAAAGAAATGAATAAATATTAAAAAAAACATCCTTTGAAATTAAAAAAAAAATGAGCTTGTAAGGTAATAATACCAAAACCAAAGATGAAAAGAAAGAGGAAGAAAAGTGTGGTAAGTAGAAACCATGTGAAGCTGGCATACAGATGGTATAGACAGGGGCCTGGGTTTCCACAGGTCTGCCAGGAAGACGATGAACCATGGGTCTTGTCAAATGTGAAGACGCTCATGGCGTCAGCTTGACAAAGAGTTAGACTCAACTTCGTTTTTTGTTTCTTATAAAATCCTCATTTCTTAATATTTTTGAAAAGGTAAATTGTTTATGTGGTTTAAGAAAAACTATTTGAAAAGACGCGCAGAGTAGTTTTCAGTCTCATCCACACACTTCTATGCTGGTTTCACCCACTCCTATTAAGGAACAGAACCATTATCCTCGGTTTTCTGTTCATCTTTCCATGTTTCTTTATGCAAAATAAGAAATGCTCTACCACAACCTGATTTTTTTTCATTCAACAATATATTCTGGAAATCATTCCATAAAATTTCCTGGAGGTTATCATCCTTTTTAACATCTGAATAATGGTCTTTTAATGGTCTACCATAGTTTAGTCAAATCAGGCTTTTATGGGCATTTATTTAGGTTGTTTCCAAAATTTTGCTATCACAAATAACACTGCATGAATCATCTGTGTATAAGTTGTTTGGTATGTATGGAGTTTTATCCTTAGTGTATATAGCTATAAATAGTATTCACTGAAGGCTCAATGGGAAATGCATCTATTTTTCATAAATTTTACAAATTCTTCCCCAAAGATGTTGTGTATACCTATCAGCAATGTATGAGAATACTTCTTCACAGTTTCATCAATGGAGTGTACTTCCTGGCTTTTGAATTCTTGCCAATATAAGAGAAATAATAGTTTGGTGTACTTTATATTTTTAAATTTATGAGTAAGACTTAATACCCATCATTTGTACAAAGGCCACTTAGATATATTTAATTTGAACTGTCCATGTATTTTCTTGACTTATTTACTGACTTTTCAGTAATTCTATATATATAGCAGTGTGATACATCTATCTTATATATATTATATACATAATATGTAATTTTTTTACTAGTTTATCATTTATTTTATTTTTTGTTTATGGACTCTTTATTATTTTATATGGTCAAATTTATCATTTTCTTTATTATATAAGAATTTTGAGTTTTGTTTAGGTTTTCCCACATGCCAATTATAAAGGAACTTTATAATCTTATAAATATAGTCCTTTAATCTTCTTCTAGTCCTTGTTTAGTTTGTCTCTCTACATTTGTATTATTCATGCATTTAGACTTTATTCTGGTGTTTGGTGAGAGGTAAGGTCCAATTATATTTTTTAACTTTTATCTAGTTGACCTGTTACTATTTACCTTTAAAAAACATTTATTAGATGAACCTTGAAACTGAGTTCCCTCATAAAATTTAGACCTTCAAACTGCTATACTTTCAAAACAAGATAGACTAGAAAAATAGCACTTGGAAGCATAGAGAGCTTACTTTTATCAGCCTGCATTTGAGAAAAATACTTTCTAGAATATAAGGCAAAGCTCAACAGCCATAATCACTTTCATACAGGCTTGGTTTTTCTTTCTACAGTGCAATCAAGTTGAAAAGTAAAAACAAAACACAAGGAAAAGGCGTGAGAAAATTTTTACACACACTTGTGAGTAATAAGAATTAAAATCAGAAAATGGTTAAACAATTACAAAACTACTGTGAAACAAGGCAAGAAGTAATTAGCTAAATCATTGTGTATAATAAAACTGTACATTTAAACTAATATTAGAAAATAAAAATGCCTGAAAATGATTGAGTCATGCCTAATAGGAAGACAGAATTAAAACTATGTAATAAAGCAAAAGAGATAGGGAAAAAAGAAATTAAAAAAGAGACAGATAACAGAAAGAAATAAAAATGTTACAGAGTTGTACAGATCCTACTATTAGGAAAGATGTGGAGGAATGGAATTCTCATGTACTGATAACAGGAGGGCAAACTACTTTGGAGAACAATTTATCTAGTTCATTTAAACCATAATATATCCTAAAACAAGCAATCCCCAGTAATCCTATCCGTGAGTGAGCAGTCCACTAAAATGTATGCAAAAATGTTGACTCAAGTAACATTTAGAATAGGGAAAATTGTAAAGAATATCCATATCCCTCAATAAGAAAATAAATAAATGGTGGTATATCCCTACTACAGAGCATTTTACAATATAAATTAATCTTGAAAAAATAAATTCAATGAAAAATTAAGTTGCAGAAGGTTATGAAAAATATACAAATTTTTGTATGTTTAAGATATGCAAATACTAAAATACAGAATTTAAAAAAATATTAAGTTTTGAATTACTTTCTATACCCAATGTGGGGCTCTAACTTACAACCTCAAAATCAAGCCACATGTTCCATTGACTAAGTCAGCCAGGTGCCCCTAAAATACAGAATTTTTAAATTTCAAAATGTGGGTAGTGGTTTATTAAATTAAAGCTAAAGGAGAGACAGATAAATTTTAAAGTGGTATTCAGGGCTCATCAACTGCACTGACATGTTTTACTTCCTAAATCTGGTTATGAGCATACAGTTTTTTATCATATTGAATCCATAGTTTTATAAATAATGTATTACCAAAGTACTATAAAACAAAACAAAAAAAATGATAAAGGAACAGAAGTAGAAATAAGAATAGGAATACAAGCAATAGACTAGAGGATAAAAGGACATAAAGGAAAAGGAAGAAAGGAAATTAACATAGTCCCTTCTAAAGGGCTGGCAAAGTCCTACAATTAGGCTAATCATCCACCTAACTATCTCTGCCCTTAGTAATTTATTGTAGGGAAAATACAACAATAACAAAACACACAAACAAACAAACAAAAAGCCTATGAGGTATTTCAAGACCAGAAGATTATAATTAATAAAATATGGAGAAAATATGTTATTTACTTTAAAAAGCAGCTTATGTGAAAAAGCAGGTGCACACTAAAGACAGAATAATAAAAGGTGGAAAGATCAGGAACCATTTAAGCACTTGTTGCCATAAATACCTTAATAGTCTATGTCCCAAGACTCAGAATATTTAGGAAATTAACTCTGGGGCAGAGCAAATTCACAAGAGTTCTAGAAACAGAATTCATCAACAGCATCCTTTCTGCCTTGGCAAAGAAAGAAACACTATCTCCAAAAGCAATTATTTACTCCCAATCCCAGTTCACCTCTAAGCCAACCCTTGAATTTGTTGAGGGGACAAACAAAAGAGACCTCCATTGAGTTTGTTCTGTGTAGGCTCAAACCTGCGTCCTGTCCAGTGTGCAGACTGGGAGTCCAGTGTGATGTAGTTGGATAACTACATTTTAAGCCTAGAAATCCAGAATCTAAGACTCTGACTAGTTGCACACAAGACACCCATGGGCCCAACACTGCAAAAACATTTCAGGGCCAAATGTCACCCCAAAGGCAGAAGAAAATCAGCTGGATTTCTTTCCACGTGTATCACTCACTATATCTTTATAAAAATTAAACAATTTCTGCTGTATTGTGTGAATAATTATTTTAATAGATTTGATTGGGTTGTTTTTATTTTGAACTGGGAAATGATATAAGGTGAGCTATTTCAATAAATGTTATCTGAATTTCTTTTTTCTTTTCAGCCTTTCTTCTACCCACTCCCCAAACTCCAGTGAAAATATCATTTATTCAGAGCTAAATATACATGGTAGAATCCTGGAAAGAATATATCAAAAGATCATAATTGAAAATGTTTCATTATTAAAATAACTCATTGAAGACATGATATGTGAATTCCTACAAGTTTTGTTAATGAATCATCCCTAAATTGTTCCCAGAAGCATAATAAATAATTACTTAGAGCTTGATGTATTTTTGCACATAACTTTCATAAATTATGAGTAAATTCCACTGTGTTTATGGTTTCTAAAATAAATATATGTAAGCAAAAAGTCCCCAATAAGAAAGCTTTTTATGGAAAAAAATACAAACCATGGCCAGATGGTAACTTTTTAAAAAATATTTTATTTACTTATTTTATTTGAGTGGGGGAGGGGCAGAGGGCGAGGAAAAGAGAAAAATCCCAAGCTGACTCAGGGTAAAGCGCTGAGCCAGACACAGAGCTCAATCTCACAACCCTGAGATCATGACCTGAGCCAAAACCAGGAGTCAGAGGCTCAACCAACTGAGCCACCCAGGCAGCACGGGGTAGATAGTTATTTTAAAGCACCTAAAAATACTGAAAAATTGTATACTTATGCTTAGAAAAAAACTCATGTCTATATTTCATTAGAGCATAATCATCTCCTTCCAAATACATCTATCACTAAAGTAGAGGCAAACTGCCCAAGAATGAACTCAGTAGGGAGTTACTGTCTACTTGACTTCATTTCTTCACAGTGATAAGCTTAGCAGATTCAGCTTACAACAAAAAGGAAACAACTTTTACCATCATGGGATCTAATGGAAACATAGAAAAGAGATATACACATAATAATAAAATTTTATATTCCTTAGGAACTTTTAAATTTTGGTGCATAAAATAATCTTATGGATGATCAGAGGAACATTCTGAAATCCAAGTAATAGTAAGTTAGGAAATGGTTTGTACTAATATGTATAGTTGTAAATATCTAATGATTTAATAATGCAATCTGTAATTTATACAACATTTAATATTTACAACAATCCCTTGAAGAAGATAGAAAATTATTATTATCCCATTTTTAAGAAGAGAATTACTGAAAACATAGTTAAATGGTAATTTATCTAAGACTACACTTTTGGTAAAGTTGTTGAGCCAAAACTCTAAGTCTAAAAACAATAGTTATACTGCTACAATACACCTTGTATTTAGCAGAACAAATTAAACATCTTTTAAAAAAAGACCTGAGTAGGGGCACCAGAGTGGCTCAGTGGGTTGGGCCTCTGCCTTCGGCTCAGGTCATGATCTCAGGGTCCTGGGATCGAGCCCTACATCGGGCTCTCTGCTCAGTGGGGAGCCTGCTTCCTCCTCTCTCTCTGCCTGCCTCTCTGCATACTTGTGATCTTTGTCTGTCAAATAAATAAATAAAATCTTTAAAAAAAATTAAAAAATAAAAATAAATAAAAAAGACCTGAGTAGAGAGCAACTTTCTTCTTCCTCCCTCTCTCCCCTCCTTCTTCTTTCATTTCTTCCAAATATTGTGGATCAAGATACACATAAAATAATCAGTACATGTGCATAGTATCAAGCATGGAGTTATATTCACTTTCCACAAGAAGGACTCCAGAGAGTCCACCACTCTTCTAGAATCATTAACACAGTTTGTTTTTTACTATTCTGGGGAGAAGTGCCTTGTTTTCAATACTAGACTTTGAAAGGATTCATGACATATCTCCTTCTTGACATTTTATGAATTATTGTCCTAAAATCTTCCCATTTGCAAGCTTAAAATGCATAGCACTTTCTGAACTTTACCAAAACATTAGTTCCATTTAACAATCATCAAATGTTTGGTCAATCCTAAAGGAACAACACATAAATATATTCCATAAATGTGTTTTTAATACTAAAAACTAAATAAAAACTTTATTTACATTAGCAGTTGTGAAATACTGCTCATAAAATTTTCCTCATCCTCTCTCTTTCTATCCTCCTCATTCCTTCCCTTGTTCCAATATTCCCTCTTCCTCTCCCTCTCCTCCAGAAAACACATTTGCTCCAGAAAGTGCCCCATAATTGGGAATTACAAAGAGGAACAAATTCTGATCCCTAATTTGTAGTCTAATTAGTAGGAGATCAAATCATCTCCAAACAAATATTCAAAATAATTAGTATAAGAATATTGTTGTGACAGCACCTTGGTGTATATTACAGAGCTTGACTCACTTGCTCTCTCACTTTCAAGAAAAGACAATGACATATTCTGGTATTTAGATACATTCAGAGTCCTCCAAGGGTGACCACCCCACTGTGTTACAGTACAGGGTTAAGAACATTCTCCATGAGCTGCTAAACACAGAATTGCTAGGAGCAGGGAATTAGCTTCCATCTAAATTTAAGTAATGGCAATAGATTATATTTATGAAAAATGTATATGGTCAAAGCGAGAGTTTCTCAATCAAGAGTGATTGTAGGCTCTGGTCAAAGATAGCTGACACAATAGCAGTGTATCACTTTTATACTGCCCCAAACCATTAGAATGATAGAAGAAATGTAAAATTGAAAATGAATCCATATTAGTACTGTAAAGTAGAAAAAGACTATTAATAGGACAAAATTTGAGGAATATATGGAAGATTTAAAGTAGATGAGTGTGAAAAGAAGAAAAAAACCCAAAAAGCTAACAAATAAGCAAACCACACAGGATAATCATATCAAAAAAATGGGCAGAAGATATGAACAGACACTTCTCCAATGAAGACATACAAATGGCTATCAGACACATGAAAAAATGTTCATCATCACTAGCCATCAGGGAGATTCAAATTAAAACCACATTGAGATATCACCTTACACCAGTTAGAATGGCCAAAATTAGCAAGACAGGAAACGACATGTGTTGGAGGGGATGTGGAGAAAGGGGAACCCTCTTACACTGTTGGTGGGAATGCAAGTTGGTGCAGCCACTTTGGAAAACAGTGTGGAGATTCCTCAAGAAATTAAAAATAGAGCTTCCCTATGACCCTGCAATTGCACTACTGGGTATTTACCCCAAAGATACAGATGTAGTGAAAAGAAGGGCCATCCGTACCCCAATGTTTATAGCAGCAATGGCCATGGTCGCCAAACTGTGGAAAGAACCAAGATGCCCTTCAATGGACGAATGGATAAGGAAGATGTGGTCCATATACACTATGGAGTATTATGCCTCCATCAGAAAGGATGAATACCCAACTTTTGTAGCAACATGGACGGGACTGGAAGAGATTATGCTGAGTGAAATAAGTCAAGCAGAGAGAGTCAATTATCATATGATTTCACTTATTTGTGGAGCATAACAAATAGCATGGAGGACAAGGGGAGTTAGAGAGGAGAAGGGAGTTGGGGGAAATTGGAAGGGGAGGTGAGCCATGAGAGACTATGGACTCTGAAAAACAATCTGAGGGGTTTGAAGTAACGGGGGTGGGATGTTGGGGGAAGCAGGTTGTGGGTATTAGAGAGGGCACAGATTGCATGGAGCACTGGGTGTGGTGCAAAAAACAAGGAATACTGTTATGCTGGAAAAAAAAAAAGAGTCATTGCCTAAGATCTATAGAACTGTTTAAATATTGAAAAATGGCTTCAAAATGTTGAGGCCGATTCCACGTTAAAACCTGTTAAATCCCTAGGGCCTGCCTGGGCCTACTTAGCCAAGTGACTCCATGTTTCCTAGGCAGCCATTTTGTTATTTAATAAATGCCTCAGCAGTTACTGATACCGGTTCCGGGTAACCGTTGCTAAAACACATACCTAAAACAAGGCCATTTTGTTGTTTAATAAATGCCTCAGCAGTTACTAGTATCGGTTCCAGGTAACCGTTACTAAAACACACAGGTAGGAAACATCCAATCAGCCAAACCCACATATGTAGAGGTCTGCGGTTGTGCCCTATAAAACTAGCCTGTAAGACCAAGGGGGGTCGCTCTCTTCGGAGGCGGCCCTGGCTGGTCAGTCTGACTTCTAATGCTTGGCATAGAATAAAGCTTTACATAACTTTCACTTTGTCTCATTCTCGTTCCCCTGGCCGGTCAGTCTAACTTCTAATGCTTGGCATAGAATAAGGCTTTGCATAACTTTCACTTTGTCTCAGTCTCGTTCCTTTGATAATGGACCCAACATAAATTACAAAAAGTAAAAACCTCAAATGAAAATAACACACTTCCTTAAATGTCCACAGAACTTAAAATTCTAAAAATTGTCTTACTTGTTAAATGTAGAATATATAAACATTTTATTACATTCATTAATCAAGTTAGATATTCTCACTTTGCAAGAATCCACAAGGGTGATGATGATTACTGAGAAACCAGAGCCAACTGCATTGTTAGTTACTTTAGGTCAAAAATTTCTTTAATTAGTATATTTTTGTCTTACAAAATTTTCCTTTGTAAAGATTTATTTACTTATTTGAGTGACAGAGAGAGGTCACAAGTCGGGGGAGGGGCAAAGGGAGAGAATCTTCAGGCAGATTCCCGGCTGAGTGCACAGCCCTGTGTGGGGCTAAATCCCAGGACCCAGGAGATCATGACCTGAGCCAAAACCAAGAAGGGGATGCTCAACCGACTACACCACCCAGGTGTCCCTCAAAATATTGCCATTTGCTGTTGACATAGGAATACTTCAATGTGTTTGATATTTGGGTTATTGCCTCCCAAAAATAACTGAAGAAATACATTTTCTAAGTAGAGCTTTGATATAGCTCCAACAACTCAGGTAGCAATGTTGGAAGCAAAATCAGTCCATAGAGTAATAGGTAGAAAACTTAATTAAGTAGCTGGTTAGCTTTGAAGGTCGAGCCAGACTAGGGCTTTAAGTACATCTTGCTAAAGGCAATCCTTGAGGAGACACAAAGTGGTTGAGAAAGTTGGAGGATAAAGCTCGGTGATGCCTCAGCTTCACACAGGAAAATAAGCCAACTGGACTACAGGTTTCCAGCAGCAACATCTGATGAGTCATACAGATCTTCAAGAGTACTGAGTTAAGACCCTCTACTAATAGTTTCGGTCAGTCAAGACCCTCATTTACATACAAATGTATTTGTAAGCATATATATGTATGTATAGAAATGTATATATAGAAATATATATATATGTGTGTATATGTGTGTATATACACACACGCAAACTGTCCAATTCACTAAATATTTGAGGAAAATCATTGGCAGTTAAGTCTGTAAAAGCAAGGAGTAAACCGGAGAAGCAGAGCTGAATCAGGAAAGAAAAGAAATCATTGAAAAAAAAAAAAATGTATAATTTGTATCTTCAAAGAGTTTTAAGATACTATCACATAACTAAAAACAGAAAGCCTTGTTATTTAAAAACAAAACCAAGAACCCAGGGTTCTTTGAAATTAAAAGTATAGCTGCTGAAATTTTTAAAGGTAGGGGAAAAAAGAAAGAAAAAAGAAAAGAAAAGCCAACAGAAATAGAGAATTCTACAAACGCAAAAGATTAAATCCGTGTAAAAGCAAGGAAAGAGATTCTTCCAGAACATAGAATACAGAAGTATTAATACATCCTCAAACTCCACAGTCCTAGACAGTGAAATCTCCAAAGATAAAAACAACAATCCCATAAACAGCTGGGAAGAAGAAAGATGGTATCTATGAAGAAATATGAACCAAACTCATTTATATCAAGAAATAAGGAATGGTAACAAAACAAACAAAAATACAAAATGTATCATTATGTAAAAGCTGCTAAGGAAGTTTTGAACCTGAAATATACACTGACCCTCCAGAATATTCAAAACAGAGAACTTTAAAAAATATGACGATAGGTGTATGCAAACTGAAAAATGGCTTTAAGGGAAAATGAAGACATGATATTCAAAAAATAAGAGTGAACAAATAAAATTGCCGGGAACAGTAATTTATATAATTTTTAATAACCATAATTCTATGTAAATATTCACAAAACAGAAATGCATAATGCAATAAAAATAGAGATTTAATAAATGTTGACAAAAGGAAATCTTTGGGAACAGACTTAAAAAAAAAATTTTTTTTTAAACCTAAAAGTAAAGTCTACAAATTAACGCGAAAACTGTTTAAAGTAGCTCTTACAAAGGTTCAAGGAGTGGTTTGAGGCAGAATAAGAGAATCCTCACTCTTTATAGATGTCTTTATTCTTTTTAAGATTATTTATTTATTTATTTGACAGAGAGGGAGAGAGAGTGAGGGAGGGAGCAAGCACAAGCAGGGGGAGCAGCAGGCAGAGGGAGAAGCAGGCTCCCCGCTCGGCACAGAGCCTGATGTGGGGCTTAGTCCCAGGACCTGGGATCATGACCCGAGCCAAAGGCAGCCGCTTAACCAAGTGAACCACCCAGGTGCACCTATAGATGTCTCTATTATTTGACTTGTTTATAATGAGCATGTATCATTTGTTTTTTAAAAATTTAAATATAGGTGGCCACAAGATGGGTCTATCTGCTATTCACCTAACCAAATAATTTATAGAATAAGATACTAAAGAATTACTTCCTTGCCAATTACAGGTTTCAATTTAAAGCAAATAGGTTTCATGCAAGCATTAAACAAGATGTCTGTGGGTCCATTTTATAGCATCACTTTATCAATTTATTATACCATAAATTAGCATGTAAACATTGGTAATAGCTAAAAGATTGCAAACACATTTGTTGCCTTATAACTTTTATTTCCCAATGCTCCATAATGCATCATAAAAGGATTCAAACCCTTCCATGTCATTAACGGCTAAAGCAACTTGAAAGAAAATATCTAGGCTTATCACAACTTTTTTTTTTTTTAAGATTTTTGTTTATTTATTTGAGAGAGAGAGAGAGAGAGCACGCATAAATGGGGGAAAGGGCAGAGGGAGAAGGAAAGAAATCCTCAAGCAGACTCCCCAGTAAGCCGGAACTCAAGGCAGTTCTCAATCCCAGTACCCTGGGATATGACCTGAGGAGAAATCAAGAGAGCAATGCTTAACTGAATGAGCCACTCAGGCCCCAGGCAGCTGGGCTTATCACAACTTTTTTTTTTTTTTTAACAGTCTTTTTAAAAATCCTTTTAAAGATTTTATTTATTTATTTGACAGAGAGCAAGAGAGGAAACACAAGCACGGGGGAGCAGGAGAGGAAGAATCAGGCTTCCTGCCGAGCAGGGAGCAGGATGCGGGGCTTGATCCCAGGACCCTGGGATCATGACCTGAGATGAACACAGATGCTTAACGACTCAGCCACCCAGGCGGTCCTTGTCACAACTTTTTTTTTTTTTAAAGATTTTATTTACGTCTCAGAGAGATAGAGAGAAACCACAAGTAGGCAGAGCAGCAGGCAGAGGAAGAGGGAGAAGCAGGCTCTCCACTGAGCAGGGAGCCCAACATGGGGCTCGATCCCAGGACTCTGGGATTGTGACCTGAGCCAAAGGCAGCCGCTTAACCAACTGAGCCACCCAGGTGCCCCCATGTCACAACTTTTGAACTGATTATCTCTTTTCCCTCTACCTAGCAACAATGCTGAGGAACTTTGTCTCCACTCTTTGGAAGCCTAGCTGCTCATTGGAATTCATATCCAGTCCTTTGGTTTATCAACTTTGCACTTGGTGACTCTCAGTTCCATTCCTGTCCACTGATCCAGTCAGGCACCCTTGGGCTTACATCTCTCTGCCCGGAAATTTGAGTTGTAAATACTCATTTATGAATGAACACAAACATGACACTTCTTGCTTATTTCCAGCAGTAAGTGCTTTATTATAGAAACCATCTGGCTCCTGGTTCTTGGTCTTCCTCTTGTTTTTGTTGCCTCAGTATGTTCTTTCAACATTACCTCTGGTAATCTCCCGCCTTCCCTATCATGACAGGCTTAAATGACCTCTTAACGCTTTGATGTTTGAACCACCCTGCTGCCAGGGTTCTAGAGAAACATTCCAAGGCTCCATTTTCTGGATGACACTTGAATAATGCGCCCACATTCCTGGCAAAAAGGCATGTTTTTCCACTGGCACAGGGAACAATGGACACTGTAGGAGCATATGTTTGTCAGCCTTTGGGAACAACTCAAAAAGGGGAGAGGTTTCTCATATTGTTAAAGGGACTTTCTGAAAGTCATGGGTGAATCAACATAAACTTTAAGATAAACTTATTTATATTTTTAGCATTTGCTACTTTGTTATGGAATCTCAAAGGCATATTCTATAAATAGTTCTTTTATTTCTTTTTAGAACAGTGTTTCTCAACCAGGAGTAATTTTTCCCGGAGGGGACATGGCAATGCTTGGAAATATTTGGGCTTTCACACCTGAGAGATGCCATCAGCATTTAGTGGGTAGAGGTTAGGGATGCCTCTAACCATTCTGGAATGCATAGAACTGCCCTTCATAGCAAAGAATTGCCCAGTCCAAAATGTCAATAGTGCTAGGATAAAAAATCTTGATCTAGACTCTAGCTAGTTCCAAGATGGCAAGGAAATTGTGTTCTTCCTCACAATGCTAAAGAAAAATTTTGAATTCTTCTTTCTTTACTGTCATTTCACCCCCTGTTTGAGGTTAGGCATGGGCGTCTGAACTTCTTTAGTCCATGAAACATAAGGGAGAGTGAGACCATTTAAGAACTAGCATGTGATTCTTCATCTTCTCATTTTTCCTTCCATAGAGACCAAAAGATTACCTTCAACAATTAAGAGGCTTTATCTGCCCAAATCAGGCTGAGGGGAGTAGCTCTGGAGAGTCACCTGAACTTGCAATGGATTTTAACAAATTCAAAATAGTACTTTGTGTTAAGCCCCTGAAGTTTGCGGGTTTTCTGCAACACAACCTAGCCCATCCCCTTGACTTTAATCTTCACATCCCAAGCTCCTAGTTTGCCTTCATGGTTGGGAAACTCAAGGCATTTCATAAATGTTCATTGAATTCATGAATTTATATGTATACAGGCATTTATATGTATACATACATATACAGAAATATACAAAATTCTTGCTTAGTTGAAAGGAGTTAATTAGAACAATAAATACCCAATTTGTAAGTTGCCAAAGCTACATTTAAAGGATATTAGAACATGAACAGACATTTCTGCAAAGAAGACATCCAGATGACCAACAGACACATGAAAAAGTGCTCCATATCACTCGGCATCAGGGAAATACAAATCAAAACCACAATGAGATACCACCTCACACCAGTCAGAATGGCTAAAATTAACAAGTCCGGAAATGACAGATGCTGGCGAGGATGGGGAGAAAGGGGAACCCTCCTACACTGTTGGTGGGAATGCAAGCTGGTGCAACCACTCTGGAAAACAGCATGGAGGTTCCTCAAAATGTTGAAAATAGAACTACCCTATGACCCAGCAATTGCTCTGCTGGGTATTTACCCTAAAGATACAAACGTAGTGATCCGAAGGGGCACGTGCACCCGAATATTTATAGCAGCAATGTCTACAATAGCCAAACTATGGAAAGAACCTAGATGTCCATCAACAGACGAATGGATAAAGAAGAAGTGGTATATATACACAATGGAATACTATGCAGCCATCAAAAGAAATGAAATCTTGACATTTGCGACGACATGGATGGAACTAGAGGATATCATGCTTAGCGAAATAAGTCAATCAGAGAAAGACAACTATCATATGATCTCCCTGATATAAGGGAGAGGAGATGCAACATGGGGGGTTAAGGGGGTAGGAGAAGAGTAAATGAAGCAAGATGGGATTGGGAGGGAGATAAACCATAAGTGACTCTTAATCTCACAAAACAAACTGAGGGTTGCTGGGGGGAGGGGGTTTGGGAGAGGGGGGGTGGGGTTATGGACATTGGGTAGGGTATGTGCTATGGTGAGTGCTGTGAAGTGTGTAAACCTGGCGATTCACAGACCTGTACCCCTGGGGGAAAAATATATTATATGTTTATAAAAAATAAAATAAAAAAAAATTTAAAAAAAAGGATATTAGAAAATATATCAAACATTATAAAGTACAAAGAGTAACATGAAAGGTATCAGTGCACCTGCCATTCACATTTAATAGACATTAACCTTTTGTTATAAATATCGTGGGTATTATTAAGACATGACTAGATAAAATAAGCTCATTTTTCTTCTGTCAATTTTTGCTTCAAATATTTTTAGGCTATGCTGTTAAATGCTCATCTGTTTGGGATTACATGAAGACATACTGAATTACTCTTTTTTTCCAGAATGAAATAACTCTTTTCATTTTGGGTAATTGTTCTTATTAAGTCCATTTTGTCTTAGATTGTTATTTCTATACAAGTATTCCTTTGGTTAGTAAAACTCTGGCATATCTCTTCCCAGCTCTGCTTTCAACTGTTACTGTGTTATCTTTTAGCTGCATCTCTTGTTAAAAAAAAAATCCTATTATGTTGTTTCTAATTCTGTTGATAATTTCTTTCTTATCCCTAGAAAGTCAATATGCTTATATTTACTCTTATTTAGATTTACTTCTACATATATTTTTGCTTTATCATTGCTTCTTTTCTGATTCCCCATTTTCCAATAATTAGATTTATAGATTTTAATTTATTCATTTGCACCCCACTCATTTGCAATAAATGAATTATACATTTTTAATGCTTTTAGGAATTATATTTAATTGCTAAGTTGTAAACTTGGAACAAAGTCTAAAATTAACATATTTCTCTTCACATTTCATTATATTTCCTGTTATTTTAGCATGCCTTGTTCTTAACTCCCTGCCAAAATTAGTATGTTCTTCTTATTATTTAACCATCTTTACTTATCTTGACATTATTGTTTGCCTATGTATGTGACTGGGGTTTCTCCTTGCATCTAACTTGTTTCTTAAAAATTCAATTAATCTCTTACTGAATTACAGCTGTAGCATTTATTTCAGTACAGTTCTCTGAGTGGGAAATTCAGACTTTATCTTGTTTTCATTTCACATAGTATCGAATGATAGTTAAGTGGGTATAGAATTTTACAATATTTATATCTCAGTATTCTGAAGATAATATTTCATTAACTTCTAGTTGATAGTAATTCAAATGTCAGCTAAATTTATTTTTATTTGTAGGTAGATGGTCTTTTTTTCTGGTATCCCTTAAAATGTTCTCTTCATTTTAATTTTTATGGTGATTTGCAATATCGAGTACTCAAAACTATGTGTAATTATTATCTGTAAAGAATGCATGCTTTTCATTAGACAATTTCAGAAAATCATTGTTTTGTTTTTCTTTACTATCTCTAATTCATTCTATTTCACTCTGCATATTCTATCAATATACAGATTATGCCTTATTCTAAACTCCATTTCTGCTAACTTTCCTTTTATAAATGTCTTGTCTTTACAACTTTGTAATTTTTTTTGTATTTTTCTGTGTACCTTCTAACACACTAACAACTCTTCAAAATTGTGATACCTGCCTATTAATTTCCTTATTGAATTTTAATTATCCCTATTATATTCTTTACTTGTAGTCAGTTGATTGGTTTCTAATTTTCTAATTGTTTTCATTTCATCTTCCATTATATGCTCGAGTTCTTCTCTATTACTTCATTAATTTTAGAAATTATTTGGGGTTTCTTTAAGAGTGTTCACTTTTGTCCAGCTTTCAAGTGTCAATTCTCCCGCTACTTGTGTTTGCTTTTTCTCCTTCATTGTGGTCTACTGACATTTTTGATCGTGTGCCCTGCATTGTGGAAGTGTCCCTACAAAGGCATTTGACCTTTGCTTGTGCAGTGTACTCAGCTGTCTCACAGAATTTGATGGCGTTTAAGTTATTTTTTGAAACTAAATTCACAATGCACAGGGTATGTAAATTTGGACTCTATACCTGTAGAACATGGGTTTAGAAGTGCAATTTCCACCTCCCTTCCCTTCTCCACCTAGACACACTTACAGCCTTGATAGATAATACAGCTTCTTTGCCATGTCTCAGTTTCATGAAGAGTGTTATTTAAATCTCCTTTTTTTAAAGGAGCTGTCTTTAGAGGATCCTGACTTCATATAGGAATTTCTTTTCCACTCTTTTATCTCCTATACATAGATGGGAAATAAACCAAGACCCTAGGGCAATCTTCTGGGACATGGTATTCCCACCTTGTTTCTGGAACATGAGAATTTCTTATAGCTCAAATATCTATTCTTTTAAAATTATTGTTACATCTTCATATTTTTTATTTTTATGAGGAGAGATGGGAAAGTTCATTTTAATTCATTCAGATAGGTTCATCAATTATGTCAAGGACACCTTTAAGGTCAAAAAAATACGTCTAAACCTTTTCACATACTAATAGCTAAAATTCTAGCACATATAAATTCAGTAAAGATACTAAATGGAAAATGTGAATACGTATATACAGAACATGACTATTCTGCCTAATTCTAAAGGAAATCATTTTATTTAAATATTTATCTCTATATTCATTATAATAACCAAGAGGTTTTTTTAGATGTCTATGATAAACATTTTTGGTGCTAGGAGTCTAAATTCCCCCTGCCAAAGTTCTGCTTAACCATTTCTGGATACTCTAAGTCTATGCTTAAATATATGTCCTCTATGCAGGACAAACTACATAACCCTATTCTCCAATGCAAAATTTGTGGGAACTTGTGAAGAATAAATATGTGGGGCTCTTTTCCACAAATTATTAAACATTTCAAGATAATAACAGCAGAGCATTAAGCTGAGTATAGGGTCTCTCAGAGCATAAAGCCATTTGTGACTGCACAAGTCACAGACCCACAAAGCAGGCTTTGCTTCTATATATACTACCTCTAAGATTCAGTAAACTTAATTCATTTCTTAATATGTTTTTATTAATTTTCTATGTTCCAAATGCTGTAATAGAAAATGAACAAAAGATAACATTTAGTAATTAAGTTAAAGTATATTTTTAAACTTTTACTAAAATAAGCAACTCTTAATTTTAAAATAAAAAATCACAGAATTTTAAAAATGCAACACAAATATTTAATTTGCACTCTCTGAGAAGAATCTCTCATTATGGGATGCTTAGGAAATTCTGGATTCTATGTAACGAGTATATGATTTGTCATGCAATGCATGATAGGAAATTCTTTAAGTAATGTAGAGTTACAGAGCTGTGACTGCACGTTAAGAACATAACAAAAGTGACTGTCAACATAATGTCTGCTAAAAGGAGACCTAGGTGGTAGGGGCAATGCTAGCTGCTTAGTTTTCAAGGATGTTAGTAGAAACTCTTTTTCTTTTTCTATTTTTTTTCTAAAGTTGAACCACATGGGGAACCCAGGACGGAGATAGTTTCTGTGCTCCAGCAGTTTCATCAGCAACAACAGCTGGAACCTAAATATAGATAAGGCTCTAAACACAGCAGTTAGTATGATTAAACTCTCAACATGGGAAGCAACCAGAGTTATGCTAAATGTGGATGCTCCAAACCTCAAAGCTTCATGAGGAGTCAGGGTCAGTTAAAATCATTGTCAAAAACTCACAACACCAATTTCCCCAGGTACTATAACATTAGAGACAAAGAAAATAACCTCAAAATAGAAACAAACAATATTATTCCCAGAATCTCTCCTCTTGGGTTCTGAGTCAAGCCAACTTGAGTTTTGATTCCTGGCTCTACACTGACTAGGTCTATGACTTTGAGTAAGTTTCTTTGTTCTCTCAGCCTCAGTTTCCTTACATATTTTATGGAAGGATTGAGGGAGAGGGAGAGAACACAGGTGAATTTCTCCGTTTGGTGCCAAGTCCATTACAAGTGCTCAATATGAGTTGAAGCAGAATGATCCTTTTGAAAATTATATTAGGTACGTGCCTAATATAATTTTTAAAATGGCTATGGAATGAAGATAGTTTATTTCATAAAAAAGACCATTCTGGAACTCTGACCTTCTCAACTTGAGGTTGCTCTATAAACTTTTTATTCTTACCTCCTCAAAACTCCAGAGAAAACTAATAGCAAAAAGAAATAACACACCACTCAGTGATCCTAATTCAGCTATTTGTACCTAAAACAAGTACACCCTAAAAGAAATGAATAAAAAAAAATGACATATCAGAAAATTCCCAAGATTAGCACAAAAACACGGACACTCTGATAGCATACCCGGGATCTTATAAGAAATCTACAGCTCTAGAAAGAAAGTAGTATTTGTCCTAACCAAACTCAAGAGATTCTCCACCATGTAGCATATCATCTTTTTTAAGAATGAAAAAGAATAGAAAAAAAAAATTGGAGAAGGAGGGGTGCCTGGGTGGTTCAGTGGGTTAAAGCCTCTGCCTTCAGCTCAGGTCATGATCTGGGGTCCTGGGATTGAGCCCTGCATTGGGCTTTTTGCTCAGTGGGGAGTCTGCTTCCTCCTCTCTCTCTGCCTGCCTCTGCCTACTTGTGATCTCTGTCAAATAAATAAATAAAATATTTTTAAAAAATTATATAAAAAAATGGAGAAGGAAAATTTCAAGAACATTTTAAAAATTTTTAAAACTTACTGTTCAGAAATAGCAACTACTCTTTCAAATAATGTGTAAAATAATTATCAGAAAAGAGAATATTTTTAAAAAGACAGGCCAGTGGGGTTTGCTTATTTATTTATTTATTTAACCAGGAAGTACATGAGTACTTATTCTGTGAGGATTAGAGAAGAGTCTAAGTAATGAAGATAAACGTGAGGGCTCTGGAAGAGGCAAATCCAGATAAAATAGAAGTACACAGTTCTCTGTACCTAAAAAAAAAAAAAAAACCTGTATTTTTATCTGCTCTTTCTAAGTGTTTCCCCCCCTCACTGAGGCCTTATCTTATTTTTATCTTCCCTGCCCATGCCTTGTCTAAGCATGGTATCATGAACCTTTCAATTAATATGGTTCAATTGAAATACTGATGGTGAAGGAGAAGCAGAAAGAGACTAAAGGATCAGTCAAAAGTGAGAACAGGAGGCAGCAGTGTAGCAAATGAGACTGGTCAGGAATGAACCCAACTCATGTATATTTTGTGCCATCAATCAATCTGTGTAGAGACCATAAGCTTTAGACTAAAAGACCAGGACTGAGGGAACATGGTCATAATGTTATAATCATGCACACACAACTTTTATATTAACATTTGAAAAACCAGCGGCATAGAACACTAAAAAGTATCACACTGAGAAACTTAATCTGATTTCTCCTTTCAAATTAAAGTTTTACATTAAAATCCATCTTCACTGAGAATAAAATGGAGTCATTTTGACAATGTTTCTTCCCTTTGCACTTTACAATAAATGACTAAGCTGATTCAGGCTGAGGGCAAATGCAGAGAAGTTGATCAAACAAAAAGACATTCTAAATATGAATTGAAAGCAAAGAAATGCATTTTATTTCAAATAGATGATTCAGTGAATTTCAGTAGAAAATAGTATATCGTGGATTCAAACACACTGTAGGTTGAGTCATGTGAATCTCACACTGGTAAAAAGTACATTTTATTATAGACAAAGGCCCAAAGTAAGAACTTCAAAGAGTACCTTATAGCTGGTATAGTGCTATAGAATGAGGCCAATCTAGAACAAGGACTTCACAGACAACATGATGACAATAAAATCATAATGTTCAATAATCACTCTCAACATGAATGTCCTAAATGTTCCCATGAAATGGCACAGGGCTGCAGACTAGATAAAAAGACATGACCCATCCATATGCTGTCTACAAGAGACTCACTTTGAACCTAAAGATACATCCAGACAGAATGTGAGGAGATGGAAAACCATTTTTCATGCCAACAGACCTCAAAAGAAAGCTAGGGTAGGAATTCTCATATCAGGAATATTAGATTTTAAGCTAAAGACTGTAGTAAGAGATACAGAAGGACACTACACCATTCTTTTTTTTTTTTTTTTGAAGATTTTATTTATTTATTTGACAGAGAGATCACAAGTAGATAGAGAGGCAGGCAGAGAGAGGGAGGGAAGCAGGCTCCCTGCTGAGCAGAGAGCCCAATGTGGGACTTGATCCCAGGATCCTGAGATCATGACCTGAGCCGAATGCAGCAGCTTAAACCACTGAGCCACCCAGGCACCCGCCACTACACCATTCTTAAAGGGTTTATCCAACAAGAGGATCTAACAATTGTAAATATCTATGCCCCAACATGGGAACAGCCAAATATACAAGCCAACTGTTAACTAAAATGAAGAGACATATTGGCATATTAACTAAAATAAAGAGATTATTGACAATAATATGTTAATAGTAGGAGACCTCAAGCCTCCAATCTCAGCAATAGACAGATCAACTAAGCAGGAAATCAACAAAGAAACAAGAGCTTTGAATGACACACTGGACCCTCATAGATACATACAGAACATTCCACCCTACAACAACAGAATAGTCATTCTTCTTGAGTCACATGGAACTTTCTCCAGAATAGACCATATCCTGGGTCACCAATCAGGTCTCAAGTGATACCAAAAGAATCAGCTTATTCCCTGCATATTCTCAGACCACAGTGCTTTGAAATTAGAACTCAATTGTAAGAAAAAATTTGGAAGAAATTCAAACACTTGGAAGCTAAAGACCATCCTGCTCAAGAATGTTTGTGTCAACCAGGAACTCAAGAAGAACTTAAATAGTTCATGGAAATCAATGAGAATGAAAACACATTGGTCTAAAACCTTTGGGATACTGCAAAGGCAGTCCTAAGGGAGAAATACATAACCCATCCAGTGTCACTCAAAAAAATAGAAAAATCCTGTATGCACAATCTAACTTTACACCTTAAAGAGCTGGAGAAAGAACAACAAATAAAGCCTAAGCCACATAAAAGAAGAGAAATACTTAAGGTTAGACCAGAGATCAAATGAATTAGAAACCAAAAATACAGTAGAGTAAATCAATGAAACTAGAAGCTGGTTCTTTGAAAGAATTAATAAGATAGATAAATTACTGGCCAGACTTATCTAAAAGAAAAGAGAAAGGACCCAAATTAATAAGATTATGAATGAAAGGGGAGAGATCCCAACTAACACCAAGGAAATAGAAGCAATTATTAGGAATTACTATCAACAACTATAAGCCAATAAATTTAGCAACCTGGAAGAAATGGATGATTTCCTGGAAGCCTATAAACTACCAAGACTGAAACAAGAAGAAACTGACAATCTGAATAGACCCATAACCAGTAACAAAACTGAAGCAGTGATCAAAAACCACCCAAAAAATAAGAGTCCAGGGCCTAATGGATTCCCTGGGGAATTCTACCAAACATTCAAAGAAGAAATAATACCTATTTTCCTGAAGCTGTTTCAAAAAATAGAAACAAAAGGAAACCTTCCAAACTCATTCTATGAGGCCAGCATTACCTTGATCCCCCAATCAGACGAAGACCCCATCAAAAAGTAGAATTACAGACCAACATCCCTGTTGAACATGGATGCAAAAATTCTCAACAAGATCCTAGCTAATAGGATCCAACAGTACATTAAAAGGATTATTCATCACAACCAGGTAGGATTTATTCCTGGGATGCAAGTGTGGTTCAACATTCACAAATCAATAAATGTGATAGAACACATTAATAAGAGAAGAGACAAGAACCATATGATCTTCTGAATTGATCCAGAAAAAGCATTTGACAAAACACAGTATCCTTTCCTGATTAAAACTCTTCAGAATATAGGGATAGAGGGAACATTCCTCAATTTTATAAAAACCATCTATGAAAAGCCCACAGCAAATATCATTCTCAGTAGGGAAAAGCTGAGAGCCTTTCCCTTAAGACCAGGAACATGACAAAGATGGTCATGTTCCACTCCAAAGAGTGGTCTTGCCACTATTGTTCAACACAGTACTAGAAGTCCTCAGCAATCAGACAACAAAGAGAAATAAAAGGTATCCAAATTGCCAAAGAAGAAGTCAAACTCTCTCTCTCCACAGATGTCATGATACTTTGTGTGGAAAACCTAAAAGATTTCACCCCCAAATCACTAGAACTCATACAGCAATTCAGTAATGTGGCAGGATACAAAATCAGTGCACAGAAATCAGTTGCTTTCCTATACACGAACAATGTAACTATAAAAAGAGAAATTAGGGAATTGATTCTATTTACAATAGAACCAAAAACCATAAGATTCATTGGAATAAACTTAAACAAAGAGGTAAAGGATCTATATTCTAGAAACTACAGAACACTTATGAAAGAAATTGAAGAAGTCACAAAAAGATCGAAAAACAATGCCTTAACATTTATGTGGTGTTCTAGAGAAGTTATGATCTCTAACAATGAAATAAGAGCAAATGAAAAATGAAATAAGAGCAAAATAATTGTAAAGGATACCTATGGAAAACATGCAAATGAGCCAGAAGTAGGAGACTAGGAGAATATAGCAAAGCTATTGCAAAAAGTAAGCGAAACCCACAAAGGATACAATATAACTGATATAAATAATAAATAGAGGTTTCTAAAAATATTAATAATTATAGAAATGTTCTATTTGGCTATGATCCATCCAAGCAAAAGAAAGAATAAGTATAAGCAGACTCATTGTTAGGAGCAAAGAGCATGCTATTTCTAGAAAATATTACCCTCCTTTCTCAGGACTGATAGCACCACATCCCAGCTTTAACATCTCCAGTGACTTCAATGAGATCACCTCACACCTGTCAGAATGGCTAAAATCAACAACACAAGAAACAACAGGTATCGATGAGGATGTGGAGAAAAGGGAACCCACTGGCACTGTTGGTGGGTTCACAAACTAGTGAATCACTCTGGAAAACAATATGGAGGTTCCTTAAAAATAAAACTATCTTATGATTCAGCAGTTGCACCACTAGGGATTTACCCAAAGAAAACAAAAATAGAATTCAAAGGGAAACATGCACCCCAATGTTTATAGCAGCATTATCTATGATAGCTGAATTATGGAAACAGTCCAAGTATCCATCCACTAAGGAATGGATAAATAAAATGTGGTATATAAAAACAGTGGAATATTACTCAGCCATCAAAAAGAATGAAATTTTGCCATTTGCAATGATATAGTTGGAGCTAGAGGGTATTATGCTAAGTGAAATAAGTCAGTCAGAGAAAGACAAATACCATATGATTTCACTCATATGTGGAATTTAAGAAACAAAATAAATTAGCAAAGGGGAAAAAAAAGAGAGAGGCAAACCAAGCAACAGGCTCTGAACTACAGAGAACAAACTGATGGTTACCAGAGGGGAGAGGCTGTGGGGGGAGGGAACGGGTGAAACAGGTGATGGTATCGGGATTAAGGGGCACACTTATAATGAGCACCAGGTATTGTATGGAAATGTTGTATCACTGTATTGTACTCTTGAAACTAATATTACAATGTATGCTAACTGGAATTTAAATAAAAACTTAAAAAAATAAATAAGAAATTGAAAAGTAAAAAAAAAATCTATAAAACCATAACAACAACAACAACAACAACAACAACAACAAAATCTCCAGTGGCTTCTTAAGTGAGTACATGCTAAGTTCAGAATGTCTTAATATGGCATCCAATGTACCTTATCTACCTGTGTCCAGTCTACCACTCCAGTCAAATTTTCTATCATTCTCCTTTAATCCGAAGCATACTCTAAAGCCTAGTCCCATCAGACTAGAGGGGATTCAAGCCCCCCTATGAAAATATAGGCAGTAAGCTATTTTTGACCTGCAGAATGAAAATTTCGTGTGGCTCAACTTAATAGACAACATAGAAAAAGACATCCCACAACTTCATGTTAGATTTTCTGAAAATACAGGAACATTACATCCTCGGATTGTTAGGGAACCTGAAAAGGTAACTCAATGATTTTTTAAAAATTACTTTTAATAGAGCTTATTATTTTAGGAGTTGAGCTTTTGACGGATGTATGGCAGGTGTCCCTTCAGTACCACTGCCCATCATTTTCCACCCTTTTCTCTAATGTAATCTATATTTGCTATTACATCAAACTGGCTTTCTTGCATTCCAGCTTTTAATTGGATTTAAACAGTGGGGGATCCCTTCCAAGAGATCAGACATTGGGAGGAGTAGGAGGTTGGGTACTTGGTCTCCTGCCCCCTCTTATGGGGTTGCATGAATCTGGCTGTGCATCTCCACTGATGGTCATTGCTATTCTCAAGGTTTAATGTCTACCTGACTCTCTACTTCTGAGCTCTTCTAAGAGACCTCTCTCCCTGCTTAGGCTTGCGGTGGGATCAACTCCACCATTATCCTCATGATTCTCCTACATGCTGCCCACGGATTTGTAAATGGTCTCTTTATTAAGCCATGTGTTAATCATCCTAATTTGAATGTTTCATCTGTCTTCTGGAATTCTAACTGATACAGAGTTAAATTCCTTATAAACATTATTCACATCTAATACAACACTTTGAGGAAGGTTTGATCATTATCTCTAGTTTATAGACAAGGTAACTGAGGCTCACAGAGGCTGATTAACTTGACCAAGATTATATACTGCTTTGTGGATCTAGTGTTGGAGTTTCAGCAATCCACAGGCTCTGGTTTTGATAGGTTATAGGAATTTGCTATCCTGATTTAATAAAATGGGGAAAAATAAATTCCAGATCACACACTGCTATGAAGAAATAATGCTGATCACAAATTTTTAGAGTGGATTACTACATGTGTAGATTGTCTCCTATGGTATGTTTTTACAAGAATAGCAAGAATTATGGAAATTAGATCTTAATTAGACTTTAGGAGATTTGCCATTTGAGTTCCTAGATTTTTGTCAACAACTTAAGGAAACACAAAGAAGACAGACTTACTAAATTTGGAGATGATGATAAGCTGGGACAGAAGACTAACAGAATTTCAAAAATGTTAATGAGCTGGAAAAACTAGAGAGGGCAAATGAAATAAGATTGCATGGCAATAGATATTGCATTGTGCTATGTTTATATTGGTCAACTGTCTTGGTTACTAGAGACAGAAATCCAACTCATAGGCTTAAGCAGAGAAGAATACTTATCAACTCAGCTAACTATAATATTTTAGAAATGGATTTTAAATAAAAATTAATGAAGGGGGGTGCCTGGGTGGCTCAGTGGGTTAAAGTCTCTGCCTTCGGCTCAGGTCATGATCTCAGGGTCCTGGGATTGAGCCCCACATCAGGCTCTCTGCTCAGCAGGGAGCCTGCTTCCCCCTCTCTCTCTGCCTGCTCTCTGTCTACTTGTGATCTCTCTCTCTGTCAAATAAATAAATAAAATCTTAAAAAAATTAACGAAGGTGTTCAAAAGATGTCATCAGATGAATTCTCCCCTTCGGTAAATTTATTTTTTGCTTTCTTCTATGTTCATTCTTGAGAAAGTTGTCACTATGAGGGTCAATATTTTGTCTCTTGGGTTCAGATCCAGTAAAAGACAAAACCTCTCCTTGGACTACCTCTACAAATGAACAGAATTATATATCACTGATTATGAAACAGACAAATGACTCATGACTGGAGTGTCACCAGAAGACTGCAGTGCTCTGATTGGCCAGGCATGCATCACATAACCATCCCAGAGAGAGAAATGGCTCCACACAATGACATGAATCCAAGTTGAAAAAGTGTGGCATCCAGAAAAAAAAGAAAAAATCCGAAAGATCTTGCAAGAAGAGTCAGTGAGGGTTGTATTAGTCAAAAACAATGTAAACTGATGACAAAATTAGAATCAATTTGGAGCACCTGAGTGGCTCAGTCTGTTCAGTGTCTAACTCTTGATTTTGGCTCAGGTCATGACTTCAGGGTCATCAGGTCAAGCCCCTTACCAGACTCCATGCTCAGTGGGGAATCTGCCTGAGTTTCTCTCTCTCCCTCTTCCCCTACCTTTTCTCCAGTGCTCTTTCTCTCTAATAAATATATGAATCTTTTAAAAAATTAGGAACAATTTAAAAAATACAAAATAAGGATTGCTTAACCACAATATTATTAATATTAGAAAGGTCTTGGGGTTTTTTAACTGTATTTTGTTGAAGTATAATTGACATGCAATATCTTATTAGCTTCAGATGTACATCATACTGACTCAATACTTTAATACATTATGAAATGCTCTCCATGGTAAGTCTAGTTACCATCTGTCACTCTATAAAGTTATGACATTTTTTACTGTATTCCTATACTGTACATGTATGTCTCCATGATTTATTTATTTTACAACTCTAAGTTTCTATCTCTTAATCTTCTTCACCTATTTCACTCTTCCCCCGCAAGACCTGCCCTCTATCTATGAGTGTGTTTCTGTTTTGTTTGTTTAGATTCCATATAAGAGTAGTGTCTTTCTCTGTCTGACTTACTTCACTTGGCATGGTAAGGTCTAGGTCCCCCCATATTGTCACAAATGGCAATATTTTATCTTCCTTATCCATTCATCTATTAATGGACACTTAGTTTGCTTCCATAGCTCGGCTTGGTTATATTAAATAATGCTGCAACGAATACAGAGGTGTATATATCTCTTCAAATTAGTGTTTTCTTTGGATAAATACCCAGAAGTAGAATTACTGGATCATATGGTAGTTCTATTTTTTTATTTTTTAAGGAAATTCCATACTATTTTCCACAGTGGCTGACCAATTTATACTCCCACTAAAAGCATACGAATTTTCCCTTTCCTCTACATCCTTGCCAACACTTGCTATTTTTGTCTTTTAGTTTTGTTAAATAAGCTATATACCCAAATGTGGCGGTTGAACTCATGACTCCAAGATTAAGAGTCACTTGCTTCGGGGCGCCTGGGTGGCTCAGTGGGTTGGGCCTCTGCCTCTGGCTCGGGTTGTGGTCTCAGGGTCCTGGGATTGAGCCCTGCATCGGGCTCTCTGCTTGGCGGGGGGTCTGCTTCTCCCTCTCCCTCTGCCTGCTTCTCTGCCTGCTTGTGATCATCTCTCTCTCTCTCTGTCAAATAAAAAAAAAAAAAAAGGTCACTCGCTTCATCAAGTGAGCTAGCCAGCTGCCCCGTATTACTTATCTTTTAATAACAGCCAATCTAACCAGCATGAGGTGATATCTCATTGTGGTTTTGATTTGATTTTCCTTGATGATTAGGGATGTTGAGCATCTTTTCCTGTTAGTCATCTTTATATCTTCTTTGTACCAATGTCTATTCAAGTCCTCTGCCCATTTTTCAATCAGGTTGTTTGTTTGATAAAAGTTGTGTTAGTTCTTCATATATTTTGGATATTAACCCCTTATTGGATATAAGATTCACAAATATCTTCTCCCATTCACTAGGTTGCTTTTGTTTTATTGGTGGCTTCCTTCACTGTGTAGAAGCTTTTTAGTTTGATGTAATTTACCTTTAGATGTTTAGACAATATGAAACTCAGTATGAACCAACAGGATAATGTGGATACTAAAAAATAGGCACAGACTCCTTGATCCATGTACATTGTTCACAGCAATAAAGGCAATATTTATATGCAGCTACACTTCTCAGATTACACTTGGAATATCATTTTAGGTGATAAACACCAGATTTTATGAGAGATACTGAAGAACTGAGACTTAAGAATGGATCTAGAAACCATAACCGCTGATGAATGGTTGAAGAAACAAGGATGTTCAAACGAGATGATGAACATTTCAGTGAGGTTATAGTATCTGTCTTCCAATATTAAAGAACTTCCATGTGGAATACAAAGTAGATTCATACAAAGTATGTCTTGGAGACAGAATTAAGATCAGGAAATACTAACTTTCATCTGTATTTCAATGCTTTATAAAAGTTAGAAGCATGTTTAAGTAAGAGAAACAGGTAAGTCAATAGCCCCCTTCTCCCTCCACCTTTGTTGGTGGTAAGCAGAAGTTTAATAACCACCTCTCACATGTTCTACCAAAGGAATTACCTAATGGGTTAAAACATTGGACTAGGATTGGTCTGAGATAGTTCTAACTTGGGCATTCTGTAAGGAATCACACTGATAGGACCCAAATTCATCTCAATGTTTAAGATTTATAGGTCTTAAAGAAATTCACTTATCTTCTACACATCTCATTCCTTCAGATGTAAAACAAGAAAAATAGTCTATCACTTTCAGAGCTGCTGTGTTAAATTATTAATACCCATAGAACATTTAGATTAGTATATAGCCATGTGTTCAATATTAGCCATTCTTACTACATAGCTGATCATGGGTACTTAACATTCTTCACTATAGAGCTGAGTTGCTTACATAGTTGTGACAGAGGGTTTTTTGTTGTTGTTGTTTTGTTTTGTTTTCAGTATGTTATGTTAGTCACCACACAGTACATCATTAGTTTTTGATGTAGTGTTCCATGATTCATTGTTTGTGTATAACACTCAGAAAAGACTTATCTATTTACTTGAGAGAGAGGGAGCATAGAGGGTAGGAGCATGGAGAGGGAAAGAGCAAATCTTCAAGCAGACTCTGTGCTAAGCATGGAGCTTGACATTAGATCAATCTAATGATCTTGAGATCATGACCTAAGCCAAAATCAAGAGTCAGGATGCTTAACTGACTGAGCCACCCAGGCACCCCAAGTTTTTTTTAAAGAAGAATTTCTTGGGGTGCCTGGTTAGCTCAGTGGGTTGTGCCTCCGCCTTCGGGTCAGGTCATGATCTTAGGGTCCTGGGATCGAGCCGCGCATCAGGCTCTCTGCTCAGCAGGGAGCCTGCTTCCTCCTCTCTCTCTGCCCGCCTCTCTGCCTACTTGTGATCTCTGTCTCTGTTAAATAAATAAAATCTTAAAAAAAATAAAGAAGAATTTCTTTGTGTTACTAAACATGTGATTAGTTGAGGGTCTTAAATTATTGTTCTAGAGCAAAAGAGACTATATGGTGTTCATCTAATCCTTTTGCAACAAACTATTTCCTTGAGCTCATAGTCATTGAGGTCCATTTCTTTGGCTATGAAGCCCTGGTAATATATTTCTTTGCTGGAAAAGCCTATTTATGAGCCATAGTTTGTTCTCCAACATTTCACTCCTTTAAATAATCTAAAGTCTAAATCTCAATAAAAAAATAATTGACCAGAAGTCAATAAATATATCCTCAGAAGTTATTGTGGAGACCCAAATTAAGTAAGAAGATCCAGTTTCTTCATATACCCTCATAAGAGAGCATTAGAATATACAGCTTCACAATAAAAACAAACATCCACGTCTGAGGCCTGGCCTGTTTGATTATCTTTGGAAAATCACAGATTTGTGTCAAAAACAAACTATTCAACTATTTTTTTTTTAATTCCATATTATGTTAGAGGTGTGAGCTGTGCAGTCACTGAATCAAGGCTCCAGCTTAAAATTCTAATTCTTACAACTAAGATGAGTTGTGGTTCTCTAATTTTTGGACTCTATTCACAAGGCTCTAGTTGGGAACTGTAAACTGTCTGCAAAAGTCCAGAACTGATCAAGGCTCCAAACAGAGCCAAAGGCGGCTGGCTTTGCCATACGAGATCTCCTTGATATCTTTGCCACTCAGAGAATAGAAGCCACCGTCACTCAGTTTAAAAGAAACAAAGCAAAAAGCCTTTTGGGCTAAACATCCAAATTATATGTAGGAGGAAGAAGTATATGGGAAAACTCTGTAACTTCCTCTTAATTTTGCTGTGAACCAAAAATTGCTCTAAAAATAGTATTTAAAAATTAAAAAATAAAAAGACAAAGACTTTAGCTGAATGTGAGGAATAACAGTAAAAGAGGAAATTAATTAGTCTTTTTGATGATAGAAAGACATGCTGAATGTAGAAAGTTCCTTGTAAAGGTTTACTGTAAATGGGATTGGAAGTATGGTTCAGAATGGGGAGCAAGGATTCTTTTTGCTTAAGTGTGATTTAATATAGAACACACACAGAAACACACATGGAATGTTCTCAGTAGAAAAAAGATAATTAAAGAAGAAAGGTTCCTGAGAAGTGAGAAGAAAAGTATAATCCAGAACCAAAACAGAATTTAGTCTCCCATAGCATTTGGAACTCTTGCCAACTCATTGCCAGCTGTAAAGGGAATGCTGCCAGCTCCTACCCCTCTTTCAATTTCTATCCCATTTCTAATTGCTTCCAGCTTATTTAGGGATTCAGAGATAGAGTTATTCATGTACAACTTTTAATTCTACCACCACCCCCACAGTATGGGAACTTCTCTACAAGTTTCATTACCATTTCTAATGCTGAAGAAAGGTGATACTAAAAAACAATTTTTATGTATAAAATACCATAGTCACTTTTGGAGATTATTCAGAATATCTTGTTTCTATAGTTTTTCCCTCTCCAGTTTGGTTTCTAGAACTTTCCTTCAAACCAATAAAATTTGGAGACACTGGGACATGACCAAGTTCTCTATACGTGGCTACTTAGGACAAAAGCTGCTCCCAAGAAATGAGACTCAAATCTCTTTGCCATTAATCAGGGGTAGAATTATGACTGAGATCTGAACAAATTTCTCCATCTCTAAGCCCCAGGTGAAGAGCTAGGGACTGTTCATATCAAATGCCTCCAGGGAAGAAAAATAATGAGGGAAGCAATCTGAATGACTGAACATTACTGAACAAGCACTTGTTAGTATAATAATTGTCAGCCTTGGCAGATTCAACTGGGAGGAAAATTGATGATAGTGGCTCAGCACAACTGTTCCAACTAAAATGACAGCGGACTGGGCAGCAGGGGATCTGCTAAGTGGAAAAAACAAATGGCCACTAAGAGGAAAAACTCAAAGGAAAATATTCACTTAGTGTTTCAATTCAAAGCACCAATGCACATTTTTTGCAAACGAGATAAACTTTTCTAAAACTGCTCACTTCTGCTGCAATTTCATTAACCATGTTTTCAAGCCTATTTTTTCCTATCTCCCTCACTATTCCAGAATACTCAATAGAAATGTTCCCTAAGAGACAATGCCTTGACAGCCAATTACAGCCTATGTTCCTATAGAAAGGACATGGTAAATTCCTCTAAGTTAGTTCATTGTCATTCAATCAAAATGGACAATACACTAGCCATTTTCCCCCAGATTTGTTATCTGCAATGTCTAGAGGACTACCACTGAAGGAAAGCAGTGTCCTTTTCTTCCATTGATGTTTCCTGCTTTTGTTTTCTTCTGTCATTTTCATTCACGTAAGTGATTGTAATTGCCTTGAAATTGATTCTGTGAGTTACTTTTAATATTTACGAAACTCACTGGCTGTTCATTAATTCATTCAAGGCGAATTATACTCCAGCTGCAGTGGGCAGAATTGAGTTACATCTTATCCTCAGCTCCATATTTTTCTTGGCGAATATTGCAAAAGAGTCAAAGACAGGCACTTTCTTATATTGAATTGTATTGGAGAGGTGATTTATTTTATGGAATAATTTTAAGCCTTTTCCAGTAAAAGAAAGGAAAAGTGGAAACTAGAAAAACTTTAAAATAGATTATACTCCATAAGATCAATCAAGGTAACTGGGAAATACATGTCCATATTAGGTCACATCTAAACAGAGAATGATTATTAAGATTTACATTAATTTTCAGTTAACTAACACTGAAGAATTTGGAGAATAAACTGTCCTGGTAACTGGACTGTAAATTAACAGTTCACCTGATTTCTCTGTGCCAATAGTGAAGGTTCTGACTTTTTACTAAATCCTTAAATAGATTTAAGGCTCAGAATTTTTCCATGTAAACAAAGCAATTTTTAATGAATTAATTTCTCACATTTTATCTAATTCTAAAATTCTATTAATCCATTAAATATTATATTATGCATCCATATAAAAAATCCTAGTAATCCCCTATATAATGGGTTTCAGGTCTTTATAGCACCATATAATTCAATGCCTTATTGGGCAAAACAAACTATATTAATCAGAACACTTTTCTCCACAAATGAAAGAAACACAACTCAAAGTAGTTCAATTGAAGGATAAAACATGGGGAACAGAACTTGATATGAACTCACTCCAACAAGCTGCCTCCCATTGTCAACAGCTGTCTGGGACGCAGGCCGCTAGGATTCAAGCCAGGAGAGTTGCTTGCTTGAACTCTACTATTTAAAAGATGGTATGACAAAATGGGCTTGCCCATTCCAACTCTCCCCACTTCTCACATGAACTCAGGACTCTTCATAGAATTGGGCACTGCAAGTGCTACAATTCCAGCCTCTAAGTGGCCAGGGGGTATCGGATGTGGAAAGTTGTTAGCAGTGGCAAAGAATATTTCAGGACTATGTATTGAGAGTTTTGGTATTTACATAATTTAGTGATGCTAAAACAAAAATATGACCTTATTGTGTGTTTTCTTTGTATTTTTAAATATTTTAAGTTATTTTAAACCGTTTTTATTACAAATCTACACTATTTCAAGTTTATGATATATTAAATGAGTTTTTGAAATCCAGCCTAAAATTTTAACCTTAATTTATAATTTCCTTTGTATATTTGGCTGCCTGTGAAAGAAATGACCGATGTTTAGGTGGACCACTGCTCACCTTCATAGCAAGAAGTTTGGTATCTCCCTGTAACTGAAGCCTTTTCCTCTTAATATAATTTTTAGAGATATTTATTAGCCAAGAGTGTAACTGAATTCATAGGAGGTTTACTCTAATCACTCTGAAACCTCCTACCAGCTCTGGTTTGAAGAGAAAGAAAAGGACACTGGTGTGGCACATTGCTCTGGGGACAACTAAGCAGCTGGGAATTAACTTGCTGACCTGGCACAGGAACTAACCTATCAGAGGTTATGTCTTCATAATGGTAACATTATATTGGAGGTGATTATAATTATTGGAGATGACCTTCCTTGTGGTTAACACAGAGCATTAAACAACAACAAGACTTCTCATTTAAATGGCAAGTGTGTGCATGCCTGTGTGTCTAAGAGAAAGGGGGGAAATGCGGAGGAAGAGAGAGAGGAAGAGGGAGACAGAACAACAGAAACTGTATATAAATGAGGGGTTGGGATGTGAGAACCAGTGGATTTGGGTTAATTACTTTCTTGATATCAACACCAACCTTACAGTTGGCTCCGGAAAGATTTTCTTCTGTGAAATAATGCCCAGAAATGAGATTAAGATATGGGTGACTGGCCTACTTTCCTTTTGCAAAGCTTTAAAATGTCCTCTGCCATAGAATGGGTGGGGGTGTAAGGCAGGAATCATTTGCCAGCGGCTTCTACAGGTACATTGATTTAGAGTTGAAAATCTAGAACTGTATTCCCTGGATTCCCTTAAACTCTTAACCAGCTTCTTGCACTGTCTTTGGGTCCTCTGATGTGTACGTGGACTCCATTTCGATGAATATAAGTCAGTTCCAAAGTGCAGGGATCATGTCAGTTTTGTTCACTGCCATATCCTTGGGCCTAAGCACCGATAACATGTGCTCAACAAATATTCACTGAGAGAAATTAATGATAGCGACTACATTCACATTGAATTTCAACCAACTATCAATATATACTCTATTTTCCATAAATAACTAAAGAGAGTAACATTAATGAAAGGAATAGGGTAACTAAGTCTTTTTCTAAAGGGGAAATTAAGCCATTACTTGGTCATAAGCTTTAATTTTGTAAATCATATTTCCTCTTTGGGAAGAGAAAATACATATTAATATTCTGCTCTAAAAAATTCTGAGGAATTTTCTTTTTGAATTTTGTTAATATTTCCAAAACTTACTTAAAGAATCAATTCACCCTAATTCTCATTTAAAACACGTTAACATGTATGGAAAATATCAATCTTTAAGCATGAAGAAATGAAGTCTGGATTATTCAAATTAAAGGCAGCTCTATAACACAATATGTTAGATTATTATTAGGTTAGCACTTCTCAGTTAGAAAATAAGAAAAAAAATCTAATAAGAAAAGCCATACATGAGTTTTTGCAAAAACAGTGACTATTAATTAAAGAAGAGAGTTTGAGTTCCAGTTCTAATTGCTTCATTACTCAGTCACAAGATGAAGAATACTTTGGTTCATAAAGAATAAACTATGTTATCAAAAGAAACTGCAAATTGATAATAAAGTTAACTTCATATCAAACTGATATTTTTACTAAACCTCTATATAAATAGATAATGAATTGATAATCATGGATATTTATAAGCCTTATTGATTTCCTCATTCTCTGAGGACAGTATTAATGTAGCTATACCTTGGGTAATAAGGAAAACACTAATTTAATCATTTGGTGGTGTAAAAAACTATTTTCCTAAACTAACTTTGCTGAAATTTCTTCAAGGGAATAAACAAACTCTGAAAGCATTTCTGCAGTAAGCATAAAGTAAAAAGAAAAGTCATCATTTATTTATCAACTGAAATGTTAAACAAATAGAAACATAAATATTAACTTAAATATATGCAGAAGGGGAACTCATTTAGAGTTCTGGAGTTAGTAAGTCTTAGACACAAAGAGGAAACTATTTGGCTATTCTCTTGTCCTAATACTGAGAGAGATGTGCTGGGAGAAGTACTAGAAGAGAATGAGGACCTTTAAAAGGGTGAGATAAACATCCCATCCCCAAGCTAGATAGACGCCTACAAATGGTGAAAGCAATCAAATTTACACCAAAACTCAGATGTCCACAGAAAGTGTTTGGGAGAAACTGTCTCTCTACTTGACTCTAAGGTCTGGTGCCTTCCTCTCCAGAAAATTCTGAAGGTGAGATACAGTAGCTTGGCAAGAGTTTATGGTCTGTCATACCATGTTGGTATGACACAGATAAGTGAGTTGTCCAGTTTTCCCCATGCCCGGTGGGTGTACAACATCATCCAGGCTTGAGCCAACTTGGTGGGACTTCAACCCAAGAGGGCTGTTTTGTTTGGGCATGGCAAAAACAAAACAAAATAAATCTATTCATGGAGGAAGGAATGGGTGTGAATGTAAATAAGTGGGAAGTTGGCACATGCATTGCTCCAATTAGGTAAATACACGAGGACCAGAAATCTCCTAGAATGGGAGGTGGATGGGAACAGAGGTGTTCCCAAAGGACATAAAATACACTGCGTAAAAGAACCAGAATAGGGGTGCCTGGGTGGCTCAGTGGGTTAAAGCCTCTGCCTTCAGCTCAGGTCATGATCCAGGGTCCCGGGATCGAGCACCACCTCGGGCTCTCTGCTCAGCAGGGACCCTGCTTCCCCTTCCCTCTCTCTGCCTGCCTCTCTGCCTACTTGTGATCTCTGTCTGTCAAATAAATAAATAAAATATTTAAAAAAAAAGAACCAGAATAAATGTCTGTCATTACTGAAGGTCACCAATACGCATACATTGTACCAGTCATAAAAGACGATTTGTCCTTTCTCTTCTAATCTCTACTCACCCGTGTCGATTTTGGAAAAATCAGAAAGGAAAAGAGAATGAAACCATAACACCGCTCCATCTAAAGTTCTCCAAGGTAGATGGAGTGGGGGAATCTTTGAACAATATCTCAGGCTCAAGTTTGAAATTGGATCACCTAAGGATTGTTTATTCACAAAAGTGAGAACTTTTTTAAAAAAGACAGTTGTGGTCATTGAAATTGACAAGAGAGCTGGTGTATCTTCCAGTGATGTCTTCAGGGAGCAAGAAGAGGAAAGCCAATCGAGCAATGTTGAAAGGACCCATAGAGGAAAAAATAGTCATTTCCTGTGGCATATTATGTTCAACCCATTCAATAAACTGGTTTAGAATTCAAAGCTATTTCTAGGCACAGAAAAAAAGGGATTGCTTATGAAACAATACATGTAGCTTTGAAAGATCGAAGATGAAGGAAAGGAAAAACAGTGTGTAGCTTTCTTGTTGCTATGAGAGCAAGGAAAGGGGGTAGTGAAAAGATGCCGGGTGAGACTGTTCCTTGCATGTACACGAGGGGGCGCCATAAGACCAGAGCAGCTCTTGTAAGCCCTAAGTAGGCCACTAGAGCAAAAGGGAGTTCAATTTGGGAGGAACAGCAAAGAAGGTAAGTATTGTGCACTTAGCTATTTACATTTCCTTGATGTTCCCTATTTGGTTGTTCCGACCCGGGAGAAATCTTTTCTAGAAAGGGAATAGGCCACATGAAAAAATAAAAAAAAAGTTTGAAAATATATTTCTTCGGAAACATAATCTAGGATGCTAAGTAAGTTTCACCTCTGCTGGATGCTTCATCAGAATCAATGATGCCTATAATCAGAAGTGCCCCATTCCTATTTAGTTTCTCTACTTTCTAACATCCATAAATTCAGCGCTGGATTATGAAAGTCTAGATCACACTCAGACACCTAATGTGACTATAAAGAAACATTCGTTTCCTCCGTGGAATTACTCTTTTAATGTTCTTGCTTTCCAATTTACATCAGTTAGAAGCTGTTAAAGTAATGGCATAGGCATTAGAAAAATAAAGGGAATATGGAAAGGAAGATTGCTCATGTCTGTGTTTTATTCATCACACTGCCTGTTGAGTTAATATCACTGGTTTCAGATTTATCCAGTTTCTTTTCTTTTATGACTGGAGACATTAAGGGCAACCTGTCAGCTCTGTAAAATAACATTTGTAGTACTCTGAATCTTCTCCGTATAATCTTTAATAACTGTCTTATGTTCAAGTTGACAGCAAGCGAGTAATAAAATGCCTAATACCGTTTTACAGGTCACATAATACAACAGTTTATTTTAGTTCAACAGGGCAATAACAGGTAACAGATAATGAAGTCACTATAGATTTGTGTAATATAGTTTCTGAGTTGGCAACAGCTTCAGAAAGGCTCGGAAATCTTCTTTTGAGCTATAACAAAACAGAAGTGCATTTCCCATTTTCTCATTCTAATGATTCATAACACTAAAGTTACCCTCGTAGATGATGCACTTCAATTTTCAAAACTTGATATCTGTTATTATGCAAACAAAAGTACTTTTTTAATGGGAAAGGATAGCTTTCTCTCACAACTTCAAATTACAGAAATCAAAGAAGCAAGTATTTAGAATACAAAAATATCTAAGACTTCTCTGTCCAAAACAGTCCCCACTGGCTACCCTTGGTTATCGAAATTGAAATTAATTGAAATTAAATAAGATGTTAAATTCAGTAATATTAACAAGATAACATTATTTTATTATGCATTATCTCCCTTATGGCTACTTTTCTCAGTTTAAAAGTAGTTGTAAGAGACTTACAGATAGTTGTATTAATTCTAGACATTGTGATGTTAATTCTACTCTTTGTTATACCTAGTAACACCTGCTTTTCATAGGAATACTATGAAGGGTACCCTGGGTACTATTTTAGTTTCAGATTAACACTTTTAGCAATACTACATTTCCTGTCTCCTCCTGGACATTAAAATTCAAGATACCATCCTTAGGGTCTATATCCGCATGGAGTAACAGAGCTGAATATTTCCCCATCTCCCCCCTCCCTTTTTACCTTTTCCCCTTTCTCTCTCTCAGACCCTCTTTCTCTCCCTCCCTCTTCCCCATACCCTTTGAGCTCTATTCCTTTTTATGTTGTCCTTTGGAAGATCTGCCCTAGCAGTAGGAAGCAGCTGACTTCCTACAAGTTTAGCACCATTCCCACATACCCTAATCTGGTTAGTGATTTTAATTTGGTCCTTTTTGGATCCTTTCCCCGGTGCCTCCCACACTCGTACCGGTCTAATTCCTATAATAAATTCTTCATTTTGCATACTTCTACTTGAACCCTGATCAAACTTTTATACAAAGGATAACTGGATTTTTGCAGATGATATGTGAGGAAGAATGCTACAAAAGTGTTGGCAAAATGCACAACCTGGAAGAAATGCTTCTACCTATAAGTAACAGAGAATCTAATAATAGTAGCTTAGATCACAGGGCATTTAAAGTTCACAATAAATATGGAAGAAGGTATCTTGGAATTGGATAAGACACTTCCAGATGTCATTACCCACCCAGGATATATCTTTACACTCCATTACCCTCAGCTTTAATCTTTCGTTTTTATGCTCACTGTTTCATTGCCCCAAGATGACTGCCATGTCTCCAGAAATTACACCTGTGTTCAACCAGTAAGAAGGTATAAAGGACAGGATTAGCTACAAATGGCCCTTGTGCCAGAAAATGCAATATTTTAACAAATCCCTCTCTCTACCACCTGACCTCTCCTTACATCTCACTGGTCAGTACTGAGTCAAGTAAGATCCCAAGAAAAATAAGATCACAAGGACTGGCTTAGGCTATTATGGATAATTTCTTGGAACTGGCAGATGGGTCTTCTCACAGGGAAGGATCCCTCTCCATTAGCCAACAAATCAAGGTTCTAACAGCAGGAAAGTAATGTTTGAGGGGGAAACAATTAATGTTTTTTGAGTAAGAGATTAACGGTTTGAGTTTTGGACTTGAAGAGGTGAGAAAAGATATATTCAGGATATGGCAACATCCCAAAGGGGCTGGAAGGTATAGTACCTAAGTGATGTAAAGGTAAAATAAACAATAAAAATGGCTTGCTGGAAATTTTGGACTTGACTCTTTAGAGAACTGAAATTATAAGAAGAGTTTGAAACAAAAGAACTGCACTGGTTTCTCAGTGCCTTGGGATGGTATATGGTACAATGTTTTGTTCTTTAAAGAGAAATAAAATAACTGCACAATGTTTCTCTCTTCCTATAATTTTCTCAGAGGAGGAGGACAGAAGAAGAAACTCCAGGATTTTGGACTCCTTCTCTAGGTGTGGAGGTAGTAGATATATCACAGTGGGAAATGAACTGGGCATCCTTTCCATGGCTGTCTTTCCCTTCTTTGTGAAATAGCCAGAACCAAGCCAGCAGCCCAGGAAACCCCAAATGAAGGCAGGCATCTTCCTTTATCCTCCCTTGTCACCTGCTGCTCTGTTGCTGCTGTCTGGTGTAGGATGGACTTTAGGGTGTTTTAGCTCTCTGCTACACTTAGAGAAAAGAACAAGTTAGGCCAAATGAGACTCTTTCTGCTCTACCACTCTTACTGTTTTGTTTCTACTCACAAACTGGCTGAGCTCTGTAAAACATCCTCATACTGATAATGGTGCTTTTCTAGAATTGGAAATCCATTAACTTCTTTTGTCATTTAATAATTTTCCACAAATGTCTCACTTTCAACTTTAGATATAAGCAAGCTTATTTTTTTAATAATTATTATCTAATCCCACAACCTTGAAAAAATCACAGGTTTCATCCATTTAAAGCACAATTTAGGTCCTGGATAAAGATACCGGTCCACTAGTTTATAAGTGGAACTACCTGAAATTATTATTTTTGTAAAGATAAGTAATCTATACAGTTGACCCTCAAATGACACAATTTGAACAGTTTAGGTCGGCTTAAATGCAGATTTTTTTCAATAAATACAAAAAGTACTGTAAATATATTTTCCCTATGATTTTCTTATTAACATTTCCTTTTTCTAGCTTATTTTATTGTAAGAATACAGTATATAATACATAAACATGCAAAATGTTTGTTATTCAACTGTTTTATCTGTAAGGCGTCTGATCAACAGCAAATTTTCTGAGGAGTCAAGAGTTATATGCGGATTCTCAACTATGCAGGGTGAGGGTCGGTGCCTCTAACCTCCTCATTGCTCAAGGGTCAACTGTACTGCAAAGAAATAGATGTCTGTGAAGTAACTACTTTCCAGTTACATTATTCCTAAATTTTAAGATATTATATTTAACAGGTCATTGGATGGCACACACATTGCTAATTGTTTCTGTTATGACTTGTAAGAGGGAATTGTGTACTTTGTTCATTATTTCATATTTACACCTAGAAAAATGAAATGGTTTCTCTAAGACTTTTCCCAATCTTGGACACATTACAATGAGAAAACATAAATGAGTGAATCTATTTTCAAACAGACACACAGCTATTCTAGTTACAAAAAGTTCTACCGTCACTCAAGGGTAAAGGGCATGGGAAAATACTGAATAAAGATGTTGGAGAAATAAACAAAACCTCCAAATAAAATCACAGTATTTACAATGTTGAAATTTTGTTAAGGGTCAGAAGAATCTAGATAAAAGTAGGGCCAAAGCAAGCCTTCTGCATTTCCAGGTTTACCAGTAATTTATGAAATTACAGAAAGTACAAAAAAAAAAAAATCAATGAACAGGATCAGCTTCAGTGATATCATTTGCAACAACTTATAATTTCAACAAGATTCAATCCAATCATTTTTATTAAGCTCTCTTCTCATGTGTCTTCAGAAAACATTTACTATATTGAAACTTTTTTTATTATAAGAATGTTAACTTATATTAAGAAAAAAAAATCCAACATTTTCCAAAGTCAGACAAGATTTAAAACTTTCCACTTGTTCATTTACCAAATCCATGAATATACTGAACATAAAATGTCTGTGGACTGAACACTTTGAAACAGAAAGGTAACATGTTATTCATGAAGTAGCTCACTTGTGGCTACTGAATGGAATGGTCCTGTCCTGGTTTTACTTAAGGTAAAAGAACACATGTTTACGCTGCAAATTACCTTCCCTCTCACTAACTACAAAACCTAAATTTATAGTATCTGATGGATCCATAATATTACAAAGTTTTTATCATATTTTTCAGTATCTCTTGGTCATCTTAACCACACTTATACTCAAAGTGAGAATCTCCCATCATATTCATGACAGATAGCAACCTACCTAACAATGGGCAGCCTCAGATTCCTCTCAAAGTATACAATAGTAGTTTAGGCACAAACCTGAGAAAGATTTTATTCACCTTCACGCTAGAGGTCACTGGGTAACTGAAGAGAAATTGCTGGCATTTGCCTCCTACACAGTACCTTTTAAACCCATTACAAATCTGCCATCACTGGTCTTCCCTCCTCTTCTGGAGCCACCTTTGAAGTTGATTTTACTCATCCTCATATATTTCTCTCATTTTTCCAGAGAATAAACATTAGCTAAATATTTCAATGTACTTAGGCAATATCCCTGATTATTTATGAGTTAACTCACATTCTCTTGTGTTAGCAGATGAGGAAGGTGAGGTACAGAAAATATCTTTTATTCAAAGACCCAAAGAAGGCCCATAAAAGCTCTAAACTTTTCTCTTTCTGGATGTGCAGTTAAATGCCTAACACACATGCTCATGCTGTTTTCACTCTGCCATTTATATATAGCCAATAATGGCCTCATCACAGACTGCTTTGAAATAAGTCAAAGACTATTAATACAATGACCCTGCAGTGTCTTTAGTAACCGATACTGTTCATCAAGGTACCTGTAGGAAGCTATCACATTCAGAAAAAATATGGTGTAAAATTATTTTCTTGAGAAGGATAAGAATCTATCCCTGTAACACCCATGGTAAGTAAATTGTAATATTATTTACATTTCCTCATCTTCGGGACAATGATTAATTTGAGCATTGAGGAAACTGATAATCATGGGATTTATAATCTTATAATCATGGGATTAATCTTATAATCATCTTATACTTATAATCTTATAATCATGGGATTATAAATGAGACTTTTATTCCAAATTAGTGTTATAGATAGTAACCGAAGCTACCCTATCTATGTTAAGAAGGTCTGAGAAAAGGTAGAACATCTTAATTGGACATGGAAATTCCATAACTGACATGGACAAAAGCCATGTGCAACAGACTACTGTGGCTACACTTGGGTATTATATACTCCCTGGAAGGTTATTTCTGTTTCTTCTAGCGGAATCAAGCATTCTCTCAGGAATACCGTTGAAGATCACTAGAACTCAAGAGCACCAGCTACTTGCTGAAGTGCTGGTACCTAAAGGAGTATTACACTCATTACATTTTCTCCTATAGATTTTGTTACAGAGTTAAAAATTGTGAAGCTAAGGATTTTCCAATCTATGATATATTGTTATAGAAAGTAAGCAAAATTAAACAAAAAAAAAGGTAAAGGAATGGAAGTTAGATCTGATGGAAGGGAGGGAGCAGGGGAAGGATGGAGAACAAGGAAAGAGTGTATGAAGAGGGAAGAGAAAGAGGAGGGAGGGTCACAGGAACACTCACACAAGGAGAAAATAAAGAGGAAATATTAAAGTTGAGAAAAAGCAGAATGGAGGTGAGGAACTAAGAAAATGAGGAATGAAAGAAAAGGTCTGCATTTGATTCTTAGTGCCATGGAATACATATTCATCCCCAAGGCTGAGCTGTTTGATCCTCAAGTGAGGTTCCCTGGAAGACATGAGCCAAGTTAAGTCCCTGCTCTCAGTAATAGAAAGAGGCCATGACTAGCCTGCCTCTCAGATGGTTTCCAGACACTTTCTTTCTTTTTTTTTTTTTTAATAAGTGTCTTTCTTCTTTTTTAAGATTTTATTTATTTATTTATTTGACAGACAGAGATCATAAGTAGGCAGAGAGGCAGGCAGAGAGAGAAGAGGAAGCAGGCTCCCTGCCAAGCAGAGAGCCCGATGTGGGGCTCCATCCCAGGACCCTGGGACCATGACCTGAGCCAAAGGCAGAGGCTTTAACCCACTGAGCCAACCAGGCGCCCCTGGACACTTTCTTTTTTTTCAATAGTTCAGATTCTAGCTCCAAGCACCTCCAGTCACCCTTGAACTAGAAAGCTCTGTAGTCCTAAAAAAGCAGCTTCCCTCAAGCCAGAGACAAACACTCTTGTCGGGCTGAAAACACCCTTGGAATACACCTGCTGGAAACAGAGCTAGGCTCTGGTCAAAAGCCAAACCTTCAGTGGTCTTTTAAGTCCCAAATTGTTAATTAAAATCATAATTGGGAGACAAGTCCAATAATATTTCCCTTTCCGGTCCCTGTTTTTCATTTTCTAAATCACTTTATGTTAAAATTAGTTTTATGTCAAGAAGAGACTGGCAGTGAGAGAAGGGGAAAAGAGCATGATTTCCGCTGAAGGAGGATGGGGCGAGAAGAGCGTAAAGCATGACTGCTCCACTGTTAATGCTATATTCCTTAGGGTCAAAGTAGTTTGAATTTCTAGATTTCTAGCTAAATTACCTTAAATTTCTAAATTTCTAGTTAAATTACCTTTCCTAAAATTCAATGATTGTTTTATTTTTCAAAAAGTATATAAAGCCATACTCAACAACCTTTCCTAGGGAAAAACATTGGCAAGATATCATAAAACCAGGGTCTTAGTCCCATTTCTCCATCAGTTATAAGACTATGCAAATAATTCAGGCTCTTCCTTTTTATTCACCTGTAAAAGGAACGTAATATTGGCTTCCTTGTCTTACAAGTTTGTAGTGGGAATTAAAAAATTGGGGAGGCTGGACAGTAAGGATTAAGAACTCTTGCTGAATAGAATACATTTGGAAGCTCTCTGAATAGGTAAAAGCCCACTATTTTTAGTATCATAAAAAAAATGCAGAAAGTAGACACTTCTTCAAGGCAATATGCACATTGTGGCAAGAGAAACATTTCTCTTTTAAAAAGCAACCTTTTACAAACAAGATTGTTTTATACAATTCATGAATAGTTTTGCATCCTTTAAAAGGGCTGTTTATCCTCGTGTATTGAAAGGAACAACATTATTAAAAATCTGCTACTTTCATTTTTTTTTTCTGTTTGTATTAAATTGATTGATTCAATGTTCCTTGCACATTTTCAGGGATGTTCAATTTTTATTCCTAAGTATTCTGGTACCCTAAGTAATTTTGGTAGACACGAGACTAATTTTTTCTGTTGCTGTGTACCTGGAAGATGAAGACATCTGGAGTGAAGTTCCCAAAGGGTTTTACAGAAACAAGTGTCAACAGCTGCTTGATTTGCTTGCCTGTGCCAGCTCGTTTGCTCTGAAAAGAAAAGGCAAAGACAAGCTGATCCCACAATGATCAGCTGGAGTGAAGGCATTGATTATGTCAATGCAAGAATAATTAGATACGTAGTTACCATAAACAGCCTTTGAAGTGTTTCAATAGCTATAATTCCATTCATTGCTATCATCTAGCTCTTGGCAGAGAAGCCAACTCTGTTTTTTGTTTTTTTGGGTTTTTTTTGTTATGGATGGATCTAAGCATAAAGGTTCTAGCCCACTGCCTAATCCTAGAAGATTACAAATAAATGGCAATTGAACAAGAACCTTATATATTGATCACTTCTGGTTGCCATATGAGAAAATTGTATAAGTAGGCTGTTTCTTCTTTTTAAATTTCTTGTTTTTTTAGAGATTTTATTTATTTATTTGACAGAGAGAGAGATCACAAGTAGGTGGCGGGGGGGAGGGGAGGGAAGCAGGCTCCCCGCTGAGCAGAGAGCCTGATGCGGGGCTCCATCTCAGGACTCTGGGATCATGACCTGAGCCGAAGGCAGAGGCTTAACCCACTGAGCCACTCAGGTGCCCTCCTTCTTTTTAAATTTCTGATTCAGACCTTAAATGAGGAATGTCTGGTATTCCTACTGTATTTCCACAGTTTGCTTAATATCCACAAAAGAAAATAACTTCCCTCTTTCTTCAAACTTTTTTGCTCCCATTCCCCACCTAGATCTTATCTAATTACCTGACATATACTTCGTTGAGATGGATATGCCCTTGCCTTCCTATCACAGATCAATCTTGCATTTCCTATGGTCACTTTCCCTTCTATGATAATAAGGGAAATAAGCTTCTGTATGTCCAGAGTGCATCCAGGGTACCAGTCCACTGGTACTATGGACCCCTTTTCTTTCACACCTTTAGGTGGGGGTACGACCACTCTGTTAATTCAGTGGTTCTCAAAATGTGGCCCTCAGAGCAGCAACATCAGCATCATTTAGAACCTGAATCGGAAACTCTGGAGGGTGAAACCGATATCCTCTAAAGTCTGAGAAACCATTGAGTTAGTGCAGCGGCCCTCAACACTAGCTACATATTTGAATCATATGAGAAATGTTTAAAAAATATGAATTCTCAGGCTCCACTCCCAGAGATTCCGATTAGCTGTTTTGGGATTGGCCTAATTGCTGATACTTTTTTTTTTTTTTAAGATTTTATTTATTTGTTTGAGAGAGAGAGAGAGAGCATGAGAAGAGAGAGGTCAGCAGGAGAAGCAGACTCCCCGCCGAGCAGGGAGCCCGATGTGGGACTCGATCCCGGGACTCCAGGATCATGACCTGAACCGAAGGCAGTTGCTCAACCAACTGAGCCACCCAGGCACCCCATCTTTCCCAGTGATACTAACAGGACACCAGAGTTGAAACCATTGATGCTAGTAGCCTTTTTTGCTTCTATACTATCAATTTCATTTCTACTGCTGAATTACTCCCATCAACATATACGCACACCCTGATCACTTAACTTAAAAAATTTCCCTTTGTGGGGCGCCTGAGTGGCTTAGTGGGTTAAGCCGCTGCCTTCAGCTCAGGTCATGATCTCAGGGTCCTAGGATCAAGTCCCACATCGGGCTCTCTGCTCAGCAGGGATCCTGCTTCCCTCTCTCTCTCTCCCTCTGCCTGCTTCTCCATCTACTTGTGATCTCTCTCTGTCAAATAAATGAATAAAATCTTAAAAAAAAAAAAAATTCCCTTTGAGATTCACTCAGGATTCCCCTCCAGATACCATGTATTTGAAACCATATGCCATCATCTCCCTTCCTCATTCCCTACTCAATACACTACAATGTAGGGGCACCCGGGTGGCTCATTGGATTAAGCCTCTGCCTTCGGCTCAGGTCATGATCTCCGGGTCCTGGGATCAAGCCTCGCATCAGGCTCTCTGCTCGGCAGGGAGCCTGCTTCCCCGTCTCTCTACCTGCCTCTCTGTCTACTTGTGCTCTCTCTCTGTCTGTGTCAAATAAATAAGTAAAATCTTTAAAAAAAATATATACTACAATGTAAATTCTAAATACTCCATTGAAAATGCCCTTATAAAAGCTGCTAGTGAAATCCATGTTGCCAAATCCAAATGCTCCTCCTCTGCTCTCATCCCCCTCTCACTTTCCCTAACAAATCTTTCTTGGATTTCATAACCCTCCCTGCCCTTGGATTTCTTTCTCCAAAACAGCCACTCTTTCGTGAGCATGTCCTTCTCTGTCACTGAAAAGCTTGGAGGTCCTTTGGACTTAATCATGCGTTCTCTTTTCTTTCTTGCATACTCCTCCCAAATAAGTTTTGATTCATTCCCTTGGGTATCATTTAAGTAAAACACTCAGATCTATCTTATATATTTATCAGAGCTTTAGATTCAAACATCTATTGCCCATTTTCTCTTGCAAATTTCAACAGACATCACCCTCTTCCCATACTATAGTTTGGTATTTTATCTGCTTTTTGTCAAGATTGTATGAGTGTTTTTTTTCTTCTTCTTCACTTCATCATTGTATGCTGCACTGATAAATTATAAATTCACCTGTATTAGATTCCATCCCCATCAAGAATTTTGCTTCTGTTCTGCTTTTTTCTTGCCTATTTCCACTACCCTCAAAAAAGCATCTTTGGTATTAGAAGCTGAATAACTTAAAAAATATCCCTAGATTCAACAGAGGAAAAAAAATTGAAACTGTGTAATATTAGTAATCAACTGACTACACCATCTATGCAGAATATGATTTTGTCCAGTTCAGCCATGTCTGAAAGAGGCAAGGTTTGTTGCCAGTGGACTATTACAGAAGTTGGATATCTTTTACCTTAGCAAGGCCTATGGAGAGTATGATCCCGCACTTAAACACAAAGCAGATTTCCTATTTAACACTTCCTCAATGCAAAGAATCATATGAACATTTTATGTTTTCTGGCACACATTTGCTATTGTTTTGGTTAGCATTGAATAATCTCGTCATATAGTAATTCTTTTCAACAGATGTTTCAAAATATAGACCTAGCCACAACATATATACAACATACAACATATATTACAACATAATTCCTGCCTTTAAGAGCTATTTCTAACAACAAAAGAAAGAGGATGGGTATCTCAATTAAATGCGTTAGTGATAGGTTCCTATTTATTGTCCCAGTGGGACATCCTTTTTCACAGAAAATGCACCACGAATGATCATCATTTAGCCATTTGGCTAAAGCCATTAAGTTTCTAATAACACTGGCCTGACCACAATATTAATGAAGACCTAATTACAATGGAAAAGTAACAAGGAAAACAATTTTTGATATCTTCAATGAAGGTCAAAATTTAGCCTATAACTTTCAATGTCTTCCATAAAAGATTCAGTGGAGCAGTTTAGTCTAATAGATGATGTTAGTCCGCTCAAAAACTGAGAAAATGATCCAACTGTAGTGCTACCATCAAATGCATAGGTGCCCTTTTTATTCGTTGATTGATTTTATTCCTGTCAAAAGATGGATGGATAAGAATATGGTATTGAGATATTTTGTCTCCAAGTTGACAGATGAGAGAATCTGGCAGTATTTTATAAGGAAAATCAGAGAAGTCACAGTGTTTAACAAGGCAAGAATTCAGCAACAAAAGTAATAAGGCCTGGTCACCTTGTTGACATTATCTTCAAAACAGAAATCTCTACCAGTGACAGGACACGGTAATCAGGGTCTTTTCAAGCTACTTCTCAGCCATGGCTGTCAGGAATCTGTATCATAAATTGTGGCAGGTGGTAGAAGTAAATGTCATAAAATTTAAAGAAGGATTTAGGAAATAACTTTTCTACAGAGAATATAGATAGTATTATTTAAAAATAATATGGACAGATAGGCAAGATGAATACCACAGAGCTGAATATAGTCACATATCTTAAAAATTGAAAGTAATCTTGTTCCTAAGCATGTGTACTTCGTCCAAAAATCTGTGTAATTACACTATATTCCTTTATTTCAACTGTATCCTGTAAAAGTATTGATGCTTACCTTAATTTTAATAGCTGAAACTCTAATCTTTAGAATCACCAGAACTTAAGTAGAAGATGTGGGAGATAGGAAGGAATCAAATTTAGTCAAGACACGTGAGCAAACACCTGGATAAAGAGAAATAAACAGAATGGACATAGTTTTGGGGAGCTGTTACTTAATTTAGCCAATCTTGAACTTGGGTGGCATACTACACACACAGCTGCAATATTTACCATTAAAAGGAAATGAGCTGAAGAAAGAAAAATATTGACAACAGACCAAAAACTTGAACAGCCTATGGGTTTTATTTTATCAACAAGCCTTCAGAGTTTTTTCAGTGTTACTGAAAAAAATCATGTCGCAATCTAATAAGTGAATTATATGATTAATACACTTTAATATGAAACTACCAAGTATAAATTGGACTAAAAATGATATTTAAATGAAGAAACATTCTTTTGAAAGTCTTCCCTATATTTCTGAATGTGAGAGTTCAAGAGCTTGGAAACTAGAATGGGGAGAGGTTTCTGAAGTGAATTAGTGGTAATTACCAATTGGTAGACGCAAGCACAATATAACAAGTGTTCCCTCACAGTTCTTCAAGGCAGGTAAGAGGTTTTTCATTACTTGGAAGTACTTCCATCCTATTATAATAAGGAGATGTTGCCCTAAGGAAGATAATTCCAGTTTCATTGATAGCATAGGGTATCCAAAATTAGATAACTGTATGTCTTTATTTGTATCATTATCTCCTTTGAAGATGTTTTTTGCCTCTGAGTTTCAAAATTATAGGAAAGAGCACTTCTGTTGAGAAAACAAAGACACAGGAATGATGGGTTTTATAAAGACATATGTGTGAAATGCATAAGGCTAATTCTGATTTTTTGTATATGTTTAAAAATAGATACCTAAAAATGTATCTATACATATTACATCTAAAAGTATCAAAGCAATTGTTTTAAATATATACTCAGGGAAGAATATCTAAGATGATATGTTACCTGGCAGACAGCCTACCCATAGCTATGTTAATGAAGACACAAAATGTTCAGGGATCATTTCATAACATGTTTTTGCCATTATGCTTTATCATGCAATTACTTAGGAAGTTATATGTTTCTTGTCTACCTCTTTACGTTAATGCATCCTGAAAACTCATTCTGTTTTATCACACAAAATCCAAGTGTTATTGACACAGTGGTCCCTAAAAACTCCAAAGCTGTGATGATTTCATGTCAATGAACTTGTGAGACTTTAATACATAGACAATTGACATAGTTATCTATGCAGCTGACACATTTGCTTTAAACTTACATGTTGAGAACACTCATTCTACTTTTGTCTTTCTAGAAGCCAATGTCCATGACAATAAATAACAAAGAATCTGCTTTCATCCTGTATCTTGACAGAAACTCACACACTTTAAAGAAAACTCAAATACCTTATGTAATTCAAAGCTATAATAGTTATTTGCCACTAGGATATTAATCACAGTTGAAAATACCAACAATAGCTGTAAGTTATATATAGAACTATATCAATAAGTATATTTTACATATATTCTATATGAAGGTAATCTATATATATGTGAATATAAAACATTACACATACAATGTTTCTCCAACTAAATTAGAAGTTCCTAATACCCAACAAACATATCTTTTATCTCTTTCTAATATATTACTGAATAAAATGTAATAGATGCTCAAGGATTTTTGTTAAATGCCTGGTATTAACTTAGGGTAGCTTATTAATTTATTTCCACAAAGTTCTTCCTAACCTCCTCCTATATTCCATCCACCTGTAGGCCCTAATTTAAAATACTGGGAGCAGTATGCTATACAACTCATGTTTGGGAACATGAGTTTAAATCCTTGTCTACACATTTAATAGCTCTGTTTCTTTGAGCAAGCTACTTAACACCCATCTCCTACAAAATATTGTATTAATATCCAAATTTTCTAATTCATATGTTTATATGCACAAACACGTTTTTAAAACTTTGAAATAATATGAAAGTTAAGGAATTGTTACAGAAACGGCTGAGGCAGGGATGAGCTAGCCATTCACTAAGGTAGTTTCCTCTTTCTCCTGAACACACAGTGAGCCTTGGCTCTCCTAGGAGATTGGTGTTCTAGAAGATTGAGTATTTCTGTCACCTGTTGGCCAGAAATACCCACAGGAAGCCAGGGCCAAATACTGACACCTAACTGCTTCCACAATCAAAAATTTATTGGGACATAAATATACCCCTTCATGCATGTATTAGCTATGCCTGCCTTCGAGTTAAAACAGCAGAGCTGAGTAATTGTGATAGAGACTCTATGGAACAAAAAACCCTAACATAATTACTATCTGACCCTTTATTAAAAAAAAAAAAGTACTCTTCCCTATTTCAGCAAAAAATAAACTATTGCTCTATAGATCCCCTGAAATTGTTTTATTTGCTCATTATATGATATAATATTACTATAGCTAACACAAGGTACTACATTCTCCTAAAATTACTGTCTGCTTTTCCCCCTAAATAGTGTCAAAGGTAGTTGTTTTATGGTTGCTTTTTTTGTTTCCTTTCATATTTTTATTCTAACAACCAAAATAAATGGTTGGGACTACACACAGTGTTAGAAATTTTCTGGTTGGAAGAGGTTAATCAGCAGAGTGGTAATTGTGAGATGTTCTTTGAACACTGATTATTTGAACATGGCAAATTATTCCTAAAAGTCTCATCTTTTCTTTCAAGTAAAAGAGTAAAATTAAATAATATACTATTTTCTCACTTACAATGGCCACAAAGACTGCTAATTGTCTGCCATATCTATATCCTCTGAGCTTAATTTTTTTTTGCTAAACACATGGATGCTCAGAAGGAAAAAAGAAAAAAAGATAAAGCAATCTTCCTTAGCTATGTTATGTGACTAAGTTCAGGCCAAGGAAAGTAAATGAAAATGAGGTATACAAATTCCAGGAATAAAAGGAAGATGTGGTCTTCTCTGCTTTTGTCCTCTCTGCTGAAATGTAAAACGGTGGTTGAAGCAGGGGAGTTTTTCTTGGACCTTGAGGCAGAAATTCGTTATTGAGGATGAGCTTCAAAAAGAGAGAAAGAGCCTAAATCCCTGATGATTTCTGAGCCATTGCACTATCCTAACACTGCCTATTTTTACATAAGACAGAAATAAACATCAACTTGTAAAATGATTTTTTTTTTTTTTATTTTGAGTCTTGTCACTTGAGGACAGTTGTAATCCTATTTGGTAGAATAGATAAGCAAGTTTAAAATTAGTGATTTATTCATAATCAGAAAAAGGAAACAGAACAGTTTGAAAATTTAAAAACAACAAAAACAAAACAGCAGCATATAGGGGAGATTATCCAAAAGACTGTGAGAGGGATATTTTTGAACTACATTAATGACTCTTTTCTCTATTTCCTTTTATTACTATTCCTGCTAGTCTGCCAATAATGCCTACTTGGTTACAGTTGTTACATCAGGAATGCAAAGAGAAAGAATATTAATAGTCAGCTTCTGGTACCCAAAGATAATATCCAGTAGGTAGAATTAAAACAGAGCTTTGTCTAGAACAAGAAGATTTTTACCAATTTAACTTAATATATCAGAACCATGCACAGAAGGGAGGGCAGAAATCATAGATTTCCTCCCATGAAATTAGAAATAACCCTTCTTCTCATGACACTAGGCCACAAGGAATGTAAGCATTGGCACAAAATATATACATTGTAAAAAACAAAACCCAGTCTTCCTCTCCTGGTCCTAGACCTTGTGAGAAGATAAAAATGGGATAACACATGAGGGGCTCTGAATCACCTCCTTGCTCTTCATAGGTGACACGATTGGGAGCATTTCACTAAATGTGAATGGGCCTGACAACACCACATTTGGTGATTCCCTTCCTTTGTTTCAGCTTTGGGCTTGCAGGTCCAGCTTCAGCATGGCACTCCCCAATGTGGTACAAGAGCAAAGGTGTACATGGATGAATCTGAAGCCAGTTCCTTATGCTCTGGAACTGTTGTGTGAAAAACTTAAAAATGCTCTTGGGTCTGAGTATGGACTAAGATGAGAGCTCTAGTGGAGGGCAAGGACAAAGGCAGAGCAGTGACCAGAATGTGTAAGAATCTTAGGTGGAGGTTCTGTCTGGGGCCATGGGCATCACTAATGAATACCAGTGCTCAAGAAAAAAACAAAACAAACACAAGAAAAAAACAAAACCAACCACCCAACCAAACAAGCAAAAAAAAACCCACAAAGAAACAAGAAAAAGACAAAAACAAACAAAAAAACCCACAAAGAAACAAACAAAACAACTTCAACAAAAACCGAGATGAAACATTAGCAATAAAAAAAGAAAAACAGACAACATTGCAGCAAGATCAAAAAACAGTGACCAGTGAGAAATGAGATTCATGCTTCCCTACTGCAGTTCAGTCACCTTGCCCGGACACCCTGATACCACCAAGAGAAGAGAGGAGATCAGAGAGAATGAGCATTATATTTAAAAGGACTGAGTTTATCTTAAAGAACTTTCTAAAATTATCTAATTAAAGATTATAAATGATAAAATTCATATTGTATTATTTTTTCCCTTAACTAATGGGTAGAGATCATGAGGATTAGAATAGCTAAAAGAACCGATAATGATGTTTCTTTTCTTTATACATTTAAGTGTTGTGTGAGTTAATCAGCTAGATCGCTGTATTTACAATGTTCAAAGAGAAGACATATGACACACTCCTTTTCTTCATAGTACCAAAGAGCTTCAGAAGAGAATATTTTCTTAAAAGAGTAAAATAATTGATGTGTCTGTCATTCTTTTTTTTTTTTTTTAAGATTTTATTTATTTGACAGAGAAAGAGAGCACAAACAGAGGGAGAGGCAGACAGAGGGAGAGGGAGAAACAGGCTTCCACTGAGCAGGGAGCCTGATGCGGAACTCGATCCCAGGACCCTGGCATCATGACCAGAGCTGAAGGCAGAGGCTTAACCCACTGGGCCACCCAGGCACCCTATCTGTTATTATTTCTGAGACATGTAAAAGAGTAAAACAGTTGTAACAACATGAAGCACTGGAATGAGACTAAATTAATTATTAGAAACTTCTTTCAGGTAACTTCAGAGAAAAATCTATCAATTTATTCCAAGTTCAGATTATTCATTGCTTTCTTTTCTTTTTATCAACATCTGTTAAAATGTTATGTTGGGTGATCCAGCAGTGCATTGAGTAGACTCAGTTTTCCTCTAACAGTCTCTCTTCAGTTTCTATGACTGTTATTGATATTATTGTTGCTTTATTGGTCCTACATGGCTCCAGTATAGATTTCTTCACCCATGTATCATCAGAAAAACGGCTCCCTCTCCTGTACTCTCCACAATATATTACAACTTTTATTCAGACTTACGAGGTAAAATTATCTGCAAATATATAGGCATACCTCATTTTATTGTATTTTGCTTTATTGCACTTTGTTGCACTTTTTACAAATTGAAGGTTCAAGCTTTCTGAGCAGGAAATAACTGCAGATGTGATGGAAATAGCAAGAGAACTAGAATTTGGAGTGGAGCCTAAAGATGAGGCTGAATTGCTACAATCTCACGATAAAACTTGAACAGATAAATACTTGCTTCTTATGGAGGAGCCAAGAAAGTGATTTCTTGAGATGGGATCTACCCTTGGGGACGATGCCATGAAGATTATCGAAATGACAACAAAAAAATTTAAAATATTACATGAACTGAGTTGATAAAGCAGGGTTTGAAAGGACTGACCGTGATTTTGAAAAAAAGCTCTACTGTGATTTAAATGCTATCAAACAGCATCACATGCTACAGAGAGATGGATTGTTCATGAAAGGAAAGGTCAACTGATGTGGCAAACTGCATTTTTGCCTCCCTTTAAGAAATCATCACAACTATGTCAACCTTCAACAACCCTGATCAGCCAGCAGCCATCAACGCTGAGGCAAGACCCTCCACCAGCAAGAAGATTACAATTCGGTGAAAGTTCAGATGACTGTTATCATTGTTTTAAACAGTAAAGTTTTTTTAAAAATAAGGTATACACACACACACACACACACACACATATACATATACACACATATATATATTAGACCTAATGCTATTGCCCCCTTAATAGACTACAATATAGTATAAACATGATTTTACATGCACTGGGAAAGCAAAAATTCCATTTGACTCACTTTATTGTGATACTCACTTTCTTGCATTTATTGCAGGACCCTGAACTGAACCTACAGGATCTCCAAGCCATGTCTGCAGTCCTAATCTGACAGTGCTCTGTGATAGCCATTAATTTTTATCTTTCTATTCTAAATCCACCCTTCATTGCCTATTTGGGAATAACATTGATGGACCCTTAAATAGTTCTGAATTGTCAGCTGGCGTGATGTTAAGCTTTGTCAGCAGAGGGTGCTAAAGGGATACTGGAGGGAGAAAGTGTTTCCCTGCAGTTTCTGCAAACACCTGCCTTCCACAGTGAGCGTGGCTTCTGCAGATATGCTGTTAGCAGCTCCTGGTGGCGTACAGCATACAGCAGCATACAGTTGTTCCCTGGGAGCAGCTTCCTTTGGCATTCTCCCTGGTGGATCTGATACCAGGGAACTTTCTGCTACACAGTGAGGCATGGGGGCATCTTCTCCAATGAGGTTTAGAGCTCAGCCCTGGGAAAGGGGATCTTTCAGTTCCTAATGACTCCTTGGTTATACTATCTCATCAAAGGGGCAAGCACAACTAACATGACTTCCATTACCTCAATCCCTGTTGTAACCAATAATTCCTCATATTAAACTTCTCCTGCTCAAGGTACTGTGGGGTTTCTGCCCTGGGAGGGGTCCCAAGCAATAGAACGGCAAAGATGGGATTCAGGAAGTGGTTTGATGATAATCTTAGGCTCGAGTACAGTGTGGAGATTTTTGCTAATGGCAAATGGGATTCTAGGAATCTATGGCATGCGATAAGATCATAATTAATCAAACTATCACCTATGATGGATTGTGGTCAAGAGCCAACTAAAGCAAGCATCTTGAGAGCCCACGTGGCTGCTGCACTTGATTGTTATGACAGTAATGATGACTACAAGGACTATGGCATAGGACAGATTTTTCTGAGTGCACTTAAACACTTACCGAGAAAAAAAAATGACAAGCTGTCCGCTTAAGTCCTAGCCTCAGGACCAGAGAGCTACCAGGAGAATGATGAAAGAATATTTTATTTATTGTAGCAACAAGGCTGATATTGCTGAAAATCAAGCACAATATTTAATTGTACAAATTGCTGAATGACAGCAACAGTTGCAAATCCACAATTCATGGCCTTCTCTATGACAATAGATCTGGACCCTGTGAACATTTCTCTTGGTAGTTGGCACAATTTGAGCTTTGTAGTAGAGTGTACTGAAGGAAGCTGGAAAAGGAATAGGTTTCTCTTCTGGGTTCTGCTATGTTCCTTGAGGCAGTTTCCTGAAGAACGTCTAATTTCTGCAGTCTGGCTCTAGCCACACCCATAGCCTTTGCGAGGGCTGTTCCAGGCATTCAGGTAGGGCTTACCATGCAGTACTCTCAGTTGGCACATGGCAGAGTCCCACTGCTATGACATCACCTTGTGGATGGCTTCCACTGGCATCCCCTTGAGCAGCTCTATAGCTTCAGGAAACTCTGCGGTCCAGTTATGGCTACACTCTCTCCAGTGAAGTTTAGATCTTAGTATGTCTGTAGGGCTTCCCCCAGATCATGTCCTGTTCATGGCACTATTTAAGCCCTAAAATTAGTGGCCCTATTCCTGTATTTGTGATCATTATATTATTTACACATCTGTTTATTCACTGCCAGCCAGTCCCCAATTATAGTTAATAACGCTTGGTGCCCAGATTTCTGTGTGTGTTCATCTTCTGAATCCTGACTGACAGACCTCTCAAAAGTTGAATATTTTAGCTGAAGAAAAAAAAAGTATACTTTAGCTGAAGAAAAAAAAAAGTAATAAACTAAGGACTGATTTAATCATTATCTCCCAGGAATCATTCATTTCTAGTTGTTGTTTTTTTAAAAATCATTTACAACTCATGCATTTCCTAAAATTATGTAAAGTGAATTAGATGTAATAAAATAATTATTTTCAATGTTACTTAAGTAAAGTAAAAATCAGCAAATCTATCATATCAAAACTCAGCATTACGAAAAAAGCCTATATAAAAAGAATATGCAAGATTCAATTTTGTCCTATTTATTTATGGCAATACTGAATATATGCAGTTTAATGAAGACATAATCTTGGAGAAGTCTGTTGAAATTAAGTGCAAAGGTTTTATATATGTAACTCTAATGGAAAGATTAAATAAACATATCAAATGGGATATAATTGAAATATAACTTTAGCTTTGTCTACCAATATTCTTTTAAACTTCAAGGGAGCACATTTTCTCAATACAGAATGAAATTATAGAATCCAGTATATCGCCTGGCTAGTAGGCTGATGTCTTTTAAAATGAAAAAAAAAAAATCACTCAGTAATTATAAACACAGTATTGACTGAGAATTCTCCAAGAATTAAAGCTTTACTCACAACACCTTATGTGAAGGGAAACAGGGCCCTCCATTCCATTTAGCAAAAAGATTCGACAGTCACATTATTACTCCACTGACTCTTCCAAAAGCCATTCTTACAAAATCTTCATCTGCTTTTTCTGTTTTTGGTCATTCTTAATAAATTCTTATTTCTTTTGCCTGGTTTAATTATCACATAAGAGGTGCAAGAGTAATGAAACTATATATAGTGTGATAACTTCATATTTTTGTAAATGCATCTTCTGTTGCATCTTGGTGCATTGGAAATGTCAAATTTAATATCATATATACACATGAACACACACATACAGTTATTACATATGTATTTACTATTTTATTTAATAAAATTTATGGTTCTGATACCATGAGTTGATTTGAAAAAATGCAAGTTATTTCAAGTTTCATATCAAACAATGCTTTCATAATGGGAGAGAAAGTTAGAAAGGATTTCTCAATTGTTTCTTACTTATTTTTTCTTCTGAAAAATCACTTTCACTTTTGACACATTTGTTGTTTTATCAACTGCCTAATTTGGCAAGCTCTCAAAGCCTTCCCAAGCAATCATGCTAAAACTAAACTTAAAACTTAGGGCTTGGATAATGTTTCATCAAATTATATCTTAATAATTCCTTCGTATAATTTCTACTTCTAAATTCAAAACCATTTTGACTTTTACATGCTTCTTTTCTATTTTCCTGTATAAATGAACATTTAGAACAGATGAACAATGTATTTTAATTTCACATAAGCAACTATAATGCTCAACATAAATTATTTATACCAAGACCATGCTTGTTCATGAATGAGAGAGGAATAAAGAAAATGCGTATTTTTTTAATAAAGAGATTTAGTCTCCATGTTTTTGTGTTTTTTTTCTCATGTTGTGTTTTTCTTTCTCTCTCAATTAGATTGAAGTTCACTAACAATTAAATGAACAGTGTTCTTCAGGGAGAAAAAAAGATTAAAAGTACAAAAACTACTCTCTAAGGCAACTCATCTTTATTTATTAGTAGTTACTACGCAATAAATTCTAAGAATATAAGGAACATTGCAAAATTCTGTTAGTTATGAGCATCCTTATTCTTAGGTCAAAAAAAAAATGAAAAAGAAAAAAGAGAAAAAAACCTGATTGTAGATTTTTAAAGAAATGTGTTACAGGCATTGTTCTGTAGAATCCAGACATTAGAAGCTTACAGAGAAAATATGCAAGCACACAAAAGTGTGAATTAAAGTACATAATACCACTCTTTGGTCTTTGATTGTAGCCTGGATAGAAAAGCATGAAATCAAAGCACTCCATTATTTGATTATTTCCTCTAAATATCATTATATCCAATACTGAGTACAGTTTTTTTTTTCAAAGATTTAAAACAGAAGGAGAAACCAGGAAAGAAATAGCAAATGCCTTTAATTTTAGTAATTTATAACTTATTTTTATATACTTAATCTTAAGGTTCATCTTCACTTGTTTCTGTAATTAAGAATATGTTAATACAACTGAATATAATTAGTGCGTTATAGGATTTCATTCATTCATCCATTCATTCACTCATGTATACATTCATCTATGATTTTTCAAAGGCCCATTTTCATTTAAGGGTCAGGGGTTAAGACGATGATCTTAGAATCTAAGAATTCAAAGTGCTTACATTTTAGGGAGAAAATTCTTCACATTAAAATAAAAAGAAACAAAAAAGTGTTCCAAATGAAATGTCTAATATGCTTGGAAATTCAAAGGTAGAGAAAGAGCTGGACTCTGGTAGGAAGGGAAGGAGAAAGGACAGACACCAATGAATGAGGTTATTTTTGAGATAAGTCTTATTTTCCTTTTTAAAAAGATTTTATTTACGTATTTATTTGTCAGAGAGAGAGAGCAGAACACAAGCAGGGGGAGAGGCAGGCAGAGGGAGAAGCAGGATCCCCGCTGAGCAAGGTGCCAGACATGGAGCTCCATCCCAGGACCCTGAGACCATGATCTAAGCTGAAGGCAGTGGCTTAACTGACTGAGCCACCTAGGCATCCCTTGAACTAAGTCTCAGAGAACAAGTCAGATTCCAGTAGATAATGAAGAAATAGTAGAAGAAATGTTTGAGGTCCTTGATGTGCCATATTGGAATACAACAAGAGCATATGCAGTGTCATGTAGGAAATGAAACTGGAAAAATAGGAAGGACATGGCATAAAGGGCATGTATAATTTGCCAAGAATTTTGGACTTTAGCCACTAATCTGATATATGAAGGATCATTTTAATGATTTCTCACTACCAGATAAGAGTTAAATGTACTCTATAATTGGTAAGTGCACAACACATTACAATAACATATCTACTATTACTGCCACAACAAATGCTACATAAGAGGTAAACAAACATTTCAGGGGATAGGACAATCATTTTTTGTTCACTTGTTTTAGGGTTCACTCAGGGTTTGGCAGCTTTGCTAGTTATGGCCATGTTAATGCATAAGCTCATATCATGTGTCTGTTGGGGTCACGCCTGTTAACATTATATTGCCCAAAGCATGGCATGTAGTTGAGTCCAGTGTCTAGGGGCAGACAGGTCATAGCTTCCCTGCCCTTAAAGTAGGAGGTCAATGTGAAGTATGGACACTGGGAGAAGTGACTCATTGGAGACACATGCTATATAATGCATCACACATAATAAAGAAGTAGAAAAACTCCCCAGGAAACAAAGTCATTCAATTGTGGCTAAAAAATTTACTTAGTTTTAAGACTGACTGTACTATTCTTTGTAAAGATGAAACAGTCTTCTTTTAAAAAGACCAAACCACCTACCACCTTAAACTCAGAAAGTACAGTCTTTTAATACATATAAATCAACCTAGGCACCAATCTACATATAGATATAAATTAAGGAGTATGCAATTGTTAAGTGCATAAATAGTTATAATTTAATAAGAATGTAATTTGAATAGAATATGTCAAATTTATTTTACTTGATTTTAGCAAAAGTAAAGAAAATCAAAGTGAAATAAATATAATTTCTAAACTTCACATAAATATTTTTTCCAAAAAGGATATTATTGAAAGGTTCATTTGTGAGTAAAAACATTCAGAAAAATACTAACCGGCTGAGAAGCTTTGTGATTTTAATAATAAATTCTCATTCACCATATCAATTGAGAACCCATTATGAACAAAAAATGAGAAAGTTACTGAGCACTCAACTATATCCTCCTATTTACCTTTTTCCCTAACTCCCATTTTTATTACTCATGTTATTCACCTTATTTTTATTTCTTCAAGGCTAACAACATTCAGATTATGTTCTATAATTCCCATAGCTGTTTAGGCTTAGTTCTATGTTAATATGGCTTCTAAGTAAATTTTGTATTAAAATATAATGAATACACAGAAAATACACATATACTCTATAAATTTCATAAACTAGGAAAATTCATACAATCATACCCAGACTAAGAAATAGAGCATTACTATCACTACAGATAGCACTAAACCCATTTGCTTCCTTCCATTTACTATCCACACCTATCCCAGGGAAACCAGTATCTCAATTTCTAAACTGATTATCAATTAAATGCTTTTGATTTTTAATAAAGGAATACTGGATTTTATTTTCAATTTTTTTTAAATAAAAGATTTATTGCTACTGAATTCCCTAAGTCCTTTCACATATTTCACCTGTTTCCTTTACAGATGAATTCATTGCTGTAATGTCCTCTGGAATTAAGTATTCTTTTGATTATTTTCCTTTTAAGGTGAACTATCACATTCATCTTTTGGTTGTATTTCAATGCCAAGTAGTATTGTTTTCTAAAAAATCTCTCTTTGAGTTCTTGAATATTTGAGAATATATGCATCTGGCCTTTATATTTAACTGGTAACTTGGGGTAGGTATTTTGTTCTTAAGTTTGTTTTTTTTCCCCAACTCAGAAATGTGTAGGCATTGCACTATTATTGTCTTTTTTCTTTAAATCTTGCTTAATAGAAATAGAAACATATATTAGATGATTGTCCAAGAAAAAGGGTCATGAGAGAGTGCTGGTGGGAGCCTAAGATACATGAGGAGTCATGGACATAAAAAAAAAAAAATTGGTTAGGACATAAAGAAAGACAAGCAAAATATTATTAGAAGCTGGAAGAAATTGACAGAAAATTTTGACAAAACTATCACCCACAGTATTGTAGAAAGTAGAAAATACTCCTAATGAACTCAAATCTAGTTAAGCAGTTTTCTAGCCAGAATACTGAAAGATATTCTACTGGGTTTCTTTCTACTGTGATAAAATGTGAAATGAGAGAATTAGGATTTTCTTATGTCTCCACTGTTATCCCCCAGTAAAGAAAGGACAGTATTTTGAGGTCCATATATGGAAAATTATGCCATGTTATCCCTGAGTAGAAGGGGATGTGTGCTTAAAGAAGTAAAATAGGAAGCAGGTAGACTTGAATTAATTTGTACAGTATCCTTTGTGAGAGAGAAAGAACTCTGTGTACCAGGGACTTCAATTTCATCCAGATACCCCTACCAAGTCAGAGCTTTGATAGAGTACCTCAGAGTTATTATGGCCTTGACAGGGAACAGTAATAGCCTTTGCCTCCAATAACATAGAGACAGTGGAGCTGCCCTTCTTTAGAAGATCATGTAAGCTTGGACAAGGAGCATGTGAGTGTTGACCAATGGCCATTGAAAACCAGAGGACTTTTCCCAGAATATCCTAAACTTCTAGCTACACTGAGGCTAGGTGATATCCAGAGTATATATGTGTGGGTAATAGTGACCTTGGGAGGGGAGAGATCCACCAGACACAACTGAAATAGAATTCCTCCTAGCTAGGCAGAGGGCAGAGTTCATGGAATATTGAATATGTTATAAACAACAAAATATGATATTATTTGCAGCCTTGCAACATAAGCAAAAATGTTTATCTACAACACTTCCAGAAAACACAGGTATGAGAAAAAGTGACCGTTTAATTTGACTCAGTTGTTCTGAGAGGAGAAAGACCAAGTCAAATACCCAAAGGAAGTGCACGAGCTGTAAATACATGGATTGTCATATAAGGTACAGAGAGTGGCTTTCCAAATACTTGACCAACTCAGGGTTCAAGAGGAGAAATCATCTGAAAGATTTTCTTCCAATTCACTGAAGGAAATCAAGCTAAATGTATGAGGGTAATTCGACATTGATTTAAGTGTTGGGTGTTTAACCACCTTCCAGAAGTCCCTCCAAGACTGGTCATCTTGCCAACACCAAATACAGGGTTTCAAGCCTTCTGGTTTTAATCAGATAGTCCTCATTTGAACTTGCCATGTAGTCATGGGTGCAAATGACACGAAGAGTCTATTCACAAGAGGGAAAATGTCAAATGTTGAGTAAGCACACAAAAAATTGTCCAGTTTCTTTAGTCATCAAAGAAATGCACGCTAAATAAATACTGTATTTTTTGACTACCACATAAGCAAGATAAATATAAAAGGATCACATACAGTGTTAGTGACAGAGCAGAAGAATAGGAGGATACTGATAATTCAGTTAGGCAAAAACTCCTGGAAGAAAACTTGGCATTATTTATCAAAAGTTTTAACACTTGCATACAATTTAAGCCAACAATTTCCATTTGAATACTTCACGTTAAAGACGTAATTAGAGCTGTCCCCAAGTTATCCATGGATGTTGATCACGGCGCTATTTGAAATAGGAAATGATAGAAAGAAAAGAGAAAAACATCTGCCTGTTTAAAGTCGGGGGATGGACCAAATAAAATACGGTCTTCCTAAACAATAGAATGCCAAACAGACAAAAAAATTCATGCTACTGCTAGAGGGTGACATGGGAAAATGTCTGTGATAATTTTTAAGTGAAAAAGCAAACAACAAATGAGTATGAACAGTGTTATACCATTATTATCACGACATGCGTGCACACAAAACACATCTATGCGAACATCCTCTTTGCAAGCGGAGTAGACAAGTTGAGGAAAGTGCTGAAGGTTTGGAATCGACAAGTGGCCCATGAGAAAGGAAGCAAACCGGCATTAATGATGAGTGGATAAAATAAATAAATGAGTATGAATAATGTAAAGAATTTCTTAGGTTGGCTGGTTGGCTTAGTTCTTTAAGCACCCAATGCTTGGTTTCAGCTCAGGTTATGATCTAGGGTTGTGAGATCAAGCCCCATGTTCTCCATGTCCAGTGTGGACCTTGCCTAAGAGCCTTTCTCTCCTCCTTCTGCCCCTCCCTGCTGAAGTAATAGAAATTAGGGAAAATGAGATAGTGTTGAATCTCAATGCTCATAAATAATAAGGCTCTATTTGGACTAATTTTTTACAAAAACCAATAGTCTTTTCTAGTAGTATTCAAAATGCACTTTGGAGTTTAAAAGCACCAAAATTCACTTAAGTAATAAATAAAAATGGTTAACTTACAGCAAAGTTCAGAACAATGAGATATATAAAGATAATTGTCTATCTATCTAGACTTCCTTTAAGTGTGAATGTAAGATGCTGGTACAAAAGCAAAACAAAGGGATGTCAGTTCTCTGAGCAGGTACCTATGCCAGTCTGTGTGTCAAGTATCCCCAAAGAGGTGAAATACCACCTCTATTGTCATACTTACTTACAATAAACAGCAGACACTGAGTTTAAACATTAATCCAAATTCCTGAAAAATAGCATATTATTACTCCCACGCTGAACCATTTCCCTATAAGTTCTATTTATACTGTGCTAAGACTGGCAACACCAGAATAGAAACAGACATATTTAATTTTGCCAACTATAGCTTCTTAAACACACACACACACACACACAAAAACAGGGAGATGTAAGTTTTGCAAAGTATCAGTTCAGCTACAAACCACATTGTTTTTTGCCAGAATCTCTGGCAAAAATTATACCAAGTCAGCAGTGTTCTTGGCCCCATAAATTGTAGACCCAAAAGAAGATGAAATCAATTATCAAAAAATGTATACTTCTTGGAAATGTTCGAATGAATCCAAGGACACATTTTAAATCATCTGGTGACTACAGACTTCATTTTACAAATGAGTAAGCTAAAGCCCAGAGAAGCAAAATGATTCACTCAAACTATCAGAATGAGATAGTAGACAAATTGGGTTTCTAAAAAGATCAAGTTCTAGTCATCAAAGAAATGCACGCTAAATAAATACTATATTTTCTACAAGATCTAGTATCCTGCTATCTTTCCATTGTACCACACATCAGGGTTGTTGTTGTTGTTGTTGTTTTTCCTCATAGAAGAAAAGTTAAAAAGTACATTAATGGAAAGGTATAGTCCTCATATGAAAGAAAAGCACCAACCACAGTAATTCTCCTTTAGAACTCAAAATGCCCCAGGACTGATAGTCAAAGGAGTTTAACTGTCTGTGTGTTTCTCCCCAGGGGAATACCTTTATTTGTGTGTCCTCAAGGGCTGGTAGTACTTCTCATACTAGCCAGTATTTATGGAAGCACTTGATAACTGCCAGACACTGTGCTGAGCACTTCACGCTCATGATTCCATTTCACTCTTCTAGTTACCATACATTGTATACTTACTTTTATTTTTATTTTTACTTGACAGATGAGAAAATAGAAGCAATGAGTCCAAGGTTGATCAGATAGTCAAAGCTGGAATCTGAATCCTGCAGTTTGAGCCAGGAGTCCCTGTACTTTACCTAAACCAATTTATGCTAAACTGATTCCCTATCTCCCACATTACTAAACATCAAGGTCCAATATTTTTACTCAAAACATAGTTTAAAGCCTCAGAAGCCTGGCCTTTGAATACCAAGAACTCCCTAAGAAAGCTAGCAACATCTTTGGAGTCACTGGCCAAACAAGGTGCAAGCAGAGATGAGAAAAAATATACACTGACAGCAGGAAAACAGGGATAGAAAGAAAAGGAAAAGAAGAAAGAACTTAACTCATCTTTAAACTGTGAGGGTTTTTTGATTGATCTCCAAGTCCTCACTAGCCAAGAGATTAAGAAAAATCATGTGCCTTTCTGTTTCCTCACAACACTCTGCCACATTTCTGTGGTTTTGTGTTAGGACTGAACACTTGCACTGGAACCATCTGTCAAAATACGAATTTGTCTCTCCTGATAAACTCTGAGTTTCTTGAAGACAAGGGGCACATCTAAATTATCATTATCTCACTGGTGCCTACCATTGTACCCGGGATAGTAAATGTTCAGTAAATGTTTGGAAAAAAGCAAGAATGAAATCATATGGATACAAAGCAAGTATTTGCCCCACATTCTACCTAATACTCCCAGTCTACTCAGTGTTGCCCTACAGGCAATACTGATGATCTGGTGATTTCAATAAACTTGTCTTCTCAGTCTCTCTGTTTCTCAAATTGAGTCTAACAGCCTGAGCTCAGGGCATCAAGACATCTCTTCTGTAATTTATTCTTAAATGGCTTATTTGCATTTTGATGACCTACAAAATTTAAACTGAACTTCAGTGCCCACATTTGGGTTGGTGCTTGTGGTCACATTGGTACCATGTTAAGGTCAAGCAACATCACTGGTGAAATAAAAATCTTAACAATTTTAACCACCAAACTAGGAAAATCAAGTCCTCATATGGCTCACATTAGAATGGCAAACCAAGCGTCCACACAGTCGTGTGGAAAAATTTCACACTGAAAGGGATGATCCCAAGTTAAGAAAACACTGACATTCATCCCTATGAAATTAACACGATTAACTTGAATTGTTGGGCTTTAAAGTTTTCTTTGAAATCAATAGGTAAATCAGTATTGACTTATTGCATAAAAGCCAGCAGAATCAGGAATGTATTATTTGTTTTTAATTAACATATATCATATATTATGTGTAATATATAGGACATATATACATATACATTATATAGAATATTAAAAAATTATATTAGAAAAATATTGTGCCTACCTCAGGGAGGTAAAGAGATCTGTGAGAGCCTTTCCATTTTTCCCTTTAAAAGGTGTCCACATATTTTCAGTGTCCAATGTCCACACTGGAAACAAACTGGTCTAGCTCTTAGTGAAAATGCATTTCTGTCAATGCAATTGCCTTCACTTCTATGATGGATTCCAGGAGACACATCTGAGGAAAGCTTCTCTTTTCCTACATATGGCATCCTCTGTAGAGTGCCATCACTCCCAGCTTTCCTAATCACTAAAATTCACTGAGTGTGCCTCTTGCTATCAAAGACTGTTGGAAAAAAAGATATTTTATTACTTGTTCACTATAATCTACTTTGTTGATTCTTGTCATTGCCCTGTTTTAGAGGATGAATAATGACGTTCTTCTGCAGGTAGCATTATGATGCTTGGGCTCATTTTTTTTAACAGTGATCTCTCCTTTTTCACTGACTGTAAATGTTTCATTCAATACTTTACAGCCCCTTAGGTTTGGCAGGCAGTTCCTGATGAAACACGTACCCTTTGGTGATGTTTCTGTTTCTTCATTGTTTAGAATTATGAAGTTCTATTGCATTCTACTTAAAAACTACAACATAAGACACGGCATAAAAACGACCCAAAGCTGTTAGTCTCTTCCCACCCACACTAGGAAGAAAAATTGTTCCAATCAAAAGCGGTAGAAAATAAAGCATTGTTATGAGAGATAAATTGCACCATCTAGCAAGTATAAATCATATTCTGTGCCACAAGGCATGCTGTCTGAAAGTATATTGTCTGGGGGGGAAAAAAAGAAGAAAAAAACAGTCTATGAACTTGATTGAGTGAATTAACTAAAAGAGATTTTCTCTAGGGCACCCACTGGTTGCCGGTGTAACTGAAAGGAGTACTAAAGAATGGCCACTGTTTTACTCAAGTCTGTTGATACTTGCCTGATATCTTTACACTGACCCAGTATTATGAGAGGATCAAAGGGGTTCAGAAGATTAAAGTGCTGACATATTTGAAATTGAACTCTGTTTCAACAATAAAAAGAAATCCTTTCACAAGGAATTTGGAAACTAGAATATGTGTTCACTTCCACAGTCTGTTCTGACACTGCTTCCTTCCTTCCTTCATTTACACATGGAAGGGCTGTGGGAGAAAGGCAGAAAGAATTAGGGCCTTCTGTATATCAGAATCATGAAATGGTATCATTAGAATCAAGCTTTTCTCTATGTTCATACAACTGCCCAAAAGCGCATTTTAACACACTTAAGATAATTAAACTCAGTGATTATTGAATGATCTTTTTTTTTTCTTCAGAGACTAGTGTAGTAGTTATTTCGGTTCTAAAACTGTGAACTTATCTAACTGAATAGTATCCATCTGCTATAATTGTTTTACTTTAATCCTAAGTAATATTTTTGTGTTACTTTAAATAATCATGAATAATTTTTATTAAAAAAAAATGAGGGTCACTATCACATGCTTAGTCATTCCTTACAGAATACACCACCCCTGGAATTCTCTGGAGATTAGAGACCTTCAGATGTCAGCCTGAGAATTTCTAATTCAATAGGACTAAAGTGGAACCCAGCTATTTGCAGCTACGAAAAGCTCCCAGGGCAGTTTTCACCAGCTACCTCAACGAGAGCCACTGATATAAACACCAGGTTATAAGGAAGTGGTCATCAAAAATAATCAAGTTTTCCAAATAATAAACCTAAGCACTTAACATATTAGTTATTCCACACAAAACTTGTATGAGGTGGGGAAACTTATTGCTCCCATTTGACAGATGAAGAAACCGAGATATGATCATCCTATTAGTGACCTTCATCCCTGGTCCAGGTACAAGCACTAAAAACCTGTATTTTTTTTTAAGATTTCTATTTATATATTTGAAAGAAAGTGAGAGAGAGAGAGAGAAAGTGTGTGTGTATGCGGAGGGAGGGCAGAGGGAGAGAATCATCCAGTACTCTCCACTGAGTGTGGAGCTCAATCTCAGGATCCATGAGATCATGACCTAAGGTGAAACCAAGAGTCAGACAGTTAACTGACTAAATCACCTAGGCACTCCAAAAAGCTGTTTTTCAGAACCTGAATGCACAACATATTGGAACCCTCTACTTTAAATTTCCATGAGTGTCCAGAAAGTGTTTGCTATCTTTTCTCCCGATGTCACTTTAGTTCCTAAGTGTCTGCTCTGAGGCCCCTGTTAGTCAGCTTGAGTCTCTCACTAGTCCCTTCCTACCTGGTTCAGTACCAATTCCCGTAAGCCCATCTCTGAACCTGAGCCCAGTTTCCTGGAGGCCTGCCATCTGGTCCAGCACTAGGTTGGACCTAACCCTTGCAACTGGAACTATCTTCCAGTCCCCTCGAATTACCTTGCATGACCCACCTGGATCTATAACTCACTCACCTACCTGATGCTGAGAAGCCTGACCAGTTTGGATCGAGACCTTTCAGACTCTATGTCACGATGGTCCCTTATCTGGGTGATTTGGACATTCGTTCTTCACAGAACAGGTCATCTAATTCATCTTCCACTTCCTCCAGCTCTGGCTGGTTGCTGCTCTCTCTCCAAAATCTCTCTGAGAGGAGCTCCCAGCGAACCTCACAGATACAGCCATCTTTTCCAATTATAGAAAAAAATGTGCAATTACCGTTTTTAAAAGGCAGTTCCCCTTTTGACAGAAAATTATGTTAAAGTTTCCATATTCTGAGAGTAGAGATATAAATGAACTAATAAGTAGAAAAAACATGAGAAGAAAGCAGAGGTTTTACATAGAAATGAATTTTAGAAACTGCCAATTTTTTAAAAAATCTGTAATTTTTTAAAATAAAATGGGGTTAGGTAAGTATAAAAGATTTTAGGGGCGCCCAGGTGGCTCAGTCATTAAGTGTCTTCCTTCAGCTCAGGTCATGATCCCAGGGTCCTGGGATCAAGACCCACATTGGGTTCCCTGCTTGGCGGGAAGCCTGCTTCTCTCTCTCCCACTCCCCCTGCTGTGTTCCCTCTCTCACCGTGTCTCTCTCTGTCAAAAAAATAAACTGGAACCTAAATTGGAACCTAACATGAAGGGACTACTTTAAGGACTATAAATTCCATAAATTTAAATTATAAAAACATATACCTATTACAAAAAATAAACATTAAAAATATTAAGTCTATGGGCTCTCTGCTTGGCAGGGAGCCTGTTTCCTCCTCTCTCTCTCTCTGCCTGCCTCTCTGCCTACTTGTGATCTCTCTCTGTCAAATAAATAAATCTTTAAAAAAAAAATTAAGTCTACCAATAGCTAATTGCAAAGGATTGATACAATTCCTTACAGTCTCTTTTGTGCATGTGTTCTATGGTGCCAAGTAAGTGAATGTGTGTTGTTTTATATACATATGTAGCTCAATGTTAATAATGTTGCTCATGTAGATATTTTTATACAAAATAAATAATATTTGTGTTTGCTTACATACACAAACTTGATAGAATAGAGGATTCCTTCTTTGTACCTTGCTCTATATTCAGTAGCAATTTCCCTTTCATTTTAATCCATATCTTTGGTCAGAACAGCTATCCAATGTGTGGTTTTCTCCCAAGAGGTGATTTTCAGCAGTAGCTATAAGTATAATGGAGGTTTCTTTTGCATGGTCTGTCTAGGCATAAAATTCCTGAAGAGAGAAGGAGCATGAAATGAAGCTATAGCTTGACAGGGACAGAGATAGGAAAATTCAAATGACTGGATACATTTTTGATCCCCCTCACCATGAACTTATTGCCAAATTAGTGCATTCTGTATGAGCTAAAGCTCTGTACTGGAGCAGACTGGAGTTCAAATTCAAGCTTTGCAATTCATTATCCGAGTAGCCTTAGGAAAGTTACCCTCCTGAGCTTAGTTCTCTCATCTGTGAAATGGATACAATTTATAATCACTTCACAGAGTTGTTATAAAGTCTAAATAAGATTAATCTGAAAAGCAGTAAGTGATGATGCTTGCACTGGGTAGCCTTGCACACATGAGGGCTATTACTTGTCTGCATCCTTAATACGACTGCTTCATTGGCACATACCTGTCAGGGAAGGAAACTATATTTGATTTCTGCTGCTTGCAGCTACAGATAACCAAAATCAACTTTTTCGGATGACAGGCCATTTTGGAAGGAGGCCCAAGCCCACACATTCATTCATTCATTCACAAAGTCATTCATTTATTCTCTTACACCCATTCATCCAATAATGATTTACTGGTCTACTAGTATGTGCCATGTATTAAAAAAATACAAACATACAAGAATACATATAAGATGCTGTCCTGTATACAACACATAATGTAAGTGCCTAACGTGTCATAGCTATAATTACAGAAGTATGTATACAGTAAAGCTTGAACTTTTTGAGGAATGCATTACAGCCTATTCCTGGATGGTAGAGAGAAAGTGTTTTAGAGAAAGTGATTTTTGAACCAAATTTTGGAAACAAATAGCTATTTTCCAGATAGATGGGGCTAGAGGCAAAATTAATAGGGTTTTTCCCAGGGAAAGCAGTGAAGGTGAAAGCAATATGAGATAACATCAAAGTAAATACAGGTGCAGAAAAGGGCTTGAGGTACCGATGAGATTACAGCAGGAGATGTGGCTGTCAAGAAAGGCTGGATTTGCCTCAGAGTCTTGTATATGGGTTCTACTGGTGATTTTGAAAAGCAGTATGAAGACTTTGCAGTTGTTTGGGAAAGCTACTCTGGTTATCATGTTTAAAGGCAGATTAAAATGCTATAAATTCAGAGTGGGCCTAAGACTTTATAAGAATTCAGCCTGAAATGGATGAATATTCAAACTAAGGCAACAACATATTGGAGCTCCACAAGGCCTTTTTGTGATCTCAGGAGACTGGTTTATACACTCTGAATGTGAAAAGGAGTCTGAAAACAGCTCTATTTACTCAAGAATAATTTAAGAAAAGATGAGGAATATCTAGAAGGTAGAAATCTGTCTGACTGTGAACTTGGCACATGTAAATTTACTAGATATGTATGAGAGCTTCAATTTAGTAAGCTCAAACAAATGCAAGCAGAACAGTAATCAGAGCAAGGGCATGTGGCTTGGACCTGCAGAAGAGTGCCCCACTGCCTCGAGTTTGGAGTCAAACTCCCAGGGAATGCATGCGATGATGCAATCACCAAGAGTCATTCTGTTCGCGACTGTGAAAAAGCCACATCGAAGTGACTTAAAACTCTTGGGTCAGACACTGCTTGGTGCTTTTCCTTATTTACCATGTTGGCGTGTTGTTCAACCACTGCTAAATCCCTATATATTTCCTTGCAGGGACTCAGGGAATTGAACACGTGGCTTTGTTGTTAGACTTACATTGTGTTGGTAGATGGCAAGCTTATATCCATAAGAAGTAGAAGGAATCAGATCAAGCTTCTATTTATTTCTCTTTCATTTCTCCTGACAGTTTTCCAAATGTTTTTGCTTAAGACGTTCATAACAATTTGAACAGTGAAATGCGGAGTTAACTTACTGTTCTGTTAGTTTTAGATACACGGGTTAGGTTTCCAGGACAGAAAATACATGACTGACTAGTGAAAAGAACAACAGATGCTACATTCAGTCCTACTGCTCCTTTGTCTAATTCCATCAAACACACCTTAGCCATTAAGAAGTAGAAAGTTGGCTGCAGTAATACAGCTAAGTTAGCCTTTACCCTAATCTCAAAGGCTTGCAACCAAATTCACATGTCTTAAATACTAATAAAGAATGGACAAGATGCTATAGCTAAGAGCTAATAAATATACTGCAAATTAACATGGAGATGCAACCAAAGTGGCAGTTTCCTGAAATCAGAAATGGTAAATTCTACTGTTTAAGGGCATATTATTAACTACTCTTATATCTGATTAGCATTAGCTGCAAAATTAAGTTTCTCTTTCTTGAATAAATTATAAATAGAATAATTTCTGAAGTTTATACTCTGGGAAATTAAAATAACTAGTGGGTAACCATAAGAAATCTTTCAGTAATTAATAATTTTAGACCAATCATTTACCTCTAGCCATCAGGAAAATGAAGAAATTATGCACAAAAGTATGAGAGGGCATATAATTTTTACAGAACATAAAAAAGAAGGATAATAGTGGGTAATACATTTACTAACACTAGTGATTATTTCTCATTGATAAGCAAAATTCTATATAGTAAAGCTATTCATTTTTATAAATCATTTATTAATATGCTTTATAATTATATAGATATTATATAAGTATTAGGACTTAGCATGATCACTTTGAGATCCAGCTTTGTTTTTATAAATGAGGGCTGGATATATACAGATGTAATGTGAAACAACAAACCTAGCTGACATAGGGAGAAAACTATGCACAGAAACTATGCACATGAGTTCCATTCTCAGGGAAGGGTGAAAGCTTTGAAGTGTTAAGAAATGGACTGTTAAGGGGTGCCTGGGTGGCTCATTGGGTTAAAGCCTCTACCTTCAGCTCAGGTCACAATCCCAGGGTCCTGGGATTGAGCCCCACATTGGGATCTCTGCTCCGCGGGGAGCCTGCTTCCCCTCTCTCTCTCTGCCTGCCTCTCTCCCTACTTGTGACCTCTGTCTGTCAAGTAAATAAATAAAATCTTTAAAAAAAGAAAGAAAGAAAGAAATGGACTATTAAGAAATACAGGTTCCATTCTTGGCTAAGCCTCTGTTTCATTCAGAAGCTGAGTTGTCACTTTTCCCAATGGGGAGATAATATAGAAGCAATTATCTACAATGATGTTCTTTTAGTGAATCCAGATATGAACAAATGAGAGCGTGATATACTACATATATGTGTAGTGGAAGTGAACGTGCCCAGGAAATATGGACTTTTATCCTGCTCTTCAGCTAGCTGTATGGCCTTGGTCACCTGCATTAATCTCTCTTTGTTTCAGGTATGAAAATAAGGAAGTAGATTAAACTCAGAATGACAAGTCATTTTCACATCAAGTGTCAATAATGGTGGGCTGGAAAAAGCTGCTTGGTGCTATGTTGAAATCGGTTGTGAGCTTGTGTCGCAGCTCAGCAGGTAAGAATGCAACGAGTGCTAAGGACTTGGTGTGCCAAGTGCTGCTTACTTGCTACTTATGAATTGGTTTATCCCTGGGTAATTTGTAGCTCTAAATCTCTGTGACTCTATAATTTAACATCAAGATAATAGGTAATGCTGGAACATGCAGCGGAAGCAGGCACTCATTTGACAAGCATTAGGAAAGGTCCCAATACTTAAAAATATCACCTTCAATCACATTGCCTTATAGAGTGTTTAAATTCCTGTATTTGTTCATCTTTTCGGTTAAGGCGATAAAGGCAGCTGTTATCAGTTTAAACTATAACTAATCATTAACACCTTAGTTCAAATTAACTGATCAATATAACTAACCTATAAAGAAGTAGACCTTGGAAAAAATGGGGTCTATAATAAATACGTCAGTATAAGTAAAAAGGACAAAGGTCTTATGTATGTGACAAAGTTGTCATTAAGATTAGTGTTAGACTGAAATATGCATAAAAATATATAAATATTATATAAATAAAATATGCAAAAATCCAGGAACCAGGAGATCATGAGATGTGCTTTATTGCCATTAATGGAATGTGTCCAGAAGTGAAGGTTATAGGTGATGAGAAATTGACCATATAATACTTAGATACAAAAGAAAGCTCAATGGCTATGGTGTTACTTGGGGACTACTCTAGCCTAGGAAGTAAACAGCAACAAAAACAACAAAAACAATTTGGGTCTTCTTTGAGAATGAATATATCAATAGAGATCATTTCCACTACCCAGGTTGAATTACATGGTTCTCCTTTGCTAATCTAAATCAAAAAACTAAATGTAAATACTAGAGTCCATTTATTAGATCTAGAATTACCAACCCCAGCTATGGCAATCATTAATGGTTTTCATTTACCCTTAAATTACTCAAATTGTGGGGCACCTGAGTGTCTCAGGACCCTGGAATCATGACCTGAGCCGAAGGCAGAGGCTTTGGTTCAGGTCATGATCTCAGGGATCTGGGATGGAGCCCCCCATCAGGCTTTCTGCTCAGCAGGGGGCCTGCTTTTCCCCCAGCCCCCACCTACTTGTGATCTCTGTCTGTCAAATAAATAAATAAAATCTTAAAAAAAATAGTCAAGTTGAGAGTAAAAATAAATCAGAATATATATGTTATAATTATTAACAGAATTACAAATGGTTAATAAATATTTAACAAGAGAAATAAAACACAAGTCATATTCTTTAGGAACATTTAAAAATACATGTTTATAGTAATTAAATGAAAATATAAAACTATTTAAATTTCAAATCACTGCTAGACGCTAAGTGAAATTATTTCTGCCTGTTGTGTATTTATTTCTCTTTATAAAAAATTATCTAGAGGTAAGGATTCATCTGATAAATATTTAAATTTGCAGAAATATAAATAGTAATTCATATATACATTTGCAGATATAAAATATAAGTACTGATAAGTGATAAACAAGCTATTTATGTATCTGCATGTTGGTAGATACACATCTTACATATATATGCATATAGGTATGCAGTTTTAAGAAATTACATTTAGTTACTTCTCTATTTAAAGTGACAAACTGAACTAGTCACTTTGTCAAGTTCAAACTTTCTGTAAAAGCTTTCTGAAGAGATAAGCTGAGAAGGTTTTGAAAAATGTGCTCTTAGTAGAAATGAATGTTCTGATTGATTACTGATGTCTGCCACAGACATAGCTGTACCTTGTTGATACTCATTTCATGCATGTGATATTCTCATTCTGTGTACTAATATTGGGAATAACTGTAACTGAAGAAAACATTTTTAATCTTTTAAATTCTATTTTAATGATCAGACCCAGGAAAAGTGAAAATGATAGTTGAGAAAGTGACAGAATTATGAGGGGGTAAAACAAAACAAAACAAAACAAAACCCCTCCAGTATCTAAAGAAATGCAAAATTCAATAATAACCATTAGAACAGTTACACAAGATTGTTCAGTAATAAAAAAAATTACAAAAGCTGTATATTTCTAGAAATCAGGTTCTACAGCTAGACTATGGTGATTATGATACAGTATTTGAGAGATTAAGAAATAAAATCTGTAAATTTGTTATATAATGAGCTTTCCTAGGAATAGAATATCTTATTTTTATAATACTAAGAATTGTAGAACTTAAATTTTTCCATTTTATGTTGTTTTTGAACTTCAAGACCATTCAGCAGCTATGGTGATCGGGTGATCAAGAATATACTGCTAAAGGTTATTTTAAAATATATCAGGGTAGGTGTTGTTTATTTTACACTGAAATCTTTTTTTTTTTTCTTTTTACAGACAGAGATCCAAGTAGGCAGAGAGGCAGGCAGAGAGAGAGGGAGAAGCAGGCTCCCCGCCAAGCAGAGAGCCCGATGTGGGGCTCGATCCCAGGACCCTGGAATCATGACCTGAGCCGAAGGCAGAGGCTTTAACCCACTGAGCCACCCAGGCGCCCCTTTACACTGAAATCTTAATTTTCATTTTTACTCACAGTGAATGTGTAACAATTAGAATTTCTTCGTATAAAACTATTGTGGTATTTTTAGCTTTTGGAGGAACCTCCATACTGTTTTCCACAGTGGCTGCACCAGTTTGAATTCCCACCAATGGTGCAAGAGAACTTTCCTTTCACTATATCCTAACAACAACTGTTGTTTTCTGTGTTGTTGATTTTAGCCATTCTGACAGATGCAAGGTGATAGCTCATTGTAGTTTTGATTTGCATTTCCCTGATGAGTGATGTTGAGCATCTTTTCAGGGTCTGTTGGCCATCTGTATGTCTTCTTTGAAGAAATGTCTACTATTCATTTTTGGGGTGTTGAGTTTCATAAGTACTTTATATATTTTGGATACTAACCCTTTATTGGCTACCCTATGATCCAGCAATTGCACTACTAGGTATTTATCTAAAGAAAATAAAAATACTAATTCAAAGGGATACATGCACCCTGATGTTACCGCAGCATTATTTACAACAATCCAATTATGGAAAGAGCCCAAATGTCCATCGGGTGATGAATGGATAAAAAGGAGATGGCATATATGCACAATGGAATGTTATTCCACCATAAAAAAGAATGAAATCTTGCCATTTGCAATGACATGGTTGGAGCTAGAGAGCATTATGCTAAGTGAAATGGGTCAGAGAAAGACAAATACCATATGGTTGTGTTCATATGTGGAATTTAGGAAACAAAACAAATGAGAAAAAAAAAGAGAGAGAAGAGAGAGAGAGAGGCAAACCAAGAAACAGACTCTTAACTATAGAGAACAAGGTTACCAGAAGGGAGGTGGGTGGAGAGAATGTGTGAAATAGGTGATGGGGATTAAGGAGGGCACTTACTGTGATGAGCACTGGGTGGTGTATGGAAGTGTTGAATCACTACATTGTACACCTGAAACTATAACACTATATGCTAACTGTAATTTAAATAAAAACAACAAAAACAAAAAACTATTGTGATAGGATTGTCTAAAGGTATTAACTGAATCATGGCGCTGTTTTCCATCATCTAGAGATCATGGAGCCTCTGACTATAAACCAAAAATCACAGTATGTGCCTTTTAATGCGAAAACTTTCAGAAATAACACCATTCAAATTTTGCCTTAATAAAATACAACATAAATGGAAATAACAGAGGCACTTTTTTTTTTCCTTCAGGTATATCTGATTTCTCTTCTCCTCGTAGCAATTACAATGGATTTATTATGCTTATAGTTTAAAGTGACAATATCTTGACAGATTGTCCTTTCCCACTGAATTAAACTCAAAGTGCAATATCAGTTCTCCATAAATATCTGGGCAAAAGAGCTATACAGGTCTTTCTACACATGAAGGACAACTCATATTTCTCCCCCTTAGTTACTGTGACAAAGAATGTTTTATCTAGCTATTAAATTTTCTTATGTTGACATTATATGAAGCAAGGAGATAACTTTGAGGAAATAGAGATAAGGTGTTTAGATTGGTGCTTTAGCTAATTGGATACAATCCAGCTGAAGTTTTCCTTTGAAAAGGAACACTTGATAACATAAATAAAGGCATAACTTATCCATGTCTACCCATCTACCCATTCATCCATCTGTTAATCCAGCCATCATTCAACAAATATGTATTGTGACCCTAGTACACACAGTATTTCACTTTGTGTTTCCCCAGAAGTCCATCCTGAGATAAATATGATTTGAGTGCAACTAGTTTATTTGGAGATGATTACAGGAAACCTTAGGAGACTGGGGAAGAGAAACAGCAAATGGGAGGAAGACAACAGAAGGTACACTAATGAACATATCACCATTGTAAGAAAATTGGGCTCAATCTCAATAGCAGCCACTGGTATATACATAGCATATATATAGCATACACAACATTCCTGAGAGTTCTCCCAGCCAAAGCCTAATAAAATTGAGGTATTTTTCCAACCAAGTCCCACTAATTATTGATGGAGAGGGCTTGTCCTGGGGGTATAAACTCTCTGGCATTTCTAGACTGTCTAGGGTGTATTCTCCCTTGGCCAAAGAAATCCATCAAGCAAACCATTGTAGGGACTGACAGCAAGAATTCATTGGCAAACGGTGAAAACCTAGTGGGCTTGTTCAGGGTGTTGAAAATTTTTACAACAGCCAGGGAGAATGCTAGACATTGCAGAGATAAAAAGGAAACATGGATTCTGCCTGTATGGAGTTTCCAGTAAAACTAGTAAACCTTGAAAATCAAAGATTTTAGTACAATAAGAAAATTAGCAAAAAAATGAAGTTCACGCACAAAAGAGAAAAGAAGCATAGGTGTTCTCAGATCTGTAAAAAATAATTCTGATACCTGACCCATATTATTGGTTGTTGCCTCTCATCTTTGTGTTGCAAATAGAAAGAGAATAGTCATTCCCAACATATTCCAAATGATGAGACAATAATGCTACATGGCGAGGGGAGGAGTCAAGATGGCGGAGAAGTAGCAGGCTGAGACTACTTCAGGTAGCGGGAGATCAGCTAGAGAGCTTATCTAAAGATTGCAAACACCTACAAATCCAATGGGAGATTGAAGAGAAGAAGAACAGCAATTCTAGAAACAGAAAATCAACCACTTTCTGAAAGGTAGGACTTGTAGAGAAGTGAATCCAAAGCGATGGGAAGATAGACCGGGGGGCGGCGGGGGGAAGGGGGGAGAGAGGCCGGCTGCCGGCAAGCGGCGGAGCAATGGAGCACAAAATCAGGACTTTTAAAAGTCTGTTCCGCAGAGTGACATCGCTCCAGAGGCTTAACCGGGGTGAAGCCCACGCGGTGTCAGCGTGGCCTCAGGTCCCACAGGGTCACAGAAGGATCGGGGGTATCTGAGTGTCGCAGAGCTTACAGGTACTAGAACGGGGAAGCCGGCAACAGAGACAGAGCCAAGGAGTGAGCTCACAGCTCAGGGTTACCTTGAACTGGTCGCAGGCTCGGTCAGCTCAGAGCGCGTCCGGAGGCAGGGTGACGGGAGTAATTGGGCACTGTTCTCTGAGGGCACACTGAGGAGTGGGGCCCTGGGCTCTGGGCTCCTCCGGGCCGGAGACTTGGAGGTCACCATCTTCAATCCCATACTCCGGAACTCTACGGAAAGCGCTCAGGGAACAAAAGCTCCCGAAAGCAAACCCTAGCGGATTACTCAGCCCTGCCCCTGGTAAGGGTGATGCAATTCCGCCTGGGGCAAAGACACTTGAGAATCACTACAACAGGCCCCTCCCACAGAAGATCAACAAGAAACCCAGCCAGGACCAAGTTCACCTACCAAAGAGTGCAGTTTCAATACCAAGGAGAGCAGCGGAATTCCAGAGGAGGAGAAAGCAAAGCACGGAACTCATGGCTTTCTCCCCATGATTCTTTAGCCTTGCAGTTAATTTAATTTTTTTTCTTTCAATTTTTTTTTTCTCTTCTTCTGCTAAATTTTTTTAACTTTTACCCTTTTCTTTTTTAACGTTTTTTAACTAGTTTATCTAATATATATATATATATTTCTCCTTTTTATATTTTTTCTTTATTAGTTTTCTTTTTTTAATTGTTTCTTTTTTTTTTTTTTTCTTTCTGAACCTTTTTATCCCCTTTCTCCCACCTCACGATTTGGCATCTCTTCTGATTTGGCTAAAGCATATTTTCCTGGGGTTGTTACCACCCTTTTAGTATTCTACTTGCTCCTTCATATACTCTTATCTGGACAAAATGACAAGGAGGAACAATTCACCACAAAAAAAAAGAACAAGAGGCAGTACCAAAGGTTAGGGACCTAATCAATACAGACATTGGTAATATGTCAGATCTAGAGTTCAGAATGACGATTCTCAAGGTTCTAGCCGGGCTCAAAAAAGGCATGGAAGATATTAGAGAAATCCTCTCGGGAGATATAAAAGCCCTTTCTGGAGAAATAAAAGAACTAAAATCTAACCAAGTTGAAATCAAAAAAGCTATTAATGAGGTGCAATCAAAAATGGAGGCTCTCACTGCTAGGATAAATGAGGCAGAAGAAAGAATTAGCGATATAGAAGACCAAATGACAGAGAATAAAGAAGCTGAGCAAAAGAAGGACAAACAGCTACTGGACCACGAGGGGCGAATTAGAGAGATAAGTGACACCATAAGATGAAACAACATTAGAATAATTGGGATTCCAGAAGAAGAAGAAAGAGAGAGGGGAGCAGAAGGTATATTGGAGAGAATTATTGGAGAGAATTTCCCCAATATGGCAAAGGGAACAAGCATCAAAATCCAGGAGGTTCAGAGAACCCCCCTCAAAATCAATAAGAATAGGTCCACACCTCGTCACCTAATAGTCAAATTTACAAGTCTTAGTGACAAAGAGAAAATCCTGAAAGCAGCCCGGGAAAAGAAGTCTGTAACATACAATGGTAACATTATTAGATTGGCAGCAGACTTATCTACAGAGACCTGGCAGGCCAGAAAGAGCTGGCATGGTATATTCAGAGTACTAAACGAGAAAAACATGCAGCCAAGAATACTATATCCAGCTAGGTTATCATTGAAAATAGAAGGAGAGATTAAAAGCTTCCAGGACAAACAAAAACTGAAAGAATTTGCAAACACCAAACCAGCTCTACAGGAAATATGGAAAGGGGTCCTCTAAGCAAAGAGAGACCCTAAAAGTAGTAGATCAGAAAGGAACAGAAACAATATACAATAACAGTCACCTTACAGGCAATACAATGGCACTAAATTCATATCTCTCAATAGTTACCCTGAATGTTAATGGGCTAAATGCCCCAATCAAAAGACACAGGGTATCAGAATGGATAAAAAAACAAAACCCATCTATATGTTGCCTACAAGAAACTCATTTTAAACCTGAAGACACCTCCAGATTTAAAGTGAGGGGGTGGAAAAGAATTTACCATGCTAATGGACATCAGAAGAAAGGAGGAGTGGCATCCTTATATCAGATCAATTAGATTTTAAGCCAAAGATATAGTAAGAGATAAGGAAGGACACTATATCATACTCAAAGGATCTGTCGAACAAGAAGATCTAACAATTTTAAATGTCTATGCCCCTAACGTGGGAGCAGCCAACAATATAAACCAATTAATAACAAAATCAAAGAAACACATCAACAATAATACAATAATAGTAGGGGACTTTAACACTCCCCTCACTGAAATGGACAGATGATCCAAGCAAAAGATCAACAAGGAAATAAAGGAACTGAATGACACACTGGACCAGATGGACATCACAGATCTATTCAGAATATTTCATTCCAAAACAACAGAATATACATTCTTCTCTAGTGCACATGGAATATTCTCCAGAATAGATCACATCCTCGGTCCTAAATCAGGTCTCAACCGGTATCAAAAGATTGGGATCATTCCCTGCATATTTTCAGACCACAACGCTCTGAAGATAGAACTCAATCACAAGAGGAAATTTGGAAAGAACCCAAATACATGGAGACTAAACAGCATCCTTCTAAAGAATGAATGGGTCAACCAGGAAATTAAAGAAGAATTGAAAAAATTCATGGAAACAAATGCTAATGAAAACACAACGGTTCAAAATCTGTGGGACACAACAAAGGCAGTCCTAAGAGGAAAATATATAGCAGTACAAGCCTTTCTCAAGAAACAAGAAAGTTCTCAGGTACACAACCTAACCCTACACCTAAAGGAGCTGGAGAAAGAACAAGAAAGAAACCCTAAACCCAGCAGGAGAAGAGAAATCATAAAGATCAGAGCAGAAATCAATGAAATAGAAACCAAAAAAACAATAGAACAAATCAACGAAACTAGGAGCTGGTTCTTTGAAAGAATTAATAAGATTGATAAACCCCTGGCCAGACTTATCAAAAGAAAAGAGAAAGGACCCAAATAAATAAAAGCATGAATGAAAGAGGAGAGATCACAACGAACACCGAAGAAATACAGACAATTATAAGAACATATTATGAGCAACTCTATGCCAACAAATTGGACAATCTGGAAGAAATGGATTCATTCCTAGAGACATAAACTACCACAACTGAACCAGGAAGAAATAGAAAGCCTGAACAGACCCATAACCAGTAAGGAGATTGAAACAGTCATCAAAAATCTCCAAACAAACAAAAGCCCATGGCCAGACGGCTTCCCAGGGGAATTCTACCAAACATTTAAAGAAGAACTAATTCCTATTCTCCTGAAACTGTTCCAAAAAATAGAAATGGAAGGAAAACTTCCAAACTCATTTTATGAGGCCAGCATCACCTTGATCCCAAAACCAGACAAGGATCCCATCAAAAAAGAGAACTACAGACCAATATCCTTGATGAACACAGATGCGAAAATTCTCACCAAAATACTAGCCAATAGGATTCAACAGTACATTAAAAGGATTATTCACCACGACCAAGTGGGATTTATTCCAGGGCTGCAAGGTTGGTTCAACATCCGCAAATCAATCAATGTGATACAACACATTAATAAAAGAAAGAACAAGAACCTTATGATACTCTCAATAGATGCTGAAAAAGCATTTGACAAAGTACAGCATCCCTTCCTGATCAAAACTCTTCAAAGTGTAGTGATAGAGGCACATACCTCAATATTATCAAAGCCATCTATGAAAAACCCATCGCAAATATCATTCTCAATGGAGAAAAACTGAAAGCTTTTCCGCTAAGGTCAGGAACACGGCAGGGATGTCCGTTATCACCACTGCTATTCAACATAGTACTAGAAGTCCTAGCCTCGGCAATCAGACAACAAAAGGAAATTAAAGGCATCCAAATCGGCAAAGAAGAAGTCAAACTATCACTCTTCACAGGTGATATGATACTATATGTGGAAAACCCAAAAGGCTCCACTCCAAAACTGCTAGAACTTGTACAGGAATTCAGTAAAGTGTCAGGACATAAAATCAATGCACAGACATCAGCTGCATTTCTCTACACCAACAACAAGACAGAAGAAAGAGAAATTAAGGAGTCAATCCCATTTATAATTGCACCCAAAACTGTAAGATACCTAGGAATAGACCTAACCAAAGAGACTAAGAATTTATACACAGAAAACTATAAAGTACTCATGAAAGAAATTGAGGAAGACACGAAGAAATGGAAAAATGTTCCATGCTCCTGGATTGGAAGAATAAATATTGTGAAAATATCTATGCTACCTAAAGCAATCTACACATTTAATGCAATTCCTATCAAAATGCCATCCATTTTTTTCAAAGAAATGGAACAAATAATCCTACAATTTATATGGAACCAGAAAAGACCGCGAATAGCCAAAGGAATATTGAAAAAGAAAGCCAAAGTTGGGGCATCACAATTCCAGACTTCAAGCTCTATTACAAAGCTGTCATCATCAAGACAGCATGGTACTGGCACAAAAACAGACACATAGATCAATGGAACAGAATAGAGAGCCCAGAAATAGACCCTCAACTCTATGGTCAACTAATCTTTGACAAAGCAGGAAAGAATGTCCAATGGAAAAAAGACAGCCTCTTCAGTAAATGGTGTTGGGAAAATTGGACAGCCACATGCAGAAAAATGAAATTGGACCATTTCCTTACACCACACACAAAAATAGACTCAAAATGGATGAAGAACCTCAATGTGAGAAAGGAATCCATCAAAATCCTTGAGGAGAACACAGGCAGCAACCTCTTCGACCTCAGCCGCAGCAACATCTTCCTAGGAACATTGCCAAAGGCAAGGGAAGCAAGGGCAAAAATGAACTATTGGGATTTTATCAAAATCAAAAGCTTTGCACAGCAAAGGAAACAGTTAACAAAACCAAAAGACAACTGACAGAATGGGAGAAGATATTTGCAAATGACTTATCAGAATAAGGGCTAGTGTCCAGAATCTATAAAGAACTTAGCAAACTCAACACCCAAAGAACAAATAATCCAATCAAGAAATGGGCAGAGGTCATGAACAGACATTTCTGCAAAGAAGACATCCAGATGGCCAACAGACACATGAAAAAGTGCTCCATATCACTCGGCATCAGGGAAATACAAATCAAAACCACAATGAGATATCACCTCACACCAGTCAGAATGGCTAAAATAAACAAGTCAGGAAATGACAGATGCTGGCGAGGATGGGGAGAAAGGGGAACCCTCCTACACTGTTGGTGGGAATGCAAGCTGGTGCAACCACTCTGGAAAACAGCATGGAGGTTCCTCAAAATGTTGAAAATAGAACTACCCTATGACCCAGCAATTGCACTGCTGGGTATTTACCCTAAAGATACAAACGTAGTGATCCGAAGGGGCACGTGCACCCAAATGTTTATAGCAGCAATGTCTACAATAGCCAAACTATGGAAAGAACCTAGATGTCCATCAACAGACGAATGGATAAAGAAGAAGTGGTATATATACACAATGGAATACTATGCAGCCATCAAAAGAAATGAAATCTTGCCATTTGCGACGACGTGGATGGAACTAGAGGGTATCATGCTTAGCGAAATAAGTCAATCGGAGAAAGACAACTATCATATGATCTCCCTGATATGAGGGAGAGGAGATGCAACATGGGGGGTTAAGCGGGTAGGAGAAGAGTAAATGAAACAAGATGGGATTGGGAGGGAGACAAACCATAAGTGACTCTTAATCTCACAAAACAAACTGAGGGTTGCTGGGGGGAGGGGGTTTGGGAGAAGGGGGATGGGGTTATGGACATTGGGTAGGGTATGTGCTATGGTGAGTGCTGTGAAGTGTGTAAACCTGGCGATTCACAGACCTGTACCCCTGGGGATAAAAATATATGTTTATAAAAAATAAAATTAAAAAAAATAATTTAAAATCTAAAATAAAATTAAAATGTCCATACTCAAAAAAAAAAAAATAATAATGCTACATGGCAGCCATCAGTAACAATGACAAGGAAAATTGATTACATGTTGTCAATAATATCAAAGAAAGTTAAAGAGATCTTGCCAGGACTGAATGTCACTTCTAGTGAACCATATGGAGAATTTGGTTATTCTTACTACTTTGTTGCAAAGCCCAAAATGTAATGTAATTAATGGTAGGTTTTCTAATGTAAGGAAAAATAGGCACAGCCTTAGTCATATGGCCTCTGAAACACTGCTTTGAATAATTATCAGAAAAGACCTCTAGAGGTAGGGTTACAACCTCATAAGGCAAGAGGTTTTAGCTTTTTCAAAACAAAGTGACCTTTGCAACATATGATCTTGATAGTACTCTAAAGTGAGCTGATACCTATTTCTGATCACTTCCACTTCCAGATTAAAACTGGAAGTTTAGCCATAGCCTCTTTGGGGCCTCTGTTTCCATATAAAGAACGCAAGCATTGGGCACTGTTAGAATTTACACGAGTATGATTTCAGCCATGCCAGGGTAAAATTATAATCTTAATGAACCAGTGAATTTTTATAATGAACAAATAATCAGAGTGAGAGAGCTGAGAGAACCTGTCTCTCAAATCTCAAAGCTTCCTTCCTAAATCTATTACATACAGGTTTCTTAAATATCTATATTTAGGATTTAATATCAAATAATACTTTCTGTTGAGGTCACGATTACTACAACTCACAGAGTGATGTCTTCAGCAGTTAGCACATACCACCTTCCTTATCAATAAATGAGAAAGTGTGCTCCTCAGGAACCACTCAGATTTACTTTGTTCATTTGTCTACACGTATGAATGTACTTCATAACTGGTCCAATAAGAAATTTAAGGCTTTTTGAAACACACACACAATTAAATTTAATAGATGTAGATGAAGAATATAGAAAAAAGAAAAAATGTATCTAAGAGAGATATTAGAAAATGTGGACAGTTAAATTACACAAAATTTGCTAGAACGTTGCCTTCTAACAACAAGGGCAAAAACAGAGCCATAACAGGTGATTCAAAGCGATCATCAGATAAAGTCAAATAAATTGCCAACATAATCTAAAGCATGGCAGTGCTAAAATTAGAAAAACATTTCTTCCATGGAGCCTAGCAATATAGTGACAGTGCCCTTAAAATATATATTTTCTATAAAGAGAACAATAGAAACGTTTTATAAGGCTATTTCTAGTAACCTCTTCATAGAAACCATACAAAATGCTAAAGCTAATAATAATAACATTGATTGAGTTGTTACTACGTACAATAACTGTTAGGTCATTTACCCATCATAACCACCCTATGTAATAGGCAAAATTATTACCCTCTTTCAACAGATCAGGGAAGTGGCTTAGGAAAATTACATACATTGTCCAAGATCAATTATCTGTCAGTGGCATAAACAGGATTCCACACTGATGACTCCAAAATCAGGCTCTAAGAATCTAGGCCTTATGAATTCCCACTGGTTAGGCCCAGTGTCATGATATCTCAGCATTTAGAAACGGAAAAGTCAAGCAATATAGAGCTTATGGAATTATCTTAAATCATTACAAGCAGAAGTATGCTTTTGACATCATGAGATGTGCGCTTTAAAGATTAAATAGGAACCTAGCAAACCGCTCATAAGCCATCCTTTGAGCCATACAACTTCTCTCTCTCTCTTTTTTTAAAAGATTTTATTTATTTATTTGACAGAGAGAGACACAGCGAGAGAGAGAAAACAACAAGGGGAAAGGGAGAAGCAGGCTTCCCGCCAAGTAGGGAGCTCAATTCCAGGGTCCTGGGATGATGCCCTGAGCAGAAGGCAGACGCTTAATGACTGAACCACCCAGGTGCCCTGCAGTACAACTTCTTAATGTTCCCTTTTAAGAAAAGCAGAATGCAGAATGGGTTCCTTGTAACTGAGTTAATTTGCTATGTGGGAATGTTAGCTATGAGCCAACTTCATTATAGTGGATGGTTATACAAATACTGATCTTGAAATTTAAAAAAAAAAAAAATTCTTGTCTCTCTGGCTTCAGAAGGAAGAGATTAGGCACAGGCATCTTGTCCAGCCAAAACTGGTATTACACAATTAATTAACAGGTTAAATAGGAAAGGCATCTGAATTCACATGAATTTATCCCATTGGATTTTTTAAACAAATATTTGATATTTTCTCAGTTAAAAAAAAATAGGCTCAAATCGAATATTTTAGGTACTTACTTTTATATAACCCTAATGGCCATATACCTCTAATTGATCAACATCACCGTTAATATTACCACTGGCTGTTACTAATGAATAGAAGTATTTACGTGAGAGAATGAATTTCTGTTATTGCCAGTACAAGAAGAAATTAGGAAAAAATATTCACTTTGCTAAATTGCAGCAGTTATGGGGCAAAGGTAGCATTCTCTTTAATCTAATACGATGATAATAGTCACTCTGAGGTTGAAGTTATTTTTTTTTTAAGAATTTCATGAGGCACAATTTCGTAGCATCTGAACCAAGTACTCTACTGCCCTCTGATGGATATTATATATGTAGCATGAAGAACCTTAAGAAGCACCAACAAAATGAAATTTGTTTAAATAAAGCCTGTAGTAACAGTACTACAATAAAATTTAAAGAAAACATTGTTTTCTTCACGAAGACTATTAGACACAGACACATTCTACAATTGTTAAGTAAACTAAATGCAGTACACTTTATTTATGGTATTATGAACTTTGGCATTAGTAATGTCCCTTTTACTTCTAAAATCCTACGATTCTAAAGTATGTTATATTTTCCCGAGTTTGGTAATCACAGATAACTGGCAGAGAGTGATTGCCTTCAAGTTGTTAATCCTTCCAAACGATTAAGTGTTTTGCCATAATTGATAAAGTCCCTCATGAAGCGAGGGCTAAGAAATCTTAGGAAATTGCCATAGAAGTAAAAATACAAGCATGGTGCTCAGAGTAAGAGATTGTGGTTATGAGGGTGGATGGAGAGAATGAACAGAAGATTGCTGTATACAGTTGTATAGGTTGTAGACTATACATCACCAAAGAGTGTTGCTTACATAAGTTTTTTGTTGTTGTGTATTTTTTTTAAGATTTTATTTATTTGACAGAGAGAGGGAGATCACAAGTAGGCAAAGAGGCAGGCAGAGAGAGGGGGAAGCAGGCTCCCTGCTAAGCAGAGAGCCCGATATGGGGCTCGATCCCAGGACCCCGAGATCATGACCTGAGCTGAAGGCAGAGGCTTAACCCACTGAGCCACCCAGGCGCCCCATAAGTTTTCTTTTTTAATGGTAGCACACATTTAAATTATGCCAGTGGGAATTCTAGTACCTTTAATTAAGAAACTAAATTTGTTTGTCCAATGCAATCACTGGGAGATTTAAAAAAAAATCATTGGAACTGGTGTGGAAGTGCAGTATATACACCGAAAAGACAAGCAGAGAACAGATAGGTATAGTATCTTTAAAACATAATATCTTTGACTTGATTTAGCACATCCTCAGCTAACAGTAGCAATTCCAGGTTTAGAGTTTCATAGGCCTTAGGAACATGACAGAAACACTGTTTTAACACTAATTCTTGGATCATTCCAAACATAGAGATATGAGCATTCCACTTGGGCTTTCTAGTATAACTTTTTTGCTCTAAAGTTCTTAGAAACAGTTACAATTCTTACAACATTATCAACCAAACTGAAAATGCTTTTAGTTGTTTATTATGTAATATGATCCAAGACACAGGAAACTGTCACCTATTTGCATTGTTTCTTTAGTGATTATCTAATTCTGAAAAGACAGAACTTCATTTATCTTGTATACCAAAGAATCAGGTCCAGATTAACTGTTCTAGGGAAGTTACAGAGCCCACCAATGAGATATCAGTGTGGGGCTGCCAAGAATGCCACCTGTCAGATGAACTTTGCTACTGGCTCTGCCTTTAGAAGGGATTTACTTGGAACTTAATATATGATAAATACCTAGTCAGCGACTCAACATGGATTAAGGATATAAGTCAACATCTTCATTGCTGTAAAATTAAGTCAAAAGAAGTATTAAACAAACATAAAAAGAAGGCATTGATCTATATCAAATTTTAACAAATTTACTCCTCTAAAATCTTATTTCCTTGGCATATGAACTGGAACTCATTCTAGAGTAGTTTACTTCCATTTTAATCTGAAAACATGTTTCATTTAGAAACTATTATTTTTATTATTATTATTATTATTATTAAATGGGCTCCATGCGCGGGGCAGAAACCAACATGGGACTCAAACTTAAAACCAGGAGATCAAGACCTCAGCCGAGATAGAGAGTCAGACGCTAAGCCACTGAGCCACCCAGGCACCGCTCATTAAGGAAATTATTCTGAGGGGGGAGTATTCTTATATATGTGCATGCTCAAGTTATTTTTGTTAATAATTCGTATCTGTTTTATTGTTCTTTGTTTCTTTGAATGGTTTGGCTTCCATAGTACTCCCCTCAACTAGTGCATTTTTAGAGTTGTTGCTCACCTTTGAGCCACTGTCTCTCCAGTAGCTTCTGATCATTTGCCCTGCTTTCTAGGCACTTCTGATAGCCCCTTCTGAAGTCCCTTCAGCCATCAAACACCAGTCACCTCTGGGACCTCTCAGGGAGTGTGGATTGAAAAATAGGCTCTATCATCAATCCAGTGGATTTGCTGTCACAGAATCAGTTAGGATCTCTTTTGATATATTGTTTTGGGCAGTGTCTGATGAGCCTTTATTAGTGAATATTTATTCAGCATCTACTACATACTAGGCACTGGTGCCAATTGGAAAAAAATAAAAATAAAAGGTTTTGTGTACTTGGGAAAGGCATAGTGCTTGAGTCTGTTAGGGGTGTGGTAGCAAATTACCACAGACTGTGTGGCTTAACAACAGAAATGTAGTTCTCACAGTTCTGGAGCCCGAAGTCCAAGATCAAAGTATTAGAGGTTTGGTTTCTCTTGCAACAGCTCCCTTTGGCTTACAGATGGCCCCCTTCTTGCCATGTCCTCACATGGCCTTTTCTGTGTTTGCCACATCTCTGGTATCTCTTCTTCTTACAAAGGCACCAGTCATGTTAGATTAGTGCCCTACCCCTAATGACCTTATTTAACTTTAATCAACTCTTTGAAGTCCCTATCTCAAATACAGTCACACTGGGGGGTTAGGACTTCAACATATGAATTTGGTGGGGGCACAGCATCCCACATAAATGTTCCAGCTTGAAATTAAAGGCACCCCAGTTTGAATTCCATCTCTATTTTCTACTAGCTATGTGATATTGCATAAATGATTTAAGAGAAAACTAAGCTGTCTCAAGTTCTTCATCTATATTTTTAAAATAATAACACAATCCAGGTAATATACTACTGTTTACCTCACTTAAAATGCATAACAACCCTATGAGGTAGGTCCTTAAACAGGAAATTTAAAATTATTTTTTCTTATTCACTTGCTATATCCCTAGTACATTATGTGTGACTTGAAACAAACAGGTTCTTAAAAAATTTGTTACAAAATGCATACAATATTAGAAGCAATGACTTTGAAAGGTAGAAAGGAGTTTTGAGACTAGCCATTTTTCTATCTGTAAACTAAAATGAGTCACCAAGCTTATGCTTTCTTTCTGACTGGGCCATATTCAATATCCGGAAGCCCACCGAAAATAACACATAGAAATACAAGATTGCTTTATATCAAAATCATTTTCACTTAAAGAGACCCTGATTAAGCCCCTGGTTGTTTCCACTGGGACGTGTCTGTTTCTTTAAGACAGCATGTTTTCATTTTATCAACTTATTCATTAACCTCAAACTCTAAGCACAGGAAATTCAACCTCCTTCTTTTACCTGCTCCTGAACACTCACTGTCTCAGTGATCTGTAAATAATTGACCAGGCAAGCACTGAAGCACAAAGGCAAATAGATCAATACTCCTGCAAGCGCTTACAGCATGGAAAGAAATCCTGCTTCCCTTCATTTCCTACCACAGAGGACCTCATACTTGAATCAATTCACAGTCTGCAGCCCCCAGATTTAATTCAGCATGCATAATCAGCAACAATTGCTGAAGTCTTTGATTAAACTTTTAAATTGCCTCCTAATATGATGCAAATGTAAAAAGGTATTGATTAAAGAATCTTAAAATGGTAACCTGTTCAAAGGCGAAAGGAAAATGCTCTGAACTGGTGAGCTTGTGTGACAGGATGAACGGTGTGAACAATGCACTAAGGATTTCCAATGCACCTATACAAAACAAGCAGTAAAAACACCTACTGGTTGTCATGTTCATAAACAAAAAAACTTAGAGGAAGTTTGTTGAATGATGTGGTCTTTATTTATAATGAAAAGTGACAGAGAAAAACCTGCAGAAATATAATCCCTAAAGACCCAAAACTGATTTGGTTTTGGTTTCTCTTGCAACCAAGAGGAAATTCTTTGTTTATTGGGGTTTTTTTGTTTTTGTTTTTGTTTTTTACGATAATGGATTCTGGATTTTAGAGTAAGTTGGTTGTACAAGTCATTTCCCAATAGTATTCTCTCAAATAAATTCATAACAATTTTAGAGTAACTTGGTTGTACAAGTCATTTCCCAATAGTATTCTCTCAAATAAATTCATAACAATTTTATCAAGTGGATTCTCTTCTGTATGAAAAAAATTTCCATTCATTACAAATCACACGAATCACACCATAAATATTGTTAAGCATACAGTATATGCCAGGTTCCTTTCTATTTATTGAAGATATAGCTAAACAAAACCGACAAAACTCTGCCTTCATAAAGTTTAGTTTCAAGTGGGGAAGAGAGAAAATAAATAAAATTTTAAAACACAATATATGGCTGGTTGAATGATGACAATTTCCATAAAGAGAAGAAGAAAAGCAAATTTATCTACCCATAAAAATATGTAGGAGTCTTGATTTGGATGTAGAAAGTTCCAAGAAAGGTCTACTGAGATGATGACATTTCAGTACAGAGCTAAATTGGTAAGAAAATGAGTCAAGCAATTCTCTAAATAAAAATGCTTTAAACAAAAGCAGCAGCAAATGCAAATGCCCTGGGGTGAATTTAAGCTCAGTTTGCATCAGAGAAAGAGCTAGTAGGCTGGTATGGCTGGCATGCAACAAGCAAAGGGAAAAGGAGCAAGAAATGAGGTAGGTAAGGTAATAGGGGGTTATATAGAACTTTGAAAGCCATTATAAGGATCCTGCTTTTATTCCAAATGCAGTGGAATGACACTGGAACGTTTTAAGCAGAGGAGAAACATAATCTGACTTCTGTTTTGACAGGAACATTTTGGCTGAAGTATTGAGGATAGATTGTTTGAGTTATTAGAAAAAGATGGGATAAGATGGGATGGGATGGGGTAAAATGAGACAGGATTGGATATAGGGCAGCGTATAATAGAACAGAACAGAATACTAACTTGTCAAAAAAGTGAGAAGAGGAGAACTTAAAAGGAAGGATCAGAAGCTCAGTTTTAAACTGGCCACATTTAAGAAATTTATTTATTTATTACATATTTACACAAGCCTTAAGTAGCAATTGGTTACATGGGTCTCATAAGGCTATATGAGATCAGGGAAGAGATCTAGGCCAGAAATACCAATTCCATTGGCAATTCCTATTTCCACTGGGAATCAGCAATGTTTAGACAGCACTTAAACTATGATATTGGATGAAATCACCAAGGAAATAAAATAAAATAAAGAAGACTTTCAAAGACTAAGCCCTGGGACACCTCAACGTTTAGAGGTCAAGGAGGTGAGGAAGCAGCAAACAGAGAAGATATGGTAAGGAAGCAGGAGAAAAACCAGTAGGTTAGAGGCCCCGTAAAGACTGTCTTTCAATAACACAACATTGAGCTCTTTCTACTAAGTCACTGAAGATAATGACTGAGAGTTGATGTTGGGATTCATCAGTATGAATTCATTGGTGAACTGGACTAGAACAGTTTGAGTAAACAGATGAAGGAAGCAGGGCCTGTTTGGAGTAGATTCAGGAAGAAATTGGAGGCAACTATAATAAATGTCTCTCTCAAGGAGTATTCTAGAAGGGAAAGAGATAAGAGGGGTTGAGGGAAAATAAAGGAGAGTGATTTTCAGATGAAAGAATTAGTAGGATGTTTGATGAGTGATGAGAAATACCCAGCAGAGAATGAAAAACTGATGTGTCAGGAGAGAATAGGGAGAGCTGCTGCAGGAGTGACTTGACTAGAAAAGAGGACAGGATCTTGGCCACTGCCAGGAGAATGGGCGATCATCCAGAGTGAGGCATGAAGGCTCACTGTTCGGGACAAAGATGGAGGGAGGTAAGAAGATGCCTCAGGGGGAGCTCCTAGAAGCTCTTTGCAAAACACTTTTATTTCCATAGTCAAATAGGAAGCAAATTCATCAGCCAAGAATAAAGATGGAGAGAAGTCTATGAAGGTTTGAGGAGTAAGGGAAAGGATGAAATTAGTCATCTAGTGGATTAGGAGAAAATAATCGGGGAAGTAAAGTGCAATTACCCAGCAGCCTTGAGAGCCCACTGCAAGTCAGTGATCATGGAAACAAGTGAGCATGAATATGTGTGTGGGTTCCTGTGTATGTGTGTGTTCACCTGCACGGGTGCAGAACTGAAATAGAAAGAGAGTTGCATGATTTAACCAGAATTGTTATTTTTTCACCAAATAAGAAAGGAGTTAGGAAGTTTAGGGTACATGTAAGGGAGTGATTATAATGGTAAAATGTGTAACAAGCTAAGTAAGGAGAGAACTAAGAAGATAAAGATAACAGTGAATAGATGGTGAGACCAATACAATGGATTGTTTAAAGCACACTTATTTCAGGGATGCCTGGGTGGCTCAGTGGGTAAAAGCCTCTGCCTCAGCTTAGGTCATGATCCCAGGGTCCTAGGATCAAGCCCTGCATTGGGCTCTCTGCTCAGCAGGGAGCCTGCTTCCCTTCCTCTCTCTGCCTGCCTCTCTGCCTACTAGTGATCTCTGTCTGTCAAATAAATAAGATCTTTTAAAAAAACACAAAATAAAAAAATAAAACATACTTATTTCAACATGTCCCTCAGTATATTGTATAACTAGTGTTCCATTATATACATTTTGTAAAAACACTCCTGGAGAGGAACTATAATAGAAATGTTACTGTATAGTAATTATAATTAATGGTCTTTAATTTATTACTATTGCAGGAATTTATTGCTTAATGATTTGATGCCTAGGAAATATGAATACTTTAGAAACTTAATAATTTACCCATGTCTTTAACAGTAACTTATCAAAAAGTCACTGAAAGTATATTTATGATAAATTAGTAATAATTTCTTCCTGTTCTGAAATTCCAGAAAATGAACCTGTGTAAAATGTTAAAGATATTTCAACATTTAAGGAAGAGATTAACTAATCCAGGTTATTCACTGAAAACTCTGTTAACTTAAGAAAATATGATACAATAGAATCAGACTATATAAATATTCTGGAGTTGCCTTATACTGTTCCTTTTTAAAATGAAAGTATTGGATTAGAAATCTCTATAGCCCTTCCAAAAACTGAAATTTTAGCTCTTTATGAAATCTCTTAAATGTTTTATTAGCTGGAAGTACTGTTAATTTATCTCTTTTAATAAAACAGCAGTTCTTTTTATATTATTGTCTTTAAATATCCTCAAATATTCCCTTTCTACCCTTTCCTGGCAGAGATAACAAAAGATTTGGATACTTAAATAGAATATTTTTTGACTTTGGGAAATACTTCATATCTTCAAGATCTTTTCTTCTTCATCCCCAAAATAAAGTTTGCTTAATAACCTACTCAACAGCATGAAGACTCTAAGGTTTAAAAAGCAATTCAGCCAGACTATGGAACAGAATACCGAACATGAACTCTTTATGTGGGGTGTGTATGAAGAAAGGGGGAGGGAGAGGGAAAGGGGAGGAGACAAAAAAAGGCTATATAGAGAAACAACAAAAAAAATGCACTTTTATTTTATACGATACTAGAGCACAGTACAATGGCCACATTAATTAATAAAAATGACTAAGAATTTTATACAGATCACATTCTGGTTTGAGGCAAGATAAAAAACAAAAACAAAACAGAACAAAAACCCATATTCAACATATACCTCCTGCTAAGTACAACTATAAACCCTGGACAAAATACATAAAGCAACCACCAGGTGATCAAAAGATAGAGAAAAGAAGGATGACTGGAAAGAGACTTCAGAACTCAAGAAATGATCCTTCTCTTAACCCTCCCTGCCCTACACTAACACAGTAGAAACAGCACACTTCCCTTTTCAATGGACACCACAGTTACACAGGAAGGAAGAAGTCTGGTAGATCACCCTCAACATAAACTAAGTAAATGACAGCAAAGAGTAGCATGTCTCCCCTTCCTGTCTGTAGAGTGAAGGGATAATTGTGCAAGACAACATTGTTGATGAAAGGAATTTTTTAAGCTATGTATGAACTTCTGAGCAGATCCATAAATGGCTCACATAAGAAAATGAAAATGTTCAGTAAGCTACGGGAAGGCAGGAAAGGGAAAGACAGAAAGAAAAATCAGAAAGAACAAACAGAAAACACATAATCAAATGACAGATGTAATGATATCAATAATGTTATTAAATATAAATGGTTTAAACAAGCCAATAAAGACAGATTTATGAACAGATTAAAAAACAATGCAACTAGATACAATCTAAAAGAAACACCCTTCAAATGTAGTAAGATAGATAGGTTAAAAAGATCAATGGATAAAGAAAATGTGATTTATGCTTATATACATACATATACAATGGAATATTATTCAGCCATATAAGAAGAAGGAAATCCTGTCATATATAACAACACAAATGCACCCTGAGGTCATCCTATAAATGAAATCACTTAGATGGGGAAGGACAAGTATTGTATGATCTCACTTAAATGTGAAATCTCACTACACATACAAAAGATGGGTAATTATAAGAGGTGTTTGAGGTGTTAATCAATCTTGTGGCAGTCGTTTTGCAATATATACATTAAGTCATCATGTACCCTTCAAAGTTACATAATATTTTATGTTAATCATATCTCAATAAAGCTGGAAAAAAAACAAAAGCATAGGAATAGAAGTTACATGTAAGCACTGATCAAAGAAAGCTGGAGGGCTCTATTACTATTAGACAAAGAATTCAGAACAAATAAAATCACAAAGGGTCAAATCACCAGGGAAATATAATAATGCTAAAGTATATGCATCCAACAATAGAGCTTCAAAATATATGAAGCAAAAATGACAGAAGTGTGCTATGGTGAGTGCTGTGAAATGTATAAGCCTGACGATTCACAGACCCATACCCCTGGGGCTAATAATACATTATATGTTAATAAAAAAAATGACAGAAGTGAAAGGATAAATGTTGTTAGGGCTCCAAAACTTTTCTTTTGGTAATCATTAAAACTATGAGACAGAAAATGAGCAAGTATGGAAAGATCTCAATACCACCATTAACCCACAAGATCTAACTGATAACTAAAGAACATTCCACTGAACAACAGCAGAATACACATTTTCTTCAAGTGCACATGCAACATTCATCAAGAAACCACACATATTAATTCATGAAACCAACCTCAACAAATTAAGAATAATGGAAAATCATGTAAACTATATTCCCTGCTCATAAGGGAATCGTATTAAAAATCTTAAACAGAATGAAAACAAGAAAATCTCCAAACATTTGGGTAGTCACTCTTCTAACTCTCAACAACCAACATCATACTACAAATCTTAGCCAGTACAATAAAGCAAGAAAAACAAACAAAAGGGATATAGATTCAATAAGTAGAAATAAAACTTGCTTATTTGCAGATGACCTAATTAGCTATATAGAAATTTTTAAGTTATATGCAACAAAACTGCTATAACTAATAAGAGACTTCAGCAAATTCACCACACACATGCACCCATCAATCTTATTTCTATATGCAAATAATGAACAATTGAAAACAGAAATTTTACATGCAATTTACAACTCTAAAAATTATCATACTTAAGTATAAATCTAATAAAACATATCCAGAATTTGTGTGCTAAAACTACAAATACCTAAATAAATGAAGAAATGCACCATGTTCATACAATGGAAGACACAACATAGTAAAGGTATCAAATCTCTACACATTTATCTATAGGTTTAATATGTTCCTATTAAAATCTCAGCAAGATTTTTGCAGATACAGATTAGCTGAGTCTACCACTTAAAAGAATAGGAGCCAAGAAGTTTATTCACTATAATAATTTTGAAAAAAAAAATTTCAATCACCACATTATACAATACTAAGTCTTACTATAGAGCTACAGTAATCTGGACATTGGAATTGACAAGAATATACACATAGATCAATAGAACAAAACAGAGTCCAGAAGTAGACCCATACAAGCACATCAATGGATATTTGATAAAGGTGCAAAAACAATTAAGAATGGTTAGCTACTCAACAAATAGTTTTGGGATAGTTGGACATCCATGGGCAAAAGAATAATAACAATAACAATAACCTCAACTTAAACCCAATACTTTATACAAAAACGAACTGAAAATGGATCAAAACTATTAATATAAAATATAGCATGACAAAACTGATAGAAGAAAAAATAGGAGAAATTCCTTGTGACCTAAGGTAGTGAAGAGTTCTTAGACATGGCACCAAAAGCACAATTCATAAAAAAAGAAATAAACAATAACCTGCACATCGTCAGAATTAAAAACTTTTCCTCAGTGAAACACATTGTTAAGATAGTGTAAAGGTAAATCACAGATTATGAGAAAGTATTTCCAAATGTTATCCAACAAAGAATCTGTTTTCAGACACTGTCTAAAGAACTCTCTAAAATCAATAATAAAGGAAAATAGCTAATTAATAAATGAGTAAACAGACATTTGACCAATGAGAATATATGGAGACTAAGCAGACAAAAAGATGCTGAATATCATTTGTTATTTGGGAAATGCAAATGAAAGCACAATGAAATACTATTAGAATGGACAAAATAAAAAATAAGAATAAAAAAAGTACTAACAGCTTAAATCAAGTGTTGATGAGGAGGTGAAGACACCATATTTCTCATGTGTTGCTAGCTAGAATGTATAATGGTAAAGCCACTCTGGAAATTGATGTGGCAGTTAAACATACTCAGCAACTGCACTCCTGGTTTATTTATCCTACAGAAACAAAAACTATGTCCACACAACAACTTGTACATAGATTTTCACGGCAACTTTATTTGTAATAGCTGAATATCTTTCAACTGCTAAATGAATAAACTGCTGTACAGCCATACAATGGAAATCTACTCAACAATAAAAAGAAATGAGTTACTGAAACACACAATTTGCATGGATTTCACTCTCATGTTGTATGGAAAAAAAGACATTTGAAAATGTTATATATACTCTATTACGACATTTATACAACATTCTCAAAATGACAAAATTATAGTAATGGAGAACAGATCAATGGTTAGAGAAAGGGAATTAGGGATTAGTGTTACAGGTAGGTTGGGAACTTCTTTGTAGTGATAAAATAATTCTGTATCCTGCTCGTAGTGGTGGTTATATGACTCTATCCATGCAATAAATTTTCACAGAACCATACAAAGCAAAATGAAAAAAAAAACAAAGGAATGCATGTAAAAATGGATTTAATCCAAATAAATCTAATTTAACCATATTATAGCAATGCCAATTTCCTGGTTTAATAAAGTACTCTGTAGATGTTATCACTGGGGAAAGTTGGGTAAAATGTGCACAAAAATTGTCTGTATTATTTTTGCAAGATCTTATAAGTCTTAAATTACTTAAAAACAAAGAAAACTAAAATGCATATGGGAAAATAAAATCAGTTTGATAGATTTGTAGAAACTCTTAGCTAATATGCAACCTTAGGATGTTGCTCTTTCTAAAATTACTTCCTTGAAGGCCAAGAGAAGGAGAAGGGTGTGCTATGTTTTGTTAGCTACATTTTTGTCAGAGGACAAATGGGACAAAGTCCCGTTTCCTTAACCATTTATATTTTAAGGTTTACAATAAATAAGGTACACTAGTTTGGTTTATATAAAATAAGGTATACCAAATCTTATATAACTGCTGAATGTAAACACAAATTGTACAACAATGCCACTAGGATTCAAGTCCTGAGGAATTTACAATATAATAAATACTCAGCGATTAAAAGAAGCGCTCTAATGCACTTGCAAGCCAAATATTTAAAGAGCAACATAATTTATTATTTAAAAATATAAGTGAGGTTTATTGGACTCCTAAAGATTTAAAAATACCTCAGAAGAAAATTTAAAACTTCTTTGCATGCTTTATATACAAATATAAAGAGTCACCTTTTCTTTGTGAGGAGGTATAATTAACGTACCCGAAACAGTATTCCATTATTTTAAAAACCCACTGGCAAGACTAGTTTTCAAAGAATATCTTTTCTTTCTTTTGAAATCATCTAATAGAACAAAAGACCCTCCCCAAAAGAATAACTTAATACTTAAAAATATACATTTCTAAAGGATATGAATTAGTTCCTCACCTACTTTTTTCTAATCTTAATTTTTTACATCTTGGGTAGAAACAAAGCAGGAATCCTAGGTACTTTTTTCAATTTGCTAAACTTTCTGAGATTAAGACCAATTCCCAATCATTTGTACCAATGGAGGAAAGCACTGTCATGTAAAGCACAAAATATTTGTAACTCAGCCTGATGAATCTGAGAATTCCAGAGCCTCTCTGATAAGAGTAGCAATAGTTTACTGGTGGGCTATTCACTTTCTGGAGACAAGAATCAGATTAAGAACTAAAAGCACACACACACACACACACACACACACACACACACACACACACACAGAGGAACTAAAAGCACTCCCCCAGGGGAACAGGAGGAGGGCAGCATATCAAGGAAAGAAAAGCGACCTGTGTTGAACATGCATTTTGCCCCAACAATTACTATGTGCTATCTCAGTGAAATACAGGGTCCCAAGTTTTATTTACTTCCCAATTTTTACAGTTGAAACTAAGGCATAGAAATAGTAAATGCCTTAGGATGCCTAGGTGGCACAGGCAGTTAAACCCCCAACTCTTGGTTTCGGCCCAGGTTGTAATCTCAGGGTGGTGAAATTGAGCCCTATGACCAGCCCTGCACTCAGCACAATCTGTTTAGGATTCTCTCTCCCTCTCCACCAACTCTCTCTCCCTATCATATAAATAAATAATTAAATAAATCTCTAAAAAAAAAAAATAGCAAATACCTTGACAAAGAACATACAATTAGCCAACCCAATTTCAGATCTCTTTATCCCCAGAGCTGGTCCTCCCTGCCTTGTGGTATATTATTGCCTCTTAAACATGTATAGATCAAAAGACACTGAGTGCCTGCATTTCAACATTTATCCACAAACTCATGGTTAAATGACAGTCAATTTTACAGATAGCTAAAAAGCATCATCAGGTTGACAGCTTATTTAGAGTAACTGAAACAAGAGAATACTATAATTCTCAGACAAAAAAAGACTTAGGTCGTGAAGGAAACTTGGAAAACACCCAAGCCTACCCTAGGAGATGGCTCTATTTTTGATAATATGTTTAGCCCACAGTATTATAGGGTTTTTTTGTTGTTGTTGTTTTTTATGGGGGGGGGTCATTTGTATGTTCGGTTTTCATACTATGTTTTTTCAACATGGTTTTTACTAGTTTTTTAAGTAATTTTTTTTAACTAAACAAAATTATGTTTTGTTTGTTTTTTTAATTCATTTTGTTTTGTTTTTACTAGTTTTTTATTATAAGTTTATATGTTTTGTGAATTTTATTCTTTGGGTTTCATTTTAAATTTAACTGTTTTTTTCCATTGTGTTTTTCTCTCCATAGCCATTTTTCTTAGAGTCTAAAAATGACCAAATTTAAATTGGTGTTGGAAAACCAAATGAAATAAAAAAATTCAGTAGTTATGATGAAACTGTGAACAAAATGCATCTATAAATTAATTTAGTTGTATGTCCACTCATATGCAGTTTTTTTATAAATACAGTATAGTACTGTAAATGTATTTTCCCTATGATTTTCTTCAATTTTTTTCTACCTTACTTTATTATAATACAGTATATAATACATATACCATACAAAATATATGTTAACTATGTTATTACTAAGGCTTCATGTCAACAGTAGGCTATTAGTAAAGTTTTGGGAGTATCAAAATTTATATGGGATTTTTAACTGTGTAGGGGGTCCATGTTCCTAACCCACATGTTGTTCAGGAGTCAGCTGGACATATAAACACTTATTTGTTTAAATTCTCATTTAGGACATCTGTTTGATTCTGTAGGTATTCTTTCTATCCTTCTCTACTCTGTTCTCCAACCTGAGAAACTTATCTAGCAGGCCATCTCAGTGGGTGTCCTTACTTCCTGGCAGCCTTCAGCCAAAAGAGAGCCCCAGCAGGAGATGGGAGCAGGAAAGATGATGAATGAGGTCAGTGGGCTCAAGAACATTTAGTGTTTTATTTCCCAGTTCTCTCCCTGGGGATCACCTGGGTCTAACTGTGCCAAAAGGCACAAGTCTCAGAACAGCCTTCTGCACAGGATTTTCCCTGCCCTGGGTTCCTAAAAGCTCTACAAAGTAGAGTGAAACACATTTTCATACACCAAATCTCTATGATTCCCAGAAAGAGCAACTATACCTATTCCCTACGTATGGACCAGATATATTTCTATCCCTATACATACTCATAGTGGCAGAGAATTTGTTATTTTTGCTGTGTTTAGATCATACGATGCATATTCTTCTGTGACGTATCTTTAAATATTTCCCTAATGATAGATATTCAGATTTATTAAACTTTTATATTGTTACCCACAATGATACGATGGACATCCATATATATGATTAATAAGTTACTTTCTTAAAAAATTCTTATTCAGCATCATGTTTTTCTTCATTAAACAATTTCACTTAAAGTCATGATTATACACATGTGTATATATATGAAATATGAACTATTAGAGAATTTTCTTTGAATATTAGCAACTAGGACATACCTTCTTTAAAAGAGTAATATTACATTTTATTCTTTATGTATATATTTTCCCTATTCCTCACAACCACCATGGAATACAGCTATCATTTGTGATCTAACATTGAAACTACAGAGGCTAAGAAATTAAAAAGCCCTAACCTTCAGAGCTTGCAAACAGAACTTTATTTGAATGCAAGGCCCCCTGTTTTTAAACCCCTGCTCTTTGAAACACACCATGCTCCCTCTCCTTAGTAGACAAGATTCTTTATTTATGAAGGAAACTCAGTGTCTAGTAGGGAAGTTGCTCAGGCAGAATACTTTTTCTGAAATGCAATTTTAGGCTTCTTTTCTGGATATGTCCTCTTACTCCATGTAGAATCCCCAGATTTATGTCTAAAGCAAGGGATTTATTTCTAAAGAACAAATAAATGCAATTTATAGGTTTTGAGTTTCAAAAACTAGCCTTGATCACGTGAGGATAAGGCATCAGGAGAGAAAAATCCAGACATAAAGAGCACATTTATAAGAATAAAAATTCAGTCACTCTGCATTTAGACCAGGTACTTATAATGATCTAGATTGTTAGCCTAAAAGTGGGGTTTAGAGGCTATTGTTTCCCCAGTAAGGAGTATTGTGTGTTAGTCACTGACCATACTGGTCACTAGGTCCAAGTCAATAGGAAAGCTGGAGGGAGATAAACCTCCAGATAGTTGGAGATCAAAGAGAAGAGCACATTTTTCTCCAATAAATCAATAAAATCATCCTAGCTGGGGTAAACACTAGAGAGATTTGCTATGAATGTTAGAGCCAAAGAAATCCAGTGCTAGAAACATGTTCCTGAAGAATTTGGCTATTCAGCAAAGGGAGAATGGAATAGTGACCTGCAAGACAGATGACCATGACATGCACCCATGACTGAAACAAAGCCAACTGTGGACTGAAATGAGCACAGTGAAAAAGGGTGCTTATGGAGCCCTGTGAGCATTCAAGGAAAGCACTAATTAGCCTGAGGAAGAATCATCCAGTTGACTAAAAAAGGGAGGAAAGATTCAATTTTATTTATAGGATTTGACCTAGCCTTTCTAAAATGTTTCATTTAAATAGAACGAACAGTAATATTTGAGAAATAGCTCCAGGTAGAGTTATTTTATTTACTATTACTTAAGAATGCTGAAAGTAATAAGCAGTCCACAGGAGTTCTCTATTAATATGATGAACTGTTATAAACCAAAAGGCTCTAACAATAGGTTAGACAAAATAAATTTTTTGTATGTCTTTCCCCGCTGTCTTAAAGCTTGAGATTTAAATAAATCACACTGAGTACCTAAAATAAAATCTACATTGTCCCCATACTACATTATACTTTACTGACACTGTGTTATAACATAATTTGCTTTTTTATGATGTAGATTTTATTGTCTCTCTCTACTTGTCAAATTATAAACTCCATAAAGGCAAAGATCTTTACCTGGCAAATAAAAGTTTCTCTATAATTTGTTGAATGAATGAATAACCAGATGACATAAAATATTTTATGACTACATTTAGATCATGTTGATTCTGACATTCTGGTTTTCCTGACACTTTAAGCCTAAAAATTTGCACAACATTGAAAAACGTCTTCATAAAATAATTTAGATGAATAAAACACGAGACTACAAAACAAACCAAAATCATACATCTCAATGATAATATAAAATAAAATAAGAGGATCTGTAAGCCAGTTTATCTAGGATTTCTTATACATTGTGAAGTAATCATATTATGTGAAGATTTACTTCTCTGCAGCTTTTTATTTCCAGGAGACTACTTCGTTTTTCACTATTAAAAGGAGATAAAACAGGAAAACAATAGAGAGATCTTTTTGAAGAAGACGTTTTGGGTAACCAAAAGACTCACCCTAACTATTAGTGATTCTGTGTTTCAATCACGGTTAGTGAATTAAAATTAGGTAGTAAATATTCTTACTGGTATTTTGTAAATGCTTGTAATTAGAAAGGGACCAAACAACTTAGAACAAATATAATAATGTAGTTTAAGTGCTAGAATCAAAGTTCAAAGAACTTTAAAAATAAACAGTTGTTATTCTTGCCTACCCAAATCTACTTCCTTCCCTCTGGTAAGAGAACCTCAGTTTTCCTTGCAAAACCACCAGCCCCTACTCCATCACCATGCTAGACCGATTTCACTTCCAAGAGTGGGCATGTGACCCAAAACTGGCTTATCAGAGCAGGACATATACTTTCTGGCCAAGGGGACTGATCATAACCCAATCAGTTTAGTGAAAGTTATCCTGAAGCTTTTAATATAATAACTAGGAAAGGGACATGTTCACTGAACTTAGTGTTGGGAAAATGGAAACCTTGAGTTGCTGGTAAGGATGGTGTTATCAACACAGAGGAAAATGCACCTGAGAAATGGAGATTGGTAAAGGGACTGTTTATGGTAATACTGCATGCTTTCTATCTGTCAGATCTCATTCTAAAAGCATCATGTCTATTAATACAATACTCAAAAAAAAAAGATGCCATTATTATACATGTTACAGAGCCAAGAAGACTGGAGTTGAAAGACCTTAGGTAATGTGTGCAGAATCATAGCTAATAAATAGTGGAACCTGAACATGAGGACAACAGAGACTGTGCTCTTGAAACCACACACACCATATTCTTTCCACCTTCTACTTCTCATTAAATGAGTTAATATATTCATAGAGTATATTGGAGTATATTGGAGTTAATATACTCCCCTTTTAAGTCAGGTTTTTTCTGACATTGGCAATGAAAAGTTCTGAATAATAACAGCACTCTAATTAATGAAAGCAGTAACAAGTATGCTGAGCTAACATAAAAGTCAACTATATAATTTGGCCCACCAAACAAAAAATTAACATAAGATAGGCTATATGTGTGTAAATATTAGCAAACTAATATTTACACTAGAACAAACTAGCTAGTCAAGTACTATTTTAAAGATTTTATTTATTTATTTAGAGAGTGTATAAGCAGGGGGGAGGAGCAGTGGGAAAGGAGAGAAAGAATCTCAAGCAGACTCTATACCAAGCATGAAGCCCAACACCGGGCTCAATCTCATGACCCTGAAATAATGACCAGAGCCAAAATCAAGAGTCAGTCACTTAAACTGACTGAGCCACCCAGGCACCCCTAATAGTCAAGTACTATTAATAAGAGTCTTGGATGGAATTTTTGAAGAGGTCAGAATGTGGCAGTTCCTGATATTTGGGGAGAATAATGTGAAATTAAAACTAAGGCTACCTACTAATAGGGTTCTCATTTATGACCAAAAAAAAAAAAAAAAAAAGAAGTATCCTCCTAAGTGCTAAATATTAAAATCTACACTTATAAAAGGACAACAGGCAATATGTTTCCATGTTCAAAAAAATTAAATTTCTTAGCAAAAGTTCAAATTATTTTAGAATCCAAACAATCAGCCAAATCCTACCTACAAGGTATATAAAACTAAGGCTACAACCTGATGGGGTTTGTTGTGGTGGTTGTTTTTTGTTTTTTGGTTTTGTTTTAAGATTTTATTTATTTATTTGCCAAACAGAGATCACAAGTAGGCAGAGAGGCAGGCAGAGAGGGGGGTGGGGAAGCAGGCTCCCCGCCAAGCAGAGAGTCCAATGCGGGGCTCGATCCCAGGATCCTGGGATCATGACTTGAGCTGAAGGCAGAGGCTTTAACCCACTGAGCCACCCAGGCACCCCATTATTGTTGTTTTTAAAATACAGAACACTCAGGGTGCATCGGGCTCTCTGCTCAGCGGGAAGCCTGCTCCTCCTTCGCCGCCTGCCTCTGCCTACTTGTGATCTCTCTCTCTGTCTCAAATAAATTTAAAAACATAAATAAATGATAAATAAATAAATAAAATACAGACACTTCATGAATTTGGGTGTCATCCTTGTGCAGGGTCCATGCTAATCTTCTCCGTGTGGTTCCAATTTTAGTATATGTGCTGCCTTCTGCCAAAGCAAGTGCTATTATCTGACATTTAAAGAGGTGCATTTAAAATCCATTACAGGCCAAGAATGAAATCTTGCCATTGGCAACAACATGGATAGAGCTAGAAGGTATAACGCTAAATCAGTTAAGTCAGTTAGAGAAAGACATACCATATGATTTCACTCACATGTGAGATATAAGAAACAAAACAAGGGGAAAAAAGAGAAATCAAAGAATAGACCTTAACTGCAGAGAACAACGTGATGGTTACCAAAAGGGAACTGTGTGGGAGATGGGTGAAAGAGGTGAAACGGATGAAGAGGCATTTATATTGATGAGCAATGAGTAATGTATAGACTCTTCAAATAATTATATTTTACACCTGAAACTAATTATAACACTCTATGTTAACTATATTGCAATTAAAATTTTTAAAAATTCTATTATAGGCCAAAGTACCTTTTTTGAGTTTGTAGAAATTATATGTGATTTTCCCCACAAAAGTTCTGGAAAAGAAGATTTTATTCTCAGTCCATGCAAGAGATTAACTAGTGTTTATTATCCTTTAAATTTCTATAATTCCTCATAAGGGCTTTAAACCTATAATTTTTCAGGTACCTCCTTTCAGGAAATATTTCCTCCACAGTGAGAGAGTCAGGGTAGACTATTGAGAACCTACTCACCAAATCCCTAGCCCTCTATCTGCCATAAAATTCAGTGATAAAGGAGGCTTTTTCCTGGAGGAAAAAGGAACTAGGAAAAAGGAACTGTCTATCACTGGGCTCAGAGTTGAGAAAATGGAAGCCTGGAGCTGCTGGCAATGGGGGCTTCAACAAAGGGGAAGGGTGACTGGACAGATGGGGATTAAAAAACAGTGTTCTGAAGCTGACACTGAGTAAATATTGCATTTCTGTGATAATTGTTTTATGACTTTAATATAAAAATGTAGTTTGAATATATCTTATTCTTATTATTCAATTCCACTTTAGACTAAAGCTTCATGAATAGAATTCCAATTGTATAAAATTTAGGTAACAATCTTAATATAAAGCCATATAATTTAAGGAAACTCAACTGAGTTAGAATTTGTGCTTTATAAATTTGTCTTCAGTCATGCATGATGGAGCTATCAAATCCAATTAGTACAAATTTACCAGACCTAAAAGAGCAGAGTCCAGAAACAGTGAAAATCTTTCATTTAAATGGATTCTACTTAAATAAAAGGTATTATTTCTGGTCTGTCATACCATGCTTTTAAACACTTAACTGGTTTGGTTAAAGAACAGAACCATTTACTCAACCCCCACCCCCCAGCTCCCTCTATTAAAGTGTAGACCATATCTTCTATTATTTCTTGGAAAACCCTCAAAACTGCAGAAGAAGAGGATGACCATAATTAACCATATTTTTTAATTTAAGGTTTTATTTATTTATTTATTTATTTGTCAGAAAGAGAGAGAGAGAGAACAAGCAGGGAGAGAAGCAGAAAGAGAAGCCGGCTTCCCACTGAGCCGGGAGCCCCATGTGGGATTTGATCCCTGGACCCTAGGTCCATGAGCTGAAGATAGATGCTTAACTCACTAAGGTACCCAGGCATCCCTAAACATAACTTTAAAAAAAATTCCCTTTGGTAAAATCTATGTGGCTACATACCAAGAATTTATATATATGGGTCAACAATTAAAACTAAGTTTAGCTTCAGAAACAAGCAAAAAAAGGAGCTGCTTTTGAAAATTAAGTGCATAAGGTTTACTAAGCTAAGCTGAAGCATGGACTCTTCCAATTGGTTTTGCAAAGTAAAATCTACATGGTGGTAGTTATACAAAGTTTATCTAATGCATCTGTCTGAACTTGCTTTGGTCCAGCAATACAATTTATCTCTCTTTGAAATTATGAAATCAATGGGAAGTGATCATAAAACTTTATGAATTTATGGCTACTTTCCAAACTCTCTTTTCTAAGAACCATTAAATTGCTTCCTAAGGAAAAAGAAACAAAAGTTACAATTCAAGAGAGTAGATCACATGAACTCCAGGGAATCCCAACTTGGTACTAGCCTTCTATTCTTTGGCTCTCTTATGAATACACAAACTTCTGCTTCATATTGCTTTGGAGGCTGCAAAGAATTGTGAATTAGAAGTAAAAGGAGTCACACACCAGATTCTTTTACTCAAATGTGGCCCCAGGACTAGCAGCAATAGCATTACCTGGAAGCTGGTTAGAAATGTTGAATCTCAGACCCTGCCCCCAACTGTCTGAATACGAATCTGTATTTGCAATCCCCAGTAGATTTGTCTGCAGGTCACAATATGAGGGGGTCTCTGAAGTATTTTTATAAGGACACTGTAAGTCCTAAAAGTCTTTGCCTATATACTTTCCAATCTTGACTCTTCTGCCAAATGATTATAGGTTTCATAAGGACTAACCATAATTATATCTAACACTTACTTTATTTCATGCTTGCACTAAATACATTACATAAATTACTTTATTTCATCCTAAAATTATTCCTTCTGAGATTATTTATGAGATAAGGCAGTTATTCTCATACTTGAGCCTGCATCAAGAAGCATGTGAAGGGCTTTTTAAGAAACAGATTGCTCAGCCGGCCACCAGAGTTTTTGAACCAATAAATTTGGGGTAGGCCTCCAAGAACTAACTGGAAAGTACTCAGGTAATGCTGATTGGGACCACTAATACAAAAGCCCTAAATATAAGTCTCTCTCAATTCGACTACCTGGGTCCACATCTCAGATGCAGACTCATTGTCAAAAAAAAAATTGTGTAGTCAGAGAGATTCTCTCTGGGCCCCTCCTTCTCACAGTTGCCACAGCTCATTTTGCCTCTTTTCTCAAGCCACCTGCAAAAGACAATGCACTTTCCCCATCTCTTCTCCTGCTGACTGTCCCCAAGTCTGAAATGTTTTTGGCTTTGATGTTATCAGTGCTAATTACTACAGAGTGATGGATAATTTTTCTGTGTAAAAAGCATTCCAGAAATCTCACAAACCCTCAGAGTTTATTCCCTTGACTTTTACTTCAGGTGTTAATGTGGAATTAAGTTCCCATTAAATTCTTGGGGCCTTTATGTTCAAATAACTCAGATGTACTTCAAAGAAATGACTAATTAAAATTTGCATCTTTGTAAGAAAAAGAGATTGTTGAAATACTTCCACCTACATTACTTCATTTGCTTCTGTCAAGAATCTCATTAAATAGATAAGGTAAATAAAATAATGCTACAAAAAATTAGGAGGAACTGAAAACAAATCAGCAACTGAATAATAAACCTCAGTTTAGGGAGATCCTCCTTTCAGAATAACCATACTTCCATCTTTTTCTACATGTTCAAACAGGGCCATAGTTTCAAAATTATGCAGTAATTGTTATATGTGTGTATATTACATACACCTTAGTTTTATTGTTTTATTCACATAAACATTTCTCAGTTGGAAAGAGTTGTGTTCACATTAGATTTTACCTAAAAGAATCAAGTGTTAGATACTTGGAATAACATCTCCAGAAACATAAAAGTAGGCAAGAAGTTTTTTTTTTGGGGGGGGGTTAGATCAATAATTAGTAATGAAATTCATGCTTATGTTTCTTCTCCCCTAGGTTCTGAAAGGGATTCTTTACATAGAAGTCATACCCATTGCTTTGAGTATTAAGTGGGAGATAAATATTTTTAATTTCCACCTTCAGGCAACTAACCCAATAGTCTGCTAACACATTAAACTAAAGAAGAATAAAGACAGTGGTTAAAACATGGCCTAACAAGCCTGCTGTGAACCCATATATTAGTTTTTAAAATATATTTACTAAAAAACAAGGAAGTTCTGCTATTTGAGACAACATGGATGAACCTGGAGGAGACTATGTTAAATTAAATAAGTCAGACAGACAAATACAGTTGGTCCTTGAACAACATAAGGTTTAGGGGCACCAATCCCCTGTGCAATCAAAAATCTACACGTAACTTTTGACTTTCCCAAAACTTAACAACTAATAGCCTAGTCTTGCCTGGAAGCCTTACTATAACATAAACTGTTGGTTAACATATGCTTTATATGTTATATTTATTATATATAATATTCTTATAATAAAGTAAGCTAGGGAAAGAGAAATGTTATTAGGAAAATCATAAGGAAGAAAAAATATATTTATAGCACTGTAGTGTAAAAAAATCCACATATAAGTAGATCTGCATAGTTCAAAACCACGTTGGTCAAGGGGTGACTATACCACAGATCTCCGGAGACAGAATTAAGATGGCAGAGGAGCAGGGGTACTCTAGGTTGCCTCATCCCCTGAACACAACTACATAAACATCAAATCATCTGGACACCCAAGAAATCAATCTGAGAACTGAGAGAGCAAAACGGCACAACTAGAGATAGAAAAAAATACCATATGGGAAATGTAGCAGAGTTACAAATGAATATCTAAATGTGCTAAGTATAGTAGCTCTCTCTGTGTATTGATTCAAATGTTCCTATTTGGATAATTCAGTCACTTTCAGTTTTAAAATTGCCTTTCAGTTTAATTTCTATTTCCTCTGTTCCTGTCCAAGAAGATTTTGGTATTGGAGCAAGTCTTACGTGAACAAATTTGGAGTAAGGGTGATCTCTGGCACCATGATGATGGTTTTTTGAAATCTGCTGGTGGATGTCAATGGGGGTGCAGCTGATTGGGCGCCCATCTTAGGGTATTCTACCATTTACATGGCTATTATAACCAAAACTCATTTCATTTCTATCTACATGAGGAACAAGAATATCTGCCTGACTAACCTGACCTTATATTGATTCATGTTAATGCTATAAGCCACTTTGAGTCTCTGCTACATCATCAAACCAAGACCAAGTCTAGGATGTGGGCCATTCCTTGCCTCATCCCATGCCAGACCCCATAGCAACTCAGTTATGTAGGATTTCACCATGTGGAGACATAGGGAAATACCAGAGTTTCTCCTCCCATCAGAAAACTAAGCAAAGCTCTATGTGCAACCTAAGCCCTCCTTTTATTGTCTCTTTACTTGGCACAAACTCACCAAAGTAAAACTATTCTGGAATGAGTTCTAACGCTTCTTTAAGCCTTGATGTTTCTATAAGATCCCTAATATATCTTACCTCTCTGGGACTTCTTGTTTCACTTCCAGTTTTCCCCTATACCTACAACCCCCTTCTTTAATTTTAATACTTCCCTGAATCACTTATGGTAAACAAATATCTGGTACTGTTCATAATAATAAATAACTCAGAAATATTTTAGATCACTCTATTCTCTCATTTTATTTATTAAATTTGAAACTCCTTCAACTGTTGGATGCCTAAGGCTACATCTCCAAAGGAAACAAAGAGCACTCCTCTTCCAGTGATGTTAAAAGAAATATGTTATTTGTTTGTTTTTTGAGTGTGCTGTTTGGTTTATACAATTTTATTGTAATTGAATCTCAGAGAAATTATGTTATAGCATATGATATTTGGTGGTGGGCTTTAATATAAGTTAATAAAGGCAGTAATTAAATAGTATATCAAGGAAAAGACATTTGTAAGCATCATAAAATTAATCAGTCAACCTTAGTATGTGATGGCAAAGACAATATCTTTGATAGTTTGGTAAAGAAATCATTTCAGGATCAGATACATTGAATGTAGGGATCTTCAGTTTGATTTTTTAAAATTTTGACCTCAGAAGTATAATTAAAATGGATCCTGATGCTTATAATAGTGAGAATATTGTACATGATTAAGATGTTTCTAGAACTAAAGAAATTTCTTAAGGAAATTTTATTTAAGAAGGAAAAATATTTTATGAAAGTAGGAATAAAATCCTGATAGCAGGAATTACGAACAACAGTAACACTTTCATTAGTCATGTTAGCAAACAGGGTCCTTGAATAGTTGAGTAAATAAAATGTGTCTAACAGGATTATAATAAATTAATATTTATTGAGTACCTATAAGATGTATTTGGCTGTTCTGACACTACTCTAATTTATTATCTCAAAATCTGACTTCTTGACAAAAAGATTAAAATAATGAAAACATTTCCACTACACGTAAAACTGTGATTTTTCAACATTCAAAAAATGCATTTTGAGGTTAGTAACTGAGTATATTTCTAAACCTCTTTTTGTCTTGATAAAAAATGATGGTAGCAGAGGTTCCTCCATGTTTGTTGAAATAAAATAAAAGTAATATAGTTTGGTATTAAGATGCTTTAATTTGGGTTTCTTTTACACTTAATAATGGATGAATTAAACATAAAGAAAGTTACCAGTATTCAAAAAAGCATTCTTAGCCCAGGGTAAAAATTTTAGCCAGGGTAAAAATCAATTTATAAAGTATAAGCCTTGAATTTTAGATGGGAGATGAAATGAAAAGAAAAAAAACTAAGACCTCTTATCTCAGTAAATTTCTCACACACAAGAACATCCTGGATATAGGGACTCTAGCACATATGTGGCTGGTTAAGGTAAAAAGTAAAAGGGACATGAGAGAGCACTTGTCATCAATAAATATTGATAATTATACAGTAAGTATTTTTCAGGTAAAAATGTAAATGTATTTTCAGGGGAAAGAAATGGCCACCATATGAAGATGACATTCTCAACAAGTGAAGATATAAAAAGAAAAAAGAAAAACATATAAAATATTGATGAAAGAAGTAGTTTGGGATAAAGTATATACACTTGGACAGTCTTTTATGATTAAGTTGTAAAATTTCATGGTCAGTATGCCATACAAAAGAGCAAGACCAGATGCAAACTGTGGTGTACATAACCCTGCTGCCCCCGCACAGATGGATTATCTGTTCCTCAAATTACCTACAGTGTTCAGGGCCCACTCACAGCCACCAGAGCTAGATGTATAGAGGGAGAGAGCCATTTGGTTTCAAGACTTGTAGATCTATGAGAGTCCCTGAAACGTGGCTGAAAATATAACAAGAAAACACTTTGATTAGTCTCTTGGGTTTGCAATTCATCTTTCCCCAGCACATGTTAAAATAAAAACAGATGGTCACTAAAATGCCTCTATAGGAGAGCTTTTGCTGCTGAATGAAGTATGCAAATTAGGCCGTGACCATCTCATTGCTCTTTCTCTTCCATTCCCTCTTACTGATTTTCTATTTCTTCTAACTAAATGGTGCTGGAGAATCCCAGTTAAAGGAGCTTGGAATGTATACACAGGGAATTTGAATTTTTAAGGAAACACTCAGGGTGATTTTGAATCAGAATCACCAACAGACCAACAGAGAAACACTGTCTTAACCTTTCAAAATCTGCCTTGGCTTTTCCCACTTCACTGAAATAATTTCTCAAAGAAGCCTGCCATTTTACAATTTTCAGATCTCCAATAGGGGTTGCCTTTCTCGACCTCTCTGAATAAAGCCTTCAGGACCCACTGGTTAACCACATTCTTTTTCTAAAATTCTCTCCTCCTTTGCCTTCCAAACCCTGGAGCAAGCATAGCTGTTCTCCAGGCTTGAGAGGTGATATAACATCGTGGATATCAGTATAGATTCTGGAGCCAGCTCACCAGGGATCAGGGTCTGACTCCACCTCTCTCTAGCTAAAAAACCTTGGGCAAATTACCTTCTTTGTCTCATTTTACTGATCTCCATAATGGACACAAATAAACTACAGTAACTTGCAGAAATATGATTTAATAATATTGGTCAAATTACCATCTTTGTTACCTACCCTCCAATCAGCTTCTCCTCTGTTCAGTCTTAACATTCAACCACACTGCTCTAAACTAATGTAATAATAGTCCCACAGCATACAAACAGGGTTCTAATCTAGAACCTTGTTAATTCTTATTCAAGCTGTATTCACTATTTTATTTCTCCTGGTAGTTATATATATTGCACGAATTTTCTTTGTTAGAAGATTTGAATTGAGAAATGAATTATTTGTCAGAATTATTACTGCATACATATGTTTAATATATCTTAATGAAGTTAAATACTCTTAAATTAATTCTCTTTTTATTTCTCTCCTTTTGAAACCATACTTATACCTTTAAGTCATTGATTAATTCATACAACCCTCTATATTTGTGTACTTTTATTTAGCCATTGAAATAAAATCTTAAAGGAAAATCATATGTGTTTTTTCATCACATATTCTCTCCGAAGTAAAATCTTAAATTGAAATTTACATTCATTTCTTCTCTCCTCTAAAGATTGGCAAACCTTAAATGAATAGTAAATATGTCTCACTCCTATCTTTGATTTCAACATTGTACCTGATACAAGTGGTTGGAAATATATAATGTATTTCGCCTTTCTACCTGTGTGCACAGCGTCAGTCTCAATTCGGACAGTCTTGACACCCATTTAAGTTCTCCAGGAAGAATCTAACTGCATATAAAATGTCAGTAAACATTTTACTTTAAAAATGTATTTCTACATTTTTACATGTTTACCTTACATTACATTTACATTACATTTACATGTTTACATTAAACATTTTACTTTAAAATCTTTACTGAAGATTCCACAGGTGACATATAAGAAAGAATTAGAGCACACATTATAAAGTTAACACATTAAAATTTCAGACTAGATAAATCTGGCCCCTTCCTTCCCTTGTCCCTGACCCCAAGAAGACATTCACTTTCCAACCTGTTTGGCTCATAGTCCCCAGACTTATTTGCTCTTCACTTGCCTACAATTAGGTTGCAGGTAGGTTATATCCCATCTCTAACTGCAAACCAACATAACTAAATTCATCACAATGTTCATCAAACACTGAGCTGCATCTTTAAGGCTATTTCAGATTAATCTTCGAGATATTCTCAAGTTTTGTTGGAAATTCAAACTGTAGAGTTTTGTTTTGTTTTGTTTTGTTTTTCCCCTATCACTGTGGGTTTCCATATTTGTGTTTAGATTCAGGTTTTTACCTCATTCTCATCACATTTTGTTATATCTTCCAGAAATTCCTATTTTACTCTTCACTGTGCAGTGCTGTTATGGATTTATTTACTTTTGTTCTCAAATTTCTTATGTCACATCATTGCAAATTTGGAAATAGTAAGAGCAAATAGATGTATCTAGGTTGCTATTTTTGAAAATTACTTTCTTACATCTTATTCAAAGACTTAAAATCAATAATTTGGAGGTCTATTTTATGAATTAATCTAAAGTACCAACTGAAAAACACACCCACATACACATATGCTCATACTACTGTTGAGTGTTTCTGAGAAACAAACACAAAATGATGAAGCATGCCATGCCTGGGGCGAAGCTGTAGAAACTTCCCAATGCCAGTGTAAGTAGGGTTGGCCTCTACACGCACACTAACCTGTTTAGGAAAGGGGAATTCATACATAAAAGCATCCCATTTCCATTACCTGCTAGCACTGTTACCATGGGCAAATAACTTTTAGGGGAAACATAAAGGAAATAGAAAAAAAAAGAAAAATAGGTGTATTTTCAAAAATAGAAAAGTGAAAGTGATTATTTTCCTAAGTCTAGAGAATAGAAACACTAGAACTGGAAGATATTACTGTGGAAGTAGTTAGTGACCGAAAGGGGCAAAAGGTGAGGAAACGAGAATTTGACCTGTGCTAAATAGATTTGAAGTTCCAATGCACAAATGAATTATTTTGCACCCTCAGTTTATGATACTGCTGCTAGAAGTTCCCAATTCTTCAAACCTTCCCCAAACAGACACACACATATACAGATAGAAAATTACCAATAGAAAATTCTTACATCCCAAATAAATTCTATTCTCAAGCTAAATAGCATGCATTTAACTCATTCTATTTTTTTTTTTAAGGCTTCTCTTAGTGGTCGGTTCACCTCATTTTTTTCACCTAATTTTTCATCAATAACCACAATCATGAAGAACCAAAATACACTTCTTTTCGGGCACAGCTGCCTACTCAGGTGGTCTCCAGACAGGGGTCATGCTGGATTATCAGCTTCAGATTATAAAAAAAAAAGTGGGGGGGGTTTCTTAGAGATATACTCTGGATAAGAAATCTCTGTGTTGACAAAGATGCTACTGTTCAATGTAATTAATATTAAGTCCAAGTGCAGCAAGTAGCTACTGGCTAGAATTTCACCTGTTTGGAATGATCAATGTGTTTTACTTTTATGGAGAAGAAACAAATTTGATAACCAAAGCCAAAAACCTACTCAAAATTTGAACATGGCAAAACTAACATTTGTCATTTTCTCCCATATTTTTATCCTTTGATGGTGAAAAAGAAATTTGGATCATTCAAACAAGAACAAAATTTCTTATTACATAATGTTGGACAATTTAATATCAGCATTTTTTCCTTGTCTCCCCTAGGCTGAAGCTTCTAAAGGGTATAGTCAAGAAGAGAGAAGCTTGAGAAAAGGCAAAATTCCTTATTGCCATGTCACATTATGTCTCATACTCATATAGAGAAGATATTATTAAGAAAGCAGTTATCATTACTTAATAAAATGACTCCAAAAGGCATCACTACTAATCTATAAATGCACTAGTAAGTTCCAACTAGTCTATGGACATTCTACAAAAGCACAAATAGTCCTTGGAAATCAAAAGGTAAAACTAATTTTTATATAAATGAAGAATATATTATAAAATCAAGGTCTGAAGTAACAAAAAATTCTATGAAGCTATTTTGAATTTTTATTAACTACCAATGTTGCAAGAGAAGGCACCTCTTATAAATTGAAAATCCACTGACACTTTAAACCTCATCTGGGACAATCAATGGAAAAGAGAAAAGAGAATATATCAGTGAGAGCTCAAAAGGAAAATTTTATTTAGCTTTTCTGTTAAATAAAAGAAAATTTAATGCTAAGAGGATAGATAAGGGCGGTAATATTCTAGATTTATGTGCTACAAAACAATGGGCACTGAAAAACTCTAGAATACTATTAGATAAAACTGAATTATTTGATAGCAGCTTCAACCCAATAAAAATGGAAAACCAGGCTTAATAAAATAACTCAAATATGACAAAGGTATTATGAATAAAATAAAATTGTCACAATAGGTCAACTTGTTACTCAATCCTTTAACAAGCTTTCACAACAGCTTAACCATGGTGAGGGAGCTCATGAAATTGAATTAAATTAGTTGGTCACAGAAACTTTAAATAATCTGAAAGTTTTACCTTTTGTTACTTGTATTCCAAAATGCTCTTATGACTCAAAGGAGCATGTTTATGCTAATTTTCAATGTCAGTTTTTAGATAAAAATATACCTATATACTCTCAGTATACTTCATTTTAATACTCAACTTTATACTTCCTCAATATCTTATAAAATCCCTATATATACAATAAAGACCTTATTAAGCTTTTTCCATTATAGAATATATCACATAATTAGAATATAAATTGACAAATGTGAGCAATATTTCAACATTTAGCCAGAAATCATAACTCCATTATTAATTTCTTTAGGGTAATTTTAAAATATGTATTCATAAAAAAGATGGTGATATGCAAACACTATTATATAATCATTCATGTAATACTGCACATCCAATATTGCTTACTCACATTTATTTGCATATGTGAAAGAACTGTGACAATTTAGATGAAGTTACCTTTGCAGGACTCTTGGCGATTTTTATTTTAGTTTTGTACATTTATGAATAGCCCAGATGGGACAATATTATTTTTTTTTAAGATTTTATTTATTTATTTGACAGAGAGAGAGAGAGAGATCACAAGTAGGCAGAGAGAGGAGGAAGCAGGCTCCCTGCTGAGCAGAGAGCCCGATGCGGGCCTCGATCCCAGGACCCTGAGATCATGACCTGAGCCGAAGGCAGAGGCCCCAACCCACTGAGCCACCCAGGCGCCCGGGACAATATTATTTTTATTTTTTTTTTTAAAGATTTTATTTATTTATTTGACAGAGAGAGATCACATGCAGGCAGAGAGAGAGGAGGAAGCAGGCCCCCTGCTGAGCAGAGAGCCCGATGCGGGGCTCGATCCCAGGACTTTGAGATCATGACCTGAGCCGAAGGCAGCGGCTTAACCCACTGAGCCACCCAGGCACCCCGACAATATTATTTTTATCATCAGAAAAATGATAATTATTTTCAGAATTAATTTCTAAGTAAATACAAAATTAAAGATGTTTTCCAAAGAGAAAATGAGTAAGCCACACAGTTTGTACTGGAATTTCTTTATAGTTTTCACGAGAGGGTGAGGCATGGAAGCTCCAGAGTATGATCAAGTCCACACACTTAAACAACTTTTAACTACAGAATACCCTTTTGCCACTTCTGTATCTTCTCATTTTAAAAAATGTGCAACAAAAAGAAATGTATTTCTGAAATAACAGTGATAAATTATAAAAGACCTATTTATATGACTATTCTCTATAAAACATCTTCAGAAGTTAGATTTGGTAAAGAGAATTTAAGGAAACGTCAGATTTGTTGTAATAATGTAAATTAAGTAGTTTAAAAAAAGAACAAAACTCAACAACATAAGAATACATCCAAAAACATGACATAAACTTATGACACTAGAATTTAAGTTTACCAGGGAACTTGGTATGTTGTTGATAATAAAGACATAGGCAACTTTATGGATAGAGTTATTTGGCCAATGTCTTAGTCCCTTTGATTCTTAACTACCTCACTTATAAAATAGAACAATATATGCTCTTCAGAATTGTTGACTGGGATTTAATAGATGATATCTATAACATACCTGGAACAATAAATACTAGCTCACTTTTTGCTCTCTTTGCATTTTTTTATGACAACGGTTATATTCAGGCATCAAATAGACAATACAGATGGGGGAAAGTGTTAAATTTTATTGCTTTTGCACAATGAAGCATACTATGCATGTTACTTTTTAAGATACAGCAAGCATTGGTGGTATCTTAGATAGATTTCCAGGAAATACATGCAGATAACTGTGGGTGCGTGGTGAATGAGGGATCTATACCTGTGAGGCATGAAGAAAGCAGGCCTGGGCCAGGGGTGAGGTGAGGCTCTGATAGCACTGCCACAGTAGCATCTGCAAATCTGAAGCTGGAATGGCCTCTTAGAGTTGTCTACCCAATTTTTGAAGCAAAGAGCTGGGATTTTTGCAGCCTGCCCCCAACAAGGGAACAAGTTCAGGAAATATAGCTTCCTTTGGCTGAGGGCAGGCTTCAACTCAGCAGGAGGGACACTGGAAACTCAGGACAGCATTAACCCAAGATTGGAGCACACACATTCCATATAATGACTTCTACAAAAAGTGCCGGACGGAGTCTATTAATTAGTTAGTACACATAGTACATTTTTTCACTGTGATCTTCAGATGATCATTTTCTCTAATAAGTGAGATGACATGAGAAATGCCTTATTTTGCTCAGAAATACAGAAACCAAATTTTAGATGTGGTGATTGTCTGTCTTGTTCACTCCTGTTCTTTGCAGTGTGTGTTAGGATATGCTTTAAGGCATGTAATTATACAAAACTCTTCATTAAAGACAGAAATGATAGTATGTTTTCCTCCATTCAGAAATCCCAAATTAATAATAATAATAATAATTAGTTCCAGATCTATTATTTATTTTATTTGCATCCTTAAAAATAAATCAATTAGGTACAAGGTTGGATGAATTCAGGTAAACATATCTATTGGCATATTGCTTTCTTGACACTACTACATTTAATTATTCACCATTTGAAATCTAGATTGAAGATTTTCTTAAATGGAAGCAGGTTATAGCAGTCCATTTCACAAGTGTGCACATTCAAGAAGAATAAAATAATTTCCATATCTTTCTATAAATAAATATGATAACGTTCTCAATGAAGAATTTATAGTATCCTTTATTCTTAGGAATTCCATTTTTACCTTGGTTTCTCTGTGATAAAGGAGATAAGATATAAGATATAGATATATAGAGATATAGATATGTATATATGTATCTATAGATATATACATATCTATATCTATATAGATATGTATAGATAGATATATACATATCTATAGATATATATACATCCAAGCCTTATATATCTATATATAATATACTATATTACATGTAATAAATACTATACTATAATAAATATAGTATATTATAATATAGTATAGTATATTATAGTATAGTATAAATACTATAATAAATATAGTATACTATATTACATGTAATATAGTATATTATATATATAGATATATAAGCCTTTCTTACTCCGAACAGGTCTAAAAAAGCACACTTTTAGAGTGGGGAGATTAAGGGATATGTATAAGAAATAATATGCTTCTATATAAATGTAAGGTACTAACTCAGTTGTGAGGTTGATTGTCCATGGTTAGATCCCCTTGCAGATACAGGTCATCCCTCCTATGAAGTGTCATCCCAGGTCAAACTAATATGACCCAAACCAGGTGTTCTTATTAATTTGTGGCTGTTTTTAATGACTTTTACAAGAAAAAGCCTTGGGGAAAAAATATGAATAGAAAATGTAGCAATAAATTTTGTTAAGCACCATATTGATCAATGCATTGTTGGAAATATGATAGCATTTTTTTAGGTTCCATGAAAATGATTTCTCTCTTTGAGTAAAGAAAGGCACCCTTTCTGCAGAATATTCATTCTGAGGAGGCAGTAGACTTCAGAAGAACAGGTATATAAATGAATAAGATCTGAGTTTGATTGCTAGTTTGACCATTTAATAGTTGTGTGACCTTCATCACACTATTTAATCGATGTTATCCTCAATTTCCACATTTATAAGAAGAAGATAATGGCAACATCTCTGTGGTTGTAAGGGAAAATTAAATAAGAAAATGCATATAAAGACTTTACCACAATGCTAGCCCATTATAAATGCACTGATGAAATGATTTTAAAAAAATCAATTTGAGGGAACTCATTCCTATTACTAGCATTTGAAAACCTTTGACCGTTCTAAATTTTGTCTGGTACTGGCTCTGATTTGAGTTTCTAAGCCAGGCTTGACTTTTGTCCTGGTTTCTTTCTATGATATAATTTATAATTCCTCCAAAAGAGGTTTGTCAGTATAAACATAGGTGAAGGAAAACACCAAAGCTGGCACCATTACCTCTAACAATACAGACTTAAAGAAAAACAACTTGAAATTGAATCATACTGTGCTTAAGAAGTTTTTACCTAAATGTCAAACATAAGATTAAGAAATTCAGAATAGAGGCTGTGAAATATATTTTTTTAAACATGACCTAAGCAAAAACATTTTGTCTTACTAGTTCATCTTAAGCCCATAGAATTTAGTAATTATCAATTATTTTCCGATGACTGTTTTTGTTTTTTTTACATGCCTTTGACAAATAATATCCAAGATTAACTATTTGCCATACAACAGAAAGAGAAATATGGAGTCCTTTTTATTAGAATATTTTAGTTTATCCATACTAAAAACCACAAAGCAAGGTAGAAATAGCTTCCATCTTAAAAAATGTACTGTTTTTCTTCTCATTATTTGGTAGCCTTGAAGCAAACTACAAAATTTACATTTAAAAATCTCCCTGATGGCAAGCCATGAGAACAGATCAAAATTCAGTCTCGTTTTTAAATACCATTACAATTCTGACAAAATATATTTTATTTATCAAATGTAAAGCACCCAACCAGAAGACACTATTGTAACATTTTGTTTGCTATTGATTTAGCTTTCCAAAGGAATCCATTCCTCCTCTCTCTCACCTCTCCAGGCTTTTTCTAATGAAGTTGCCTTTGTTCCCAGTGTGCATCTTTGTGTTATTTTGTAGATCTGTTTACTCCAAAACTCAATCCACACTTTCAAAAATATTCCAAAATGATTAAACAAACCATGAATTTTCACTAACAATTTAAACAATCTGTAAGTATTCACAGATCATACTTTATGTTAAAACCTCTAGTTTGTAAGATATGCATTTTTCTCAATTTAACTGCAATCTCACTAACCTACTGAAGCCCTTCACATGCAAAAACAACTCTAAATATTGTTTTATATACAATTTAAAAGGATGTCTATTTCCAAAAAACTACATTAAAGGTGAACATCAAGGAACTCTAACATCAACTTTTTCAAATTATAGCAAATATCTTGGAGGGTTGTGATCACAATCGTAACACAATTAAATATATACAACAAACAAAATTTCCCCTTTTCATCCAAAATGCTGTGGGAGATTATTTAATTTAATCTACTGGGCTGATAAAGCTTTTTACTTGACGTGCTGTCCTGATTTTAAAAATAGATTAGTCTATTCCTTTATATTTACATCTGCAGGTAAACAAACAGCTTAAGTTGATGATGTAAAATTGAGTATATTTTCTGAAAAACTTACCATTGTCATTTTTCAGCATCCCATTGCTCAGTTGTTTTAATCTCTTTTGATGTGATTTGCCATTGTAGTGGATTTGCGCTTGAGCTGCCGAATTCAGCTGAATGTTACAAACATTGCACAAAGTGAAATTGGTATGTTTCTTTTCTCTTTCCGGTTTTTCTTCAAAGTCATCAGGTAAAAATTCAGCCTCACTTTCTCCATCATGTGCACAAGTGAAATCTAGGGGTGCAAAGGAATTTATGAACAGGTTGATCGAGACTCCTAGATTCTTTCCTAGTATTGAAGTGGGCAGCAAATAAGCACTGCTCTAGATAATAAGAATTCAAAAATTTCCACTTCCTCCCTTTTTAGTACATCGCTTTCATACCATCTAAAAGTAGATAGATTCTTTAATGGCATACCAATGAGAAATATTCACTTTGGTTTTTCTATGTCAAATAGTGGGTTAAAGTCCTGACAAGGTCTAGCATGCATTATTTCTCTCAATCATTTGACAACAAAAGAGGCACTATAGATTTTCCTGTCTCATAGGTGAAGAAACTAAGGTTTAGGGTAGTTAAGTAACTTGGCAAGGGTCACACAGCAAATAAATGGTACAGTGGAATAAGCAGTTTTATTAATCTCCAAACCCCAAATTCTTCATCATCTTGTTTTCTAGCATGTATTAATGTACTAGATATTTCCCTTTTGATTCAACTAAGTAACTTTCTTTTATTTTTCTATTCCTTGCCCATTAAATAAAGGCACTTACATCTGGATGGATATATCCTATAAATACAAAAATGCTGAAACTTTTTCAATACCTAAAATTTTGTATTTTATACCTGGAACACAAAAGAGATTCTGAATACCTAAGATACCTTCGTAATTAGGGTACAAAAAGTATAACTTAACTATAGGTCACAATAAAATATATTATTTTGGGATAAATAAATGCTTTGTATACTCAAATCCAAGAGAAAAGGGCCACTGACAATTCCAGTACCTCTGGCTTTGAGATAGTAATAACTACTGCAATATATATATTTTACTATTCATTTAGTAATTACTTAAAACAATGTCTCCTTTCTAGAGTTTTTCTGTGTTTTCACTGCATGGGACTCTGTACAACTCTTACGGTCCAAATTTGATTTCTCTATTCCAATTTTCCAGATTTCTCAAGGATTTATTTTATTGTCATTGAAAATATTGGCAGAGGAAAGCAACAATCATTTTAACATGCATTTATTAATTGCCTACTGTATGGCAGGCAATATCATAGGTGCTGGAGATAAACTGATAAGCAAAATGAGAATGGTTCCTAACATTATTCAGCTTACTGATAATGATAAGAAGTTCATTAGAAGATGGGCTTTGGCATCATATGAATGAGATAACAAATAGCAAAATAATTTTAACAATCAAAATTTACCTACAAAATCAAGGCAAACACCTAGTACTTAAATCCGTTAAAGAATAGTGAAGTATCAGGTGCCTGGGTGGCTCAGTGGGTTGAGCCGCTGCCTTCGGCTCGGGTCATGATCTCAGGGTCCTGGAATCGAGTCCCGCATCGGGCTCTCTGCTCAGCGGGGAGCCTGTTTCCCTCTCTCTGCCTGCCTTTCTGCCTACTTGTGATCTCTCTCTCTGTCAAATAAATAAATAAAATCTTAAAAAAAAATGAATATTGAAGTATCTATGAGATACCACCTCACACCTGTCAGAATGGCTAAAATTAACAAGTCAGGAAATGATAGATGCTGGTGAGGATGTGGAGAAAGGGGAACCCTCCTACACTGTTGGTGGGAATGCAAGCTGGTGCAACCACGCTGGAAACAGCATGGAGGCTCCTCAAAAAGTTGAAAATAGAGCTACCTTATGACCCAGCAATTGCACTTCTTGGTATTTACCCTAAAGATACATAGTGATCCGAAGGGGCACGTGCACCCGAATGTTTATAGCAGCAATGTCCACAATAGCCAAACTATGGGGAGAACCTAGATGTCCATCAACAGATGAATGGATAAAGAAGATGTGGCATATATACACAACAGAATACTATGCAGCCATCAAAGAAATGAAATCTTGCCATTTGCAATGACGTGGATAGAATTAGAGGTTATCATGCTTAGCAAAATAAGTCAATCAGAGAAAGACAACTATCATATGATCTCCCTGATATGAGGAAGTGGAGATGCAACATGGGGGGTTTTGGGGGTAGGAAGGGAGGAAGACAAACCATAAGAGACTCTTAATCTCACAAAACAAACTGAGGGTTGCTGGGGGGCAGGGGGTCGGGAGAGGGGGTGGGGTTATGGACATTGGGGAGGGTATGTGCTATGGTGAGTGCTGTGAAGTGTGTAAACCTGGTGATTCACAGACCTGTACCCCTGGGGCTAATAATACATTATATGTTTATAAAAAATTTTTAAAAATTAAAAAAAAAGAATATTGAAGTATCTAATTTCCAAACAGAGTAAGTATATAATCCATGCTTTGGGGGCGACCAATTTATTTAAAATATGTTAACCTCTTTTTAAGAAGGAAACTTCATCTTTCTTACTCAGGTAGCCCCTATTACAACCTATACATATAATTTAAGTGATCATATTGAAAAGAAAATAGATTTTGTGAAATGATTATAAAATTTTTGTTTAAAGTAAAATATATACTAAACAGATTCGTTTCTCTTATTTTATCTAAAAAAAGCAATTTAAATATCTGCTCCAGGTTGTATTCAGAATGTTTCAAACTTTCCTTTTCTAGAGCTGATTTATATTTCTAAACTCTTTCATCTCAAATATTATTTAGTGAAAAAGATTAAGTAAATGATGGTGCATTTAATCACTGTGATATTGTATAGCCAATAAAACAGATTAGAAAAAATTATAACATAAGAAATTCTTTCTGTATAATTAAACAAAAACAAATGTAAATTTACAAGTGTTTACAACTATATAAAACACAAATAAGACTTAGAAAAAACGATAGTAGTTGATCTTGAATGGTGAGATTACAGTTGGCTTTTTTTCTACATCTTTTCCTCATTTTCAAAACTTTACATGATAAACACTTACTACATTTATTATTTTAAAAGTCAATATATTTGCAGGGCACCTGGGTGGCTCAGTGGGTTAAATCCTCTGCCTTCAGCTCATTTCATGATTCCAGGACCCTGGGATCTGGCCCTCTCTGCTCAGCAGGGAGCTTGCTTCCTCCACTCTTTCTCCCTGCCTACTTGTGATCTCTGTCTGTCAAATAAATAAATAAAATCTTTTTTTTTTAAATCAATATATTTGAAAGAAATAAGTAAAGAAAGAGAACCTATATCCTACTGAATGAATGGTAGGTTTGTCAGAACTAAGCCAAACTACACAGATAGTCCCAGTACATGAGCTGTTGTGACATATCATTTTTAATAAATACATGTCTATGTTTGGAAGGAAACATTTTCTTCCTTGATTCACATATCCACTTTGACCTATAAAATAAGAATGTCTGCCAACAATTTAGTAGGAGAAAATACTGGAAAAGAAATTTTCTACCAAGTCTATGAAATGTATTTGCTTATGCATGAGGGGTTCCCTGATCACTAAAGAAAGTGAAGACTAGGTCCCCAAAGTCAGCAATTAATTTTACACCAGGAGCAGGGAGAGGCAAGGATAACAACTCTTAAAGGAACTAAAAAGTAAGGTACATTAACCATGTGGCTATGAACATAAGAAAAAAAGGAAATATTGAATAAATTCTTGTGACTGGGGTGTGACATTGCAAAACATTTATAGAATTTGCAAGAAAACAGCCATGTTTCAAATGGCACTCTCCAAAGTAGGAGGTAATATGCAAAACTAATTTTTTACTCCTAATATCGTAAAACAATCATTTAACTTCTGGAAGGGAAATTTTGTTCATCTGAGTTTCACTGAGAAAAAAATTCAGTGGTCCTACATAGGTTTTAGGTAACCAGCATGGAACCCAAACTATCTTATCTATTCATTTTTTTCCCATCTAACCTCTATCCCTCAGAACCACTGAAGACACTAAGAAAGTCTATAGCTTTACAAAATAATGTGGATCTAGGCTGTATCATGTAATAGGTTTAAGGATTAGCATTATTCTAGGGATGATTACTGTAAGAATTAGGTATTTGTGTGTGTGTGTGTGTGTGTGTGTGTGTGTTTAAATTTTGTAGACAAAAGTTTAAATTAATCCTATGATCATAGAAATAAAAGGGGGGTACATAAGAGAACTCATCTTTAGTAAGCTATAGTAAACCATGTTTCTGAGCATAATTTGAGAAAAATAAAAGTGAAAATAATGTTTTTCCTGGGAAGCAACAGGGTTCTTAAAGTTGATTTATAGTACATTGCTCTGACCCACTTGGGAAGCTTCTGAAGTAGAAGCTGAAATGTTACTTGAACCAAAGCACCAGCTTTTGGTGTTAAGGCTGCCCTGGAAATTGCTGATCGTTTCCTCCTCACACCACCCCCAGGGTAACAGGCCATAACCCTGGTGGACCTTAAGTTTGGTGCAACCCAACTTATTAATAATCAAAAGTTGGGGAGTAGACAGAGAAGCCAATTAAAAGAGCTCCCAATGACCAAAGCTGGAACAACCAACTAAATGTCATATTATTGGATTATAGTCCAAAGTATAGAAAGCTTTTTACTTTAAATATAAAATATCAATGAATACATACTGATATTTTTTAAAATGGGGAAGAGGATGCAAACCCCCATAAAGAAGTGATCCAAATAGTTTAAATAGATAACCCTTCTTCAAGAAGGATGGAACATAACTCCCTCTATCCCTTAAGAGCAGACTACACATAGTGACATATTTCTAAATAACAAAGAATGGAAAGAGGAAAAAAGTAACTCTATAGTGGAGAAACTTGACAAACACTACCTCATCTATGTAATCAAGGCTAACAGCAGTGATAAGTCATGTTGACAGCATGTATCCTTGATATGACATATTAAGAATGGTTTTTCACCTCTACATGTCTTTCTCACAAAAACACATAACCCAAGTCACAGCATGAGGAAAAACATCAGACAAAAAAATGAAGGACATGCTACAAAATACCTGTTACTCCTGAAAACTCTCAAGGTCATCAGAAACAAAGTTTGAGAAATTATCACAGCCCAGAGGAGCCAAAGGAAATATTAAAAGTAAATGAAGTTGAAAAAAAGAGCTACCCTATAACCCAGCAATTGCATTACGGGGTATTTACCCTAAAAATGCAAAAGTAGTGATCCGAAGGAGCAAGTGTAACCAAATGTTTATAGCCGTAATGTCCACAATAGCTATGGAAAGAACCTAGATGTCCATCAACAGATGAATGGATAAAGAAGATGTGGTATACATATATAGTGGAATACTATGCAGCCATCAAAACTCCTAAAATCTTGCCATTTGCAATGACGTGGATGGAACTAGAGGGTATTATGCTAAGCGAAATAAGTCAATCAGAGGATAATTAGCATACGATCTCACTGATATGAGGAATTTGAGAAACAACAGAGAATCATAGGGGAAGGGAAGGAAAAATGAAACAAGATGAAACCAGAGAGGGAGACAAACCATAAGAGACTCTTAATCTCAGGAAACAAACTGAGAGTTACTGGAGAAGAGGAGAATGGAAAGGATGGGGTGGTTGGGTGATGGACATTGGGGAAGGTATATGCTATAGTGAGTGTTGTGAATTGTGTAAGACTGATGAATCACAGAACTGTACCCATGAAACAAACAATACATTATATGTTAATTTTTAAAAAGAAAGTAAATGAAAGGTGGCATCTTGAACGGAGTCCTGAAAGAGAGTCAGAACACTAGGTAAAAAAAAATAATAATAATAAAATCTAAATAAAGTATGCAATTTCATTAATATTAATGTATTATTATTAGTCCACTAGTTATGACAAATGGACCATACTAATCTGTCAACAATAGAAGAAACTGAGTGGGTGGGATATATGGGAACCCTACTACTTGGCAACTTTTCTACACATCTAAAACTATTTTAAAATAAAATATTTATTTATTTTAGATTGGGGAAAGGTCAGGGACCGTTCTCTCTCTTCTTGAGGCATCAAGCCAGAATATCTTTGGAACTTCTGTATACTGGGAAAGAACTAAGAAAGAAGCTTCTCTTCTTTTTTCATCCCTTGCTCATTGATCTCCAAACAGGAAAAATAAATTATGTGATTGGGAGGGTGAGGGAAAGGATCACCACCTCATGTGTGGCCCATCATCTTGGCTCTGTATTTCAAACTCACTTAAAATGACATTTTCTGGAGTGCCTGACTGGCTCAAACAGAAGAGCAAGTGACTCTTGATCTTGGGCTCATGAGTCTGAGCCCCATGTTGGCTGTAGAGATTACTTAAACAAAAATAAGACTTTAAAAAAAATACGCTTTCTTCTCTTCTCAGTTCCCTTATGTGAACTTAAAGTGTAAAGACTCACATCCCTGAAAGGAAGGCCCAGAATTTTCCAGCTGCCCTGCATATGAATTGAAAATGAAATTCAGACAGGAAAAGGTTGGAAATCCAATATGGACCATGGTTCCAAGATATTTTCTCAAATTTAATTTGCCTATTAAATAACTGACCAACAAACCCATTAGTGAAAAATTTAACACACCTCAACTGAGGCCTTTTGTCTATTTACAATAAGCTCCAATCAGGATGAAGAATTAGCTATTCACACACACACACACACACACACACACACACACACGTTATCCAACCAATTTCCATATAATAAAGAATTCAGAAACTCCATTTTTGGTGTTTCAACCCTACCAAAACAATCAACAACCATTAATATAAAATCAGAAGCATTTACAGGAGTGTAAATTATTTGACAAACAAACCTAATTTAATTGAGTGAAAACTTTTTCTACGATAATTTCAGTGTTTTATTTCAAAGTTAACAAGCCAGGTTCCGTCGTTTTGCCCATGGTTGCCCTTGTTTTTGGATCTGCTACCTTATCAGAAAGATAATCCTTGAAAATTTTAAGAATCTTAAGGTTCTACAATATTTTGAAGTGACAGTAGATAACATCTGCCAACAGGTAGTTTAGAGCATAATAAACCGTACATTAAAAGGGGTTTTACAGGGACACCTGGGTGGTTCAGTGGGTTAAGCCTCTGCCTTCGGCTCAGGTCATGATTCCATGGTCCTGGGATCGAGTCCCACATCGGCTCCTTGCGCGGCAGGGAGCCGGCTTCTCTCTCCATGTCTGCCTGCTTGTGTGCTCTTTCTCTCTCTCTCTTTCTGACAAATAAATAAATAAAATCTTTTTAAAAAGGGGGGGTTTACAAATGGCCCATAAAATCATATAGTAATAAATGGCATAAGCCCCCCAATGATTATTGTTTTTTCAATGGTTTCTCCTGCCATAGAATTTTTTTTAAATGAAACAGGGACTTATACATATAGAACACATTAATCACAGACTGATTTCCATAAAGAGTGGCATAACTAAATAGCAAACACTAAAAATACCTTTAGAAACCTTGGTATAACCATGTATATAGCAGTTGTTTATCATTAGATGAAAATAAAATAAATATTTGATCTATGGATATGAGAAATGAATAGTTCAAATGGATAACAGATAGCTACCAAAAAAAACAGAACTCATAAGTTCAATTGATAAGCTGCTTTAATTCCTTGAGTTTTGATAGTACTTATACAAGGATAAAAGATGATACATTTCATCTATTTCTTTCAAAATCAATTTCTTTGAAAAAATAAAAGCAAACATCTAAATACTGTTCAAATGTAAGACAAAGTTTGTTCTAAAAAATTACCTTTCTTAAGAGAGGAATCTACTGATATTAAATTCTTTACAGAGTCTATTATAAAGAACTTTCTCAATTATTTTATTAAGGAAAAAAAAGTACTTTTTGGGGAGGACATGGAATTCTAGACCATTTCACTTAAAGAGAAATTGTACTTGTACAATCTGTACAAATCCTTATAGAGTTTGTAATTCATTCTTGTATGACTTTACTTGACTGGATCAATAAAAAAGAAAGTAAAAATAAATATAACAAAGATTTAATCATTATTTGTGAGAATATAATCTCATAACTACAACTGTAAGATGTCATTCTGAAGAAACCTTTCAAAGGTCATGTTAAAAATCAGAGAAAAGTTGTGAACATCTTGAATAAGTATTGATAGAGCAAAATAATACTTGGAAAAATAATACTATACTACTTTTATATGATTGGATACTGGTTACTTGGGATAAAATTTCCAGAGACAATATTGTAAACGGATTTTAAAAGGACTCATTTAATTTGAAATAACTTAAAAAATAAAACAGCCATTAGGTATATGAAAGGTGATTCTAGTGATGACAAATATTGGTCAATGTTTCAATGAAGTTGCTTCTTGAAATTAGAATCATAAATGAAATAAAATAAGCAAATATTTTATTTAAGATTTATTCATTTTGAGGGGAGAGAGAAAGAGCATGAGCAGAGGAAGGGGCAGAAGTAGACAATCTTTCAAGCAGTGCCTCTGCTGAGTGAAGAGCCAGAGCCAATACTGGGCTTCATCCCACAACCTATGGAGATCATGACCTGAGCTGAAACCAAAGAGTTGGACACATAATCGACTGAGCTACTCAGGTGGCCCAATAAGCAAATATTTTAAAATCTGGTCATCATTCTTGAAGTTTATGGAAGAAATTTAACCATTCTTTTCTCTTCTTGGTAGAAAATATGAGGGGCTGAGTTTTTTCAACACTTCCCTAAATTAGGATTTATATAGTATAAGTTATATCTACATCTATGTAGATACATATAGATATTCCAGATACGCTGCAAGAAATCATGTAAACTATTTCAGCAGTCAATTTTCCTCTGTTTACAAAACTAATGTAGAAAAAAATCATATTTTACTGTAATGGTCAAATACGAAATATATCAATTTTATGCATAATACATTAATTACATTTATAGCATTTCACTTTTGAGAAAATTATAGATCACAACATTCTTGTACATTTCAATTTTAAAGCTGTAAATAGTCTGTATTATGTAATTACTTTAAAGTACCAACATAAGAACAATTTTGCATTGATCTACTTCCCCACTAGAGTGCAGTATGAATTTAAAATTAAAACTACAGTATCTGGAGATTCCCATAACACTGGGCATAAAAATAGCATTACTGTAATTCTGTCATATTCATATACACAATATTCAGCTTTTGTGGCATGTATATATATAGTACATCTAATTAATTCCATGTAAATTCACCAAAATTTCGCTACAAAAATGAGACATTAAAAATAAATTGGAAGAATGTCATAGAAAAGCAGACACTCTAAATCAATCTAATCATCATGCTACTGTAGTTCTCTATTAATGAGCAGCCACTGTTTTATATACATTTCTGATTTAAATATCACTGTGGAACTTTAAAAATTAGGACATTTTAATTAGTATTATTCTTACTTTTATGATAGAAAATTGATATTATAGAAAATTACATAAGACAAGTCAAGGTTAATGGATTATTATTTCAATTACAGTCTATTACATCATGGCATTAAACCAAATTTGTCAGTCTCAATAAGATTATGGCTTTCACAAGGTGAGGAGAGCTTACTAAATATTCAAGGATTCACATCCAAAATTCAACTGGGAATGTAAGGATGATATACAGAATGCAACTTTTAAATATATTCTTTTCTCTTTCTTAGGCAGTGGGCTTTCAGAATTGTAAACTCAGAATTTCTAGTATGAGGTCTCAGATAAAGAAAAATCCTACCTTACTCTTCAAGTAACTCCTCATGAAATCATGGCTAAAATATCTTTGAGACCAAGCAAGAGCTCATAGTCTAATCTCAAAAATAAAAACAAAGGCAGGTCTTATCTTTTTAATAAAAGGCATTCTATTAAAACCAATTATTCAGTAGACAAATCTTCAATTTCAATGTTATTAATGTCATCTCTTAAAGTTTCAAAATCCTATGGAAAAAACTTCCTAATGACTTAATATATTTTTATAAACTTAAGGCACAGATATTTACCCATATTCTGGCCTTTTAAAATTGTTTATTTATTTATTTATTTTATTTTAGGACTCTCTTTTGAAATCAGCCATGACTTCAGCTCCCTGGCAAAATCTGACCCCCTGGATTTAAGCCATCCAGTATCCCCCCACCAAGCTACCAAAGTGTTGAAGGCCTGATTATAAGCCATGTTCCTGAGTTTTCAAGCTATATATTTTTTGATGCTATTTTAAATATTTTATTATGCTATTTTAAATATTAGCCCTGTTCCCTTGAAAATGCACCAAATATCTTTGTACTTTCATCTGTATCCTACTTTGCACCTAAAACAGCTTATATAAAACTTAAGAGTGGTTTGCCCCAGAAAAACTTCTGAAGTACTAAATTAGAGATAGATTGCTTTGGCTAATATCTGCTGAAAAGTTCTGTGAGGGAAGGAACCAGAAACCCAGAAGATCAGTGAGAAGTGATCCGACAAACATATTTAAAGCACCCCCTCTATGTGCAGCACCCTTTTAGGCACTTGAAGATATTAGCACTTCCAAAAAACAAATACCCTAGTCTTTGGTGGAGTTTGAGAAGAGAGTGAAAATGTAGGTTATATTAACTTGAGGATGACTTGATGATTGGTTACATGTCAAGAAAGACTAAAACTGGTATTTATTGCAATTAAGATTTAGCTTTCCACATTCAGCAGTTGGGTGCTTGAGTTATTCATTTATTTCAAGAAACAGCTTTGCCTTCATCTTATTCATAATATTTAAAGTCCCAGGGTTTTTTCTTTTCTTTTTTCATGGACTTTATCTTCTTAAGACATATTTTGATATTTGTGTGATTTCAGTTGTTGTCTATGTCTATTTTGTTGTTTTTTTTAATAATATGGACTTTCTCGTGATATTATGCATGCAGTTTTAGCATAATCATTCTTATGAATGACATAACTACTCTTAGTTCAATATTTCCTTTCACACATCCCAGTCCTGGTATCAAAGGATGAGAAAAGGTACTACTTATAATTCAGAATATCTTCAGACTGCATAAAAAATATTTTCTCATATCAAGCAGACATGCTCTAAGATAGTCTACATCATAGTAGACAGACATCTGCATAGTCCATTCCCCCGGAGTGTAGGCAGAACCCATAACTTGCTTCCACCAACAGAATATGGTAGAGATGATGGGATGTATGTAATTATGCAAATATGATTATGTTACACGAGATGAGATTGTAATGCCCAGCAGGTGAAGAGAGACTTTCTTTCCCTTGCTAGCTTTGAAAAAGCAAGCTGCCAAGTTACAAGCTTCCCTATGGATGGGTCCACTTGGCAAGGAGCGTAGGGTAGTCTCTGACCAACAGTCAGGAAGAAACTGAGGCCATCATAACCAGCTGAATGGTACCAACAAAATGAATGAGGATCAGACTTTAGATTAGAGCAAAGCCCCAGCTTAAATCTTGGTAAACAAGTTCTAGAAACCTAAAGGAATTAAAAGGTCTGGCCCTACTTCCTTTAATCAGTTTTCTTATTCAGTATTTCATGTAGCCATTAGCCCTGTGCTCTCGGATGATATGTTTTCTTTAGAGCTGTTTTGCTCCAAAACTCGTAAACCCACACAATGTAATTGGTATGTCACTAAGTAATTTGATTCTGAGTAAGAGTATTTTAACTAGCCAATCAGAGAACTTTTATGTTTAGCCTTTCTCTTTTTGATCATCAGCTGCAAGCTGACAGAGGACCCAGAGAACCCAGCTAAACAATGTCTGGATTCTTGATGCTCAGAAGCTATGAGAATATAAATCTGTGCTATTTTTAAGGCCCTCAGTTCACTACGATAATGTGTAACAACAATAGATAACTAATATATCAACTAATTCTTCTATATCTTATCAGTAAATTTAGGAATGAACCCAAATTTCCAAGGAAATATATTTGTTCAGAAAACGTCAACAACTTACCACGAGAGCTTTTTCAAAAAGGTTTAAGTCATTTCTTCCTTGAATACTTACCTTTAACACATATCTGCTATCTCTGAGCTCCACACACATAAAGCATATTCAAGTAAAACAAATAGAAAAATAATTTCCCCCATGAAGACCTAAATCACCTGATATATATATATATATATCCATGGCAGACATCACTAATTAACTATGACACTCTTCCCTTCTGAGCCTGGATTTTGTTTCACACACTTAACACATCAATGTAGGGATCCACAAATTGTTTGGATTTGCCAAGTAAGATGAAATTGTATTTGCCATACGACCTACATTGACTAAGATATCACTGTCAAGTTTGATTTATAAATTGATTCAAAAATAAGACAAAATTTTTAAAATTTTAATAAGATAAAACTATAGTCATTTTTCATATTTAACATATTTTTTCTATTATCAGGATGATAGGCTTGAAGATCATTAATTAAATTTGTAGAGCTCAATAATTCTAGACCCAGTAAAAATAATCCAAGTTTTAAATGACTTTGTTAAATTATAACAATTATTATAAATAAAAAGTTATGCAGTGTGGTAAATTTAAGATAGAACATAACTATATATGTAAACAGTAGGTTTTTCTGTGAAGAAGTTTTTAATAAAGATTTCATTATACTCATCTTTCTCAAATGAATTATATTCAGATTTAAGCTCCAAATAGAGACATGATAGATGTGAATATGGGTCTAAGAAGAGATGTAAAAGACCATTAAATGTTAGACAGTGAATTCATAAATTTAAATTATAACAAATTAGGTTTCTTAGACCTAAAAAAAGATTAAGGAGAACCTTAATAATGGTATTAAAATATATAAAAGAATATTATTAAATTGAAGATGGTTTTCATTTCTCTTAATGAAAGAATAATACTACATGACTTTAAACTACAGCATGAATAATTTAGGCTACATACAGTTCTATCATTAACATACTTCTTTGGCTGGGTGTTTTTCTTTTCTTTTTGTTTTTTAATAGACCTTTATTCATTTAGGGTAGTTAAAATTAAATCCTTTTAAAGATAAGAAGATGGATTCTGCTCTTTTCAAATGCTCTGATCTCCAGAGAATGAAAAATTTCACTAACAAAGGTTCTTCAAGAAATGAAGTTTCTTATAAAAGTATATTTATATCCCACCATTAATAGATATTTCTTCATTAAAAAAATTCTTAATAAGCAAGGCACCTGGATGGCTCAATCAGTTAAGCATTTGCCTTTAACTCAGGTCATGATCCTGAGGTCCTGGAATCAAATCCTTGGACTGGCTACCCACTCAGCAGGGAGTCTGCTTCCCCCTCTCCCTCTAACCCTCCCCAAACTCGTGCTCTCTCACTCTCTCTCTCTCCTTGAGAGAAATCTTAAAAAAATAATAGTAGGCAAAATATTTATATCTTAAAAAAATATTAGTAGGCAAATAAATTATAATTACCCCTTTGAATGTTGCTTTTTAATTGAAATGGAATTAAGCAGAATATTGGGTCTCAGAACAATTAGTGATTTTTTTCACTTTGCCCCTTGAGTTTTTTTCTTTAATTCAATTTTCAACAATATACATACTTCATGTTTTTGTTATTTTACTCTTATAATCCAGAAAAAAAGTTAATTAAAAGAGAAAGTTTTAATATTTATTTAAGTTAAGATTTATTAAGAGATATGGGATACAAAACCACAAGTTTCAGTATTTTAATAGCTGGATTTTACTTACATATCAATTCTAATTCTCTGGTGAACCCAAAGATTACTTTAACAAGTTCTGAACATGAATTCATAGTATAAAGATCAAGGCTTATCAAAGTGTACTTATCCTAACATTTTTCAGGTGTGTGGTTTCTAGAAAATCCTTCACCCCTCTGGCTCTGTTTCCACATTTGTAAAATTAAAGAGGTGGACAAATGATCTGTTCCCTTCTAACACTACAAAATGTAGCCCAGTTTGGGAAAGTGGTATTTTACACTCTTACTCATGTTTCCATTATTGACCACACTGCAACATTGTGTTTTGTCTTTAGAATAAATTTTTTAATCTGGTATTTGTTTGTACTTCAAGAGTTGATAAATGATTTTCACATATATGTTCTCAATTAATTTTCCTCTGATTGTGGCAGATCTCAAATCTTGAGCAATGTGTGTTGTATATTAATTAATTAATAAGACTACTGCTTTTAATTAATTAACTGTTAGGACTACTGCTTTTGCTTTTGCGCAACAAAGGAAACCATCAACAAAACAAAAAGACAACCTACTGAATGGGGGAAGATGTGTGAATCACATATCCAATAAGAAGTAAATATCCAAATAAAATAAGGATCTCATTGAATTTAGCAATAAAAAACAAACAATCTGATTAAAAATTGGGCACAAGACCGGAATAGACATTTTCTCCAAAAACATACAGATGGCCAAGAGGTACATGAAAATATGCTCAACATCACTCATCATCAGGAAAATGCAAATCAAAACTTCAATGAGATATCACCTCACACCTGCTAAAATAGCTAAAATCACAAAGAAAAGAAATATGTGTTGGTGAGGATGTGGCAGAAAAGGAACCCTCATGCACAGTTTGTTGGTGGGAATGTATTGGTACAGCCACTCCAGAAAACAGTTTGGAGTTTCCTCAAAAAATTTTTAAAATTTTTTGAAATACCATGTGATCCAATAATTCCACTATTGGGTACTTGCTGGAAAAAAAGAAAATGCTAACTAAAAAAGATAGCCAAAACATGGAAGCACCCTAAGCATTTACAATAAATGAATGGATAAGGAAAATGTAATATATATACACAATGGAATATTACACAGCCATAAAAGATAAGATTGTGCCATTTGGGACAACTTGGACAGACATAAAGATAGTATGCTAAGTGACATAAGTCAGATTGACAGAACCTAATACCATATGATTTCACTCGTATGTAAAACCAAAAAAATAAATGAATACACAAACAAAAAGCAGAATCAGACCTATAGATATAAGGAACAAACTGGTGGTTGCCAAAGAGGGAGAAGGGAGGGAGGGATGGACAAAATGGGTGAAGGGAAGTTGGAGATACAGGCTTCCACTTACGGTATGAATAATCATGGAAATAAAAGGTACAGCATAGGGAATATAGTCAATGATATTTTAATAACATTGTATGGTGACAGACGGTCACTACACGTGGGGTGAGCACAGCATAATGTATAAATTTATCAAATCACTATGTTGTATATCAGAAGCTGATGTAACACTGTGTGTCAACTATACTCAAATTTTTAATTTAAAAAAAAAGACTATTGCCTTTGATTGATACCTCTAAGAATTAAACTACTCAAGCAAAATCTTGATAGCCCAAGAGTCAAGAATGGGCAAGCACATCAGATTGCCAAGAAGTCCCTTAACACTCCAGGTTTTATAGATTTGTCACACCATATACCTCTGATTTTTAGATTTATGGTAGTGCTATGTGGCTATTAAATAGAAAAAAAACAAATCATTTTTTAATCCTATCTTTTGTGTTATATTTTAATTAAAATGTTTTAAATAAAGATGGCTTCCTTTCAGAAATGCTGAAAGCAGCATATATGTTGCTCTACATTGAATATTATTTACTATCAACTTCATTTCATTATAAATATAATTTACCAGGGCGCCTGGGTGGCTCAGTAGGTTAAAGCATCTGCCTTCAGCTCAGGTCATGATCCCAGAGTCCTGGGATCGAGTCCCGCATCGGGCTTTCTGCTGGGCAAGGAGCCTGCTTCCTCCTCTCTCTCTCTGCCTGCCTCTCTGCCCACTTGTGATCTCTGTCAAATAAATAAATAAAATCTTAAAAAAAATAAAAAATAAATATAATTTACCAAATAAGAGAATGATCTACTTTATCTGATCCAAAGTGCCAGTGATGAAAATGGAAAAGGCCATGGAAAATTTAAAATTGTAAATTTGTGGGAATAAAGGTATAAACCAACAATGGACTAGGAAAGAAACAGAACACTAAGAGAACATTTTAGCCAAATGAAACACCATAATAGATAAATGTTAGACATAGCATTCTCAGTCTCACATTCATTTCTAACTCAGTGATGCTTATCAGTAAAACAACTTTTATTGCAGCCCTAGTGCAAGCTAGACTACAATTCTGTGTGCAAAAAGCATACATAAGTGCCACTTTTTCCCTCAAAACAATTCACAAATATTTAAATATGTTTGAAATTTTCAGCACTCATGACCTTCTTTCTTTCTTTCTTTCTTTGTTTTCCTTTCCCAACTGGAAAAATACCCTGGTAAGGGAGATGTTAGTTATGTTGTATGTGAAATCTGTCCAGAAAAGAAAAAGAATTTGTCACTGGTTGTTTTCTCAATCTAATGATGTGTTAACCTAAGAACCCTCTTAAGTTAACTCTAATAAAAGATAGGACAATGGTAAAGCTGGCATGACAGAATGTATTTGTACTAAACTCCTGCTAGCTTATTTTAATGCAACTCTTAATAATAATATTTTGCTAAACTGGAAATGGGCCTAAATTGAGACATCCCTGTACAAAAGAATCACACTTTTAACTATTTCAAAATTCAACTTAGTTTCACACTCCAATTGCTTAATTAAGTAAGGTTACTTAATATACATTGCAGTTAAAAAGTGAGACTTTTTCAAGAACTTGAAAGTAAGAAAAGTATCTGAAGAATTAACCTTTGAAATAGGTACATTATGGGTTGGAAAAGAGATTTGCAAAATTACCATGGGGAAAAAAAAATGCTCCCAGGCCAGCACCAATTCAGAGGAAATTTAAAATAAGATGAACCAAGGCATCCAGATTTATGAAGAAATACTCACTTCCAGGGATTGTCAACCAGAAAAGCATGTGAAAGAGTCAGAGAGGCAAGGGTCACATGCATCTAGTAACACACTGTCCAAAAGAGACCATGCCTGAGGAAAGGAACTAACTTTAGGTATGACCATATCTGTTGTGAGAGTTGTTTCCGGCTTCAATGTCCTGATACCATAAAACTCTTAGTTCCTTTAATTCTACCTGTCCTGATTATGTGACCAACAACAACCCTTTGACTTTGATCTGTCTTTCCTTTTATGTATCCAGGGGAGATTTGTATAAGGGGAGAATGAGCTGATCGTAGGAACCTGATATGCTTTTGACCCCTTAAGGTCCATTCCTTCCGAAACGCTGGTGTCTTATTTCATTCCATGCTCCTGCTGGATGGACTACACCTCAGTGTTCAAAAAATAGCCTCGCTTAAAACATGTGTTCAGAGTAACTGGCACTAATACCATATTTGAAATGCATTCACAAGTAATTCGTATTATACAACACTAATGAAAATGTCAGAGATTTTTAAGCGTTTGTTTAAAAAAAAATAACTACTAATTTAGAAGCAGTTTTCTTCTAGATGCCGTACATTGATAAAACACTTTCTAAACATTAATTTTCAAAACACTGCCAATGAGGGTTATACTGTATCCTATAATTAACCCAAATTTACAGATGAGAAAAAGGATATACAGCCACTAAGTAGCAGAGTTAGATTTTAAGCTCAGGCTCTGGTTCTGGAGCCAGTGCCTAATGAGTTCTTCAATCTAGATTGTAACAAATAAGGAGACTGTACAATCAAAAATCCCCTCACATATGAAAAGGCAAATTCTTTGTACAAATTGTTAACAGAGTATCTGGCTATTGTTTGTTGAAATCTATTCATTTCTTGGTTCAGTACTCTTTTTCGTAGCAGCAACTTTTAACTGGCATCTTGTAGTCCGAATCCACTGCAGTCATTTATTTAATTGAGATCTACTAAAATAAGATGGCTAAGCACTAAACAACATATGTTTTTCAATTAACTGGTAATACATATTTATTTCTCATGTTCATGCTAACTAATGGGGCAATCTGAGTGGTTTAAAAGTGTTTAAGACCATAATTAATTTACAAAAATCAAGTCTTAAAATACAAAATCAACTTTGAAAAGAGTGACTCATTTCTTTCTTTCTCTTACTCTCTCTACACATATACATACAAGTATACTTTTTGAATATGACATAAATGTTTTATTCATTTTGTAGGACAAGTGGAGTAAGTACTGAAATTAGAAGGAAATACATTACCTCTCAGAGGAATATTTAGATATTTACACATTCTAAGTAACATTTTATTTCACAGACCGGTGCCAATTCATAGTCTTCAAACTTCTGTTTAAAGGGAAAACTAATAACGAAGGAGAGATTTGAATCAGAAGCAAGGAAACCCAAAAAGGAAGGGGGAGGGGAAGGGAGGGAGTTGTGATGATACTGGGTAAACTTGGGATGAGTTTGTAGACCTGAATAAAGTGGCTCATATTATTTTAAACAAGATGTTGCAGGAACACAAATTTTTATCCTTCTCACAACCAGAAACCTTACATTTTTAAATTTGTTTTGCATGTATCTCTTCAGGGGAGGACAATAAGTCAAATTTTAGCAACTCAAAATTGTTTCACTTGGCATCTACAAGCAGCCATTAACAGATAGACACAGGACCTAAGAAGATTCTATAATGCCTTGTATCCCGATGAAAGTGTCCCGTTGTTCATTAAGCAAACGCTACCTTCCAAATGATAATAGGATATCTTAGAAAGTGAGCTCTACTTACAGAGCTATGTATAGGCTAACTATCATAGGCCATCTGTTATTCTTTACTAAATCTAACACACTTTTGCCCTGATGTGCTTGCACTATTTGGAAAACGAACACTTACCCATTATATTCAACAATAAAAATGGCCCAGTGGGTGTAATGAAGTAATAAAAACAGTATTCTTGGCAAGTGTTGCCATCACAGTTTGAGATTTTATATTGTTGCTGAGGAGTAATTTCTAAAACAATTACTTGTGGGCAAATATATTAATAATATTCAAATACAGTCAAAGTTGAGAAGCAAATCTACAAGATGGGAAATTTGAAGTTCAGACTGACATTCCGTCTATGTTTTGGCATATTCCCTCGGCTCACATTCCACAGCATGTATTAATTTTATTCTGGCTTGTACCCTCTGTGATGAGGGTTGCATTTAAGAAGTATAGCAAACAGATTTTTTTGAGGATAGTTCTTCACTAATTTATTTTTTAAATTCTTGTATTTGCAACCTTACTTTCATTTCAAATTAGTGAGAAGTTCTTTTTTGAAATGAGTAGAAGTAATTTCTTCAAATACATGTGTTATGGATTTTGCTGTGGTCACTGAGCATAATGTCTAGCAGCTACAAGTTCATAAAGCAATATTGTTTGTGGGTTTTAAATGATCAAGGTTATATAAATAGCAACCCAAAAATATGGAACAAGTTTTCAAGAACTATCTGAAGTGACTTGATACTGAGGTAAATTAATATTGATATGTATAAAACTGATCTAGAGAATTCAGTAGAGATAATTCATAGGAATTATCTAATGCTTCTCTACCGTTCCTTCATAAAATTGCAATCCTTTAAACCCACCCATTCATTAGAAATAATAAGTAATAGGATATAGATAAGGTTTTTTTTTTTTTTCTACATAGATAGCTTTCCACTCTTGTAATTTTGGGTGGATTCAGCTATGTTAAAATAACAAGACCATGACCTATTATTTCATAGTGACTATTTACAAAAGATACTCTATGAAATTCTGAAATCTACAAAAAATGTTTAAAAATAACAAAAATTCATATTCAAACAAGTTTTTCTTTCAGATTACATGACTTGTTATTCATCTATAAGAAACATGTTCAATTTGGGGGCACCTGGATGGCTCAGTCAGTTAAGTGTCTGACTCTTGATTTTGACTCAGGTCATGATCTCAAGGTCCTTGGATCCAGCTCTGCCTAGGGCTCTGGGCTCAACAGGAAGTTTGGTTGAGATTCGCTCTCTCTCCCTCTCCTACTGCCCCTCCCCCGACTCTCTCCAAAGATAAATAAATCTTAAAAAAAGAAATATGCCCAATTTTAGTAAAATTGGCAGTATTTTAATTATTGATTTAACATAGTGAATTAAGTTAAGCATAGCATTCAATTTTCTTTATAAATACAGGTAGTGTAGAATAGAAATCATTTTCTATATTGTTAATTGGGTTAAGTAATTATTATTGGTTGGGTAAAGTATATTTTTAAATAGTGTATTATACTGACTTCTTAGGACTATTTCGCTTACTGTGATCACTTACAGGTGTCTCCAGAGCATACTTTTCTTCTAGAGTTAATTCTAGCTAGAAGATATTATGGTACAATATGAGATTTTGTATTACATTGCTCTCTATAGTTTTTTTTTTTAAGATTTTATTTATTTATTTGACAGAGTTCACAAGTAGGCAGAGAGGCAGGCAGAGAGAGAGAGAGGAGGAAGCAGGCTCCCCACCTAGCAGAAAGCCCGATGCGGGGCTCGATCCCAGGACCCCGGGATCATGACCTGAGCCGAAGGCAGAGGCTCCAACCCACTGAGCCACCCAGGCGCCCCTCTCTATAGTTTTTAATTCTTTATGCTGATAGTTATTTTTTCAAAAAATCAAGAGACACTAGTAAAATGTATAGTACTTGCAAAAAGCCACTAATGAATAAATACTTTTGATGCATAGTTTAAGGAAATAGAATTAAAATAAAGACTATAATTTAGAGGTTCAGTCAGTTAAGAGTTTTCCTTTGGCTCAGGTCATGATCTCGGGGTCCTGGGATTGAGCCCCACATTGGGCTCTCTGCTCAGTGGGGAGTCCTCTTTTCCCTCTCCCTCTCCCTCTGTGTTTTCTCTCTCTTTCTCTTGCTCTCAAAAAAAAAAAAAAAAAAAAAAAAAAGACTATAGTTTAAAATATTTCAGTAGGGAAATAAAATGACCCAGACATTAGTAACACAAGTTTTCTAAAAATTATACTTTATGAGAAACACATGAAAGATGTAACGAATATCTTAATATTGATTCTCATAGAATCATTTTGAAGTGACAATCTCTTTAAAACATGATTTCTAATCCATTTATAAAGCAAGATTCTTCCCTTCTAGAGCTCTCTCCTGTATAGAATTTGATATGATGATAATGAAGTAATTTTCTTCTACCCAGCCACCCTCAAAAGCCTGCCTTCATCTCTCTCCTTTTCCACCCCACCAACTGTAGTTACTTGCTCCTCACCTCAGGGTTAGGAGAATGATCCAGGACTAGCAACTCATGGTGACTTATTCCAAAAGACGACATATGACCCAAAACTGGGTCAGTCAGAGACCCTCTGTGAGATTTTATGTTCAGATGCTGAGAGGATTATTTTCTCTATACTGCAAGTTGTGAGTCCGATGTTAGCTATTAACAGCCGTTGCTTCCCTGAGTGAAGAAATCCTATTGCAGCCTGAGAAAATGAAGCAGTGCTGGCCAGTTTCCAGGGTTGTTCCCAATGTTCTTCACCTCTCTGTAATTATGCTCTTGTGCAAAAATGATGGTGTGTGAGTCCTGATCTAGCATCATGAGGCATCTGCCCTGCATATTCTTAGATCATCAGCTTGTAGGGAAACCAGTCGGCACATTGCAAGGACACTCAAGCAACCCCTAGAAGAGGTACTTATGGCAAGGAACTGAGGCCTCCCACCAAGAACAAGCTCCAGCTCCCCACCTATGTGTGTGAAACACCTTTTAAGTGGATCCTCCAACCCCCAACAAAAGATTACTGATGTCATGCCAACGACTTGGCTGCAACCTCATGAGAAACCCTGAGCCAGAACCAGCTAGCTAACCAGCTAATTCCAAGCCTACAGAAAATGTGTGAGGTAATAAACATGGTTTTAGGCTGCTAAGTTTTAGAGCAATTTATTACACAGAGATTTGTAACTAACACTGAAGTCAGTAGGGTCATGATGAAATGAAAAGCAAAAAAGGAAAGAGAATTGTAGCATAAGTGTTCAACTTAAAGCCTACTTTACTTGACTTTTTTTTTTTTTTTCCAATCTTTAAGTTACCCAATATCCTTCCCATTTATAAGTGTCAATAAATTATTTTTCATGCTCAGGTACTTGATTTGGTTTTAGGTCACTTGCAGCTTAAAGAGTATTACTAGGGTTGTTGATGATATGATGATATCTATTTAGGGATACTGCTAATGAACCAGGCACTAGAATAAAAACTTAACTATTTTCTCCAATCCTTTACCAACTCCGCTTTTGTCATTTTTATGATCAAATCATAACTGAGTGCGCTTAAGTACACTGGCCAAGAAACAAAACAAAACTGGTTTTAGACGCAGGTCTATTTAAAACGAAAGCCCAAGTTTTTCCGCCGTGACTCTATGGTTCATATTTCCATCTATCTGAAAAGAGTTTAATATCATACATTCATAAGAAATTATTAGTTAATATAAATTTTAATTCTTAGAAAGTTAATAATACTTTTTTATGGATATTTCAATTTCAACCACTTTAGGGAAGTCTTTTATTTACTTAATGTCTTCTTCCAACATTTCCCCTCCAGGCAGAATTAATTTTCCCATCACTTTGGTCACTTAGAAGTTCATTCTTAAGACTAACATAACCCTTTAACAAGGAGACTTTATTAATTAGAAATGGCTTTCTCATTGGAAGGGGAGGTGAACCATGAGAGACTATGGACTCTGAAAAACAATCTGAGGGTTTTGAAGGGGCTGGGGGTTGGGAGGTTGGGGGGACCAGGTGGTGGGTATTAGGGCACGGATTGCATGGAGCACTGGGTATGGTGCAAAAACAATGAATACTGTTACACTGAAAAGAAATAAAAAATTAAAAAAATATATACCAATAAAATTGAAAAAAAATTAAATAAAGAGGAAAAAAAAAAAGAAAATAAATGGCTTTCTCCCTCCAACAGATTACAAACTTATTTAAGACAGTAATTTGACCTGAGCCATTTTTATGTATTTTTCTATTACAAAATATTACAATCATACAATTTTGAAATAGAGAAAAACATTACGATCTTTTTTTTAAGGTTTATTTATTTATTTATTTATTTGACAGATAGAGATCACAAGCAGGCAGAGATGCAGGCAGAGAGAGAGGGGGGAAGAGGGCTCCCTGGTGAGCAGAGTCCAATGTGGGGCTCATCCCAGGACCCTGAGATCAGAAACCCAGGTGCCCTGAGAAAAATATTAAAATCTTAATGCGATTATTCTAACACTGTTTTTCCTAAAATTTCCTAAAATTCAGATATATGTTAACATTTATTACATGGAAAATAGGAGATCTAAGGAAACATTGGCTTACAAAATCTGGGTTAAACAAAGTTAAGGACATTTATTTCCTGCTTGACAGACATCTTAGAAACTTTAATGTATAGATTCTTACTTTAACTTTACAAATGAAGAACATAGCATTTGGGACTTTCTTAATTTACTGGGCCACCAAATTCTTTTATCGCAAAGCTTTTGGACCAGTGTTCTATGGAATTTTGTGAATGCGTGTAATATTCCATTACATATTTAGAGTCTTTGTAATTTTTTCACTCTTATAAATAAGTCTATAATAAAAAAATCCTTGGATGTTTACATGGTTTTGCATATATTCTGGATATTTCCTTAAATTATAGTCATAAAGATGCTAAGTACTGCTTCAAAGACTAAGAACAACTTAGGTCTATATTGTATCTATATTGTATCTATATTGTTAGATAGCTTCTAAAGTGATTATAACCATTATTATACTACAGCGAAGAAGATGTGAGAATGTCAGTTTCATTGAACTCTTGTTAGCATTAGGTATTATATTTTTGCTTAGTTTTGTGAATGAGATAAGTGAAAAGTGGTAACACATAGCTATGAATATTTTTATTTTTATTTTATTAGAAGGTCGGACAAATCTATATGTTTTTATTAGAATTTCCTCTTTGTGAAATTCATTTGTGTAAAATTTCATTAATTTTAAAACCTATGAAACTCGTGTAACCACTGCTATAATCAGCATATAAAACACTCTGACACCCCAAAAACTCTCTTGAGTTTCCCTCTTTGTAGTCACATTCTTGTTACCCCTGGGCAACTACTGATCTGTTCTTTGTCACTATTTTTGTCTTTTCAAGAATGTAATATTAAAGGAATAAAAAAGTATATATATACTTCTTGGATGAAGTGTTTATTCAAGTTTGTTGGCTGGAATATCCAGAATATATGTACCTATTAAATAAAAGATGTCATCTCTATTTACAGACTAATAAAAAATATTAAACTCAATATAACTAGACATAATCCATTAGTCAAAATCATATAGATTTGAGGTCAACCCTACATAGAAGACTAGATAGGTGGAATGGTGAATTATGTAAGAAGGATGTCAAATAACAGCCACCTTAGACATAAATCAATATATTTTGTTTCTAACATGAAAATAAAATAAACACACTATAGCAGAGGATGGGGTGTTGGGCAGCACCAAAGACAAGCTGTGCTAACTTTTGACAATCGTTCAGTTGTAATTACCAACATTCACAATATTTTCATCTCTTTCAAATCTTTTCAACAGTAGTTTCATAACCTGAATTCTTTTTATCATATCCACAAAAGGGTTATATAAAAGAAATTTGGAGCTTAAAATGTGAAAATACACACACACTATATATTTACCTATTCTGGAAACATGACTTTTGTTGGCAGGTCCATCTTCAAGGGCATTTAACCTTTGTGGTTGCATGAGGCCTTGCACTCAGGAGGACCTTGTTTCTGGAATTTAATGTTCTTGTGGTCATCGTCTTGACTTTCTTAATTATGTCTTTGAATTCGTGTTTGGCAAGTAAACTCTATTAGAAAAATGAAGTGTATGAAAGGGAGGTGGGTGCTTAGGGCTTTGACTTACATGACACCACTGTGCAGCCCCAGGATGAGTCCTTGGCTGTCTACACTCCACTCTGTGGTACCCAGGCCCTGTCTTCCCTCCCTGACCCCACATTGTAGGTGCCATGACCTTATGAAAAGTAGAGACAGCCTTCCCCACCCTGAGGTAAGTTATAGTATGTAGGTTGTGAGGGAGCAAGAGATTTTAACAAATAAAAACACTATGACAGCAAGGCAGGGATAAATAAGGGGAGCACAGAGGACTCCCCCCTATTTTAATGCTCACTCATCTTACAATGCAGCCCTATAAAGCCTACAGACATGCAAATGATTTCCCTCCAGTTAGGCTGCTGACCCCTCACATTGCTGGCGCAGAGCCTGATGAGCCCCAACATCAGTGCCCACCTCCTTCTCCCTCCCCACAGACAGGCAGCTTCTTCTTACTTCTTTCTGAGGGTAGTTATTTAATGGAAGCATAGTTTCTTCTCCCTCATCTTAGAAATGTTAATGAACAGTCAAAACAAAATATGTAAATACAGACCAGCCTTGGTAAATAAGAGTATCAACTTAATAATAGGACATTGTCCTGGAGGAACTTTTACAGAGTATGCTGCATGTGCTACACCAAACAACAGGTGCTTAAGAAAGAGGACATTTTTTTAAATCATAAGGAGAAAAGTTTACGCCACTTAACATCCATAGACAAGAGAATTAGAAGGGTCACTTGCCAGAAAACTGGAAGACTCCTCTCTGCCATCCCCATCAAATTTATATACATGAAAATTGCTTTATGATTATCAGATATGACACCAAAGGCACAATCTATGAAAGAAATAATTGATAAACAGGACTTCATTAAAATTAAAACCTCCTGCTTTGTGAAAGTCCATGTCAGAAAATTGAAAAGACAAGCCACAGACTAGAAGAAAACATTTGCAAGAGATAATTATGAGAAAAAACTGCTATCTAAACTATACAAAATATAAAATCCTTTTCTAAATAAGTCTGAGTACTTATTCTGATAATTATCAGTAGACCCACTGTTTACATGTAATCTTCCAATTACTGCTTAAATAAATTAAAGTAATAAAAGAGCAAATATGTATAAATTTATGTATATCCACCCACACAAATACATGTGGATATGGATATACGTAAATTATGTGTATGTATATGTGTGTCTGTGCATGTACAAAGAACTCTTAAACCTCAACAAGAACCCAAACAACCTGATTTAAAAATGAGCGAAAGGCCTTAAAAGACATCTCAGCAAAGAAGATATACAAATGACAAGCATATGAAAAGAAACTGTTGTCATACATCATCAGGAAAATGCAAATTAAAGCAACAATGGAACCTCTCTATGTACCTATTAGAATGGCCAGAATCCAGAACACTGACAACTCCAAATGCTGGTGAGGATGTGGAACAACAGGGACTCTCATACATTGCCGGTGGGAATGCAAACTGGTACAGCCACTTTGGAAGATAGTTTGATGGTTTTTTATAAAACTAGATATATCTTTGCCATTTGATCAGCAATCAGCTACCCAAAGGAGTTGAAAACTTATGTCAATGAAAAAATCTATAAATCAATATTTATGGCAGCTCTGTTCAAAACTGCCCAAATTTGACACAACCAAGATATCTTTTAGCAGATAAATAACTAAGTGGACTATGATATATCCAGAAAACAGAGTATTAGTTAGTGCTAAAAAGAAATGAGCTATCAAGCCATGAAAACACAGAGGAACCTTCAATGCATATCACTAAGTGAAAGAATCCAACCTGAGGAAGCTACATACAATATGATTCCAACTATCTGACATCCTGAAAAGAGGCACAACTATGGAGAAAGGAAAAATATCAGTGGTTACCGGGAGTTGAATGGGGAGTGAAGGGACAACTAGACAGAGCACAGAGGATTTGGGGGGCACTGAAAATACTCTGTATAATGCCATAATGATGGATACATTATTTGTTCAAACTGTGGCTTTGAACATTTGTTCATTTGTTCAAACCCACGGAACGTACAAAACTAAGAGTGAACCATAACGTAAAATAAGGACTTTGGTGATCATGATGAATCATTGTAAATTCACTGATGATAGCCAATGTGCCACTTCGTTAGGGGATGTTGATAATATGGGGAAGAATGCATGTGTGGGGGCAGGAAGTACATGGAAAATCTCCGTACCTTCACCTCAATTTTGTTTTAATCTTACACTTGATCTAAAAAAATAAAGTCTTTTATTTATTTATTGTTATTTTTTTTTTAAGATTCTTACTTATTTATTTGACAGAGAGAGATCACAAGCAGGCAGAGAGGCAGGCAGAGAGGAAGGGAAGCAGGCTCCCTGCTGAGCAGAGCGCCAATGCGGGGCTCCATCCCAGGACCCTGGGATCATGACCTGAGCCGAAGGCAGAGGCTTAACCCACTGAGCCACCCAGGTGCCCCTAAAAAATAAAGTCTTTTAAAAAAATACTTTGAAGACTGACTAAGAAACCATGAAAGATAGGGCCAAGTTAATGTCACTTTTCTCCTGCTATTTGAACAGGAGACCTGTTTTTTCATTTTGCACTGACCCCAGATATCATATGCAGCCAGAACTGTTTGCTGATATGCATTTTGCAAATATCTTCTGCCAATCTGTAGTATGCCTTTTCATTCTCGTAACACGGTCTTTTGCAGGGCAAAGACTTGAAGTTTTGATAAAGTGGAATTTACCAGTTTATTACTTAATGGACTCTGTTTCTGATGACATGTTTTAAAACACTTATCTTGACCCAGTTCATAGAAATGTTGCATAATTTCTACTAAAAGTTTTAGAGTTTTACATTTTACATTTAGAGATCTATGATCCAAATATTATTAAAAATTTAATGCTTTTAATCTACATTATTTCTTTTTTAAAATATTTTATTCATTTATTTGAGAGAGTGAGAGAGAGGAGGGTGGGGGGCTGTGGGAGAGGGACAAGCAGATGTTACACTGAGCATGGAGTGCTACCGGGGGTCTTGATCTCAGGACCCTGAGATCATGACCTCAGCCAAAACCAAGAGTTGTATGTTCATCCACCTGAGCCACCAGTTGCCCCTAATCTATATTATTTATTCTCAAGAGTCTCTCCCCTCTCTTTCTGGGACTAGACTTCCACCATTAGAACTTGTCTTGGTGAACTATATATCTCCATCTTGTTTTCTCTGCATTTTTGCAATTTTGTTTTGTACCAGTGCTTTATTACAGATGTTTCTACTGAGTTGTATGGCAATTAAAAAAACAAAAACAAAACCTCTTTTCAGCTTTGACCAAACGTCTGGTGACTCCATCTATTGAGCTCTTAAATATTATGTATTTCAGTTACAGAATTTGAGTTTGACTTGTTTTTATAGATCCCAGTCCTTTGGCAAAATTCCACAATGTATCATTTATTTTTGTCAACATATTGACTTCAGTTATATTTGATCCCTCCAGGATCTGAATGATCTGTGGTCTATGGCTCTACCTTTTCTCTTGGTTTTTGGTAATTTTTCTTGATATATTTGAAAAATTTTATTAAATTGTTGGAAATGCATATAAAAATATATAGGGGCTTCAAAAGATGGATGTCTCCTTCATAGATTACTTTTCCTCTGGCCTTCAACTAGAATTGAAGCAGATGCTCTTGACTCAATCAGAAAATGAGATGACAGTCCAAACTTCTGGCCCTTACTTGTAGGGAATAAGTCTTCAGGAGCCTCAGATGAAACGGGGGTGGGGGGGTGGGGGTGTTTACCCCAAGTTTCCCTCCAGACCATGAATTCCCATGTTTGTGTCCCAGCTCTGTGGCCAGAAGCACTCCTTAGAATTTCAGCCTCTATACCTTCATTCTGTTCTGTTTCTGGGACTCATGACTCCCCACAGTTCAGGATTAGACACAGGTCTTGATGAATAAAAGCTGCTTAAAATACCTCTCTCTCCTGTTTTTGATTTCTTCTTCTCCACAACCTTGCCTCCAGAGATCCTGTCTTTCTTTACTGTGTTCAAATTTCAAATAGACTTCTGTTGTAATTTTATGTTTCTTTCACAGTTGTGCTTAAAGGGAAGATTGGGTTGATACAAACTACTCTGTCATAGTCAGGAAATGATACCTACTTCTAGGTATCATTTTTTACCCTATATATTTACGTGGTGCTATTCAACAAGTATGTACTCATGAAGTACTTATATATAATTTGTAAAGGTAAGTAAAATGTTTTAATAATCCAGATTAAAATGCTGGGGAAGAGACACAGAAATTGTGCACAGAATCCCAAAGATATGAGAATTTTTAAGCAAAGACACACAAAAGAGAACCACAATGAACAAAGGACTCCTAATATCTGGATTTGACAAGCTCACCTAGTAAATTTAAAAAGTAAGATTAAGTTTAAAGATAAGAAAGAGACTTTTACTGATTTCACGTTTAGAAGCAAGAGGACAACAGTACTTCCAATTTACAATGCCGAGGCAACCACTGGTATTTGCAGCGAGGATATATTAAGCTTGATTTGTGAAAGGACATTCAGTGAGAGATAGTTTTAGGATAATTAATGATCTGGTACTAAGCATATTGTGAGACAGATTTCTAAGTCTTTTATACATAGGAGATAATTGATGAGTCCTTGTTTTGTAAATAAGCCTTCAGAGAAGAGATATGGAAAATAAGAAAGGAGTTAGTTTTGTTGTATTATTGAATTGCAAGTGTTTTTAAAGCAAGGGAATTTTTTTAAAAGTTTCAACAAAAGCAGTGCTTTGTCTCAGCATGCTTAAAATCTCCTTTTAGACTTTTCATATTGCTTTTCTCTCTTATATTTCATGCTAACACAAAAGTAAAACAAATGACCACATACTTGTATTACTATTGTTAAAATCTATACATGTCAGACAAGCCTGGTAATAAAGTACACATTTAATATAAAAGCAAACAATTCAACAAATAACCTTTCCTCAGTCTTCATTTATGAGAATGTACTCCGTCATTAACTTCCTTTCTCAAATTAGATTTTACCATTTCTTTTAAATAGAAAATGGTGGTTCCTAAATTTCCTGCATTGTCTTACGCTTCTTATTAATTGAAGGAAGAATAGAAATTTCCTTGTCAGTATACATTTCAATAAATCTATCTTCTTTAACATCTGTAAAAATATAAATTTACACCATCTACTGCTCTTCAACACATCTCATGATTATTGATCATTACACGTACCACTCCTCATTGACTAGATCTCACATGTCTTGCTTCTCTCCAATTTCTGAAAATCCTAGAATTTCTTAATTCTGAGATTTGATTAAAACAAAAAAACAAAAAGCAAAAAATAAAACAAAACTAACTACACACACAAAAAAATCACAGTCTCACAATCCCATCTCCACATTCTTTTTGTCATTTTATGGTCTAACGTGCTTTCCCTTTGCTTTTCTATCCCTTTATTTCACCAAGCTGTAATTGTCTGCCCAGTGTAGATTACATTTTACATCTCAGATCGGGGAAATGTGTGGAAAGAAATGCACAAGTTATAAATAACACAATTTGAATGTTTTATTCAATGCATACTTAAATAGGCAGCATCATTAACAACAATGATTGACAATAGGCTGAATGCAAGAGCTATCCAAAAAGGGAGTGTTTGTTCCTGAAAAATAATAAGATGCTAGGCCATGGAAATATTCAAAGTTTAAAGTTTCACTTGGCAGGTTGTTAGTCAAGGAATTAGACTTGCTGACTTCAGATTTGGCATTATTATGAAAGTGCATAATGTACACTGAAGAAGGGAAAAAAGAAGGGAACAAGCAGATGCACATTCTGACTACTGGAGAGAAGCTATACTCATCCGAGAAGACATGTCTTATTGTTATCCTCATTGTTCAGATGGGAACACTAAGCCAAAAACTGTAAGTAAATTTCCTAAAGTAAAAAATTAAAAAAAAAAAAAATAACTTTTTAAAGCCAGAGTTTTGACTTAAATGAGATATGGCTAACTGTAAGGCCAAAAATGGAAGAGAATTAATATATAGTTAACCAAAGATATGCATATATGTGATATACAGGCAGAATTTATAGATTATACTTTAAATAGGAAAAAGGATAAAATGTGGAGTTTTATGGAAACTGAAATAAAAACAAAAGCTAATAATATTTAACACTATGCATATTTATCATACGCTAGAAATTCTTTTAAAAGACTTTACCTGCCTTGATGCATTTAATCATCAAAGAAACCCCATAGAGTACATACTAGTATTTTTCTGATTTTAAACTTAAAGACTGTATAGAAAGATGTCATAGAAAGTTCCACTCAGATCATACAATTAGAATATGTTACAATGAGGGGAAGCCTGCGTGGCTCAGTCGGTTAAGCATCTGCCTTCGGCTCAGGTCATGAACCCAGGGTCCTGTACTGGGCTCCCTGCTTAGTGGGGAGTCTGCTTCTCCCTCTACCCCAGCCCCTGCTCATGTTCTCTCTCTCTCTCAAATAAATAAAATCTTAAAAAGAAAGAAAGAAAGAAAGAAAGAAAGAAAGAAAGAAAGAAGAAAGAAAGAAAGAAAGAAAGAAAGAAAGAAAGAAAGAAAGAAAGAAAGAATTCTAGTGGGAACAGGAAACTCCAGAATCCATGCCCTGATCATTATACCACACAGCCCTAAGAGAATTTACATTGATAAGTTTGATTAGGAAATTAAGGGGAAAAGGTCATTTTATATTCAGCTTTAATCTTGACAATATGATAGAGTCAACTAAGATGTTTATAATAAACATTTTGCTTATTCTCATTCCAACTCTTGAAATTTAACTAATATCCAAACACCATTTTTCTACTCTTCTAGCCATAAAAGGTTTTCATTCATATATAAAAAAGGAATATGTATGAGTGGTCATCCTGATAAAAGAAATAGAAAATCAGGGGCACCTGGGTGGCACAGTTGTTTAAGCGTCTACCTTCAGATCAGGTCCTAGGATCTGGGGATCCAGCCCTTCTTCTGGCTCCCTGCTCAGGAGGCAGGCTGTTTCTACTCTCTCTGCTGCTTCCCCTGCTTATACTCTCTCTCTCTCTCTCTCTCTCTCGCTTTCTCTCTCAAATAAAGAAATAAAATCTTAAAAAAAATGAAATATAAAATCATTTTAATTTTATAATTTTGACAACAGAATTATTTTTACAGTTTTCCTTTGAACTTAAGTATAAAGAAAATCAGTTACTCAGTTACTACATAGGAAAAAACAAACAATAACAATAAAAAAGTGAGTTAGATGAATTGAGATATAAGATGAGTCTTCAAAGGGGCTCCTGGATGGCTCAGTCCGTTAAGCATTAGACTCTTGGTTTCAGCTCAGGTTCCAGTCTCAGGGTCACTAGTTCAAGCCCTCATTAGGGCCCCACACCCGCAGGTCAGGCTCAGCACTCAGCATGGAGTCAGCTTGAGGTTCTCACTCTCCCTCTCCTTCTGTCCCTTACCCAACCCCTTGTGATCAGTCTCTTAAAATAATAAAATAAAATAAATCTTTACAAAATTTATTTAAATATCCTCTTGGGGGTTTTTATACCAAAAGTCTTTCTTCCCGATTTGAGACCAGCAAGCTGGGGAATGATCCAGCAAACTTCAGAATGATTATTTACTTTCTCTCCAAGTTCTTTTTTTTTTTTTTCTTTTTTTAATCTACACAATAATAGTGAACTACAGATACTTTACTGGTGTGATGGAAGGATTAACTCAATTAAAATGCAGCCCATAAGAAAGCTGAGGGCAGAGCCTACCAATAAACTCGACTGAAAGCATTTTTCCTGGATTCTCCTAGTGATCTGATAAAGATCTTTGGAAAAAGTTCGTAGCACATCTTCTGGGGGAAGAGTTCAGATTCAGCCATGTCTCCTTCATCTCAGAAGCAAGTGGAAGGACTTTTCAAAGAAATGGTAGCATAACCTCTTGATGCCACCCAGGAAGGTGTGTCTGGGTTAGGTAAGAAACAACAAAGGCTTTAGGTCCTTGAAACTGCTTATTGTGCATGACAGCTTTCTGATAGGTATTACCGGCCACCAGATGAGTAATGGTCAGCGGTTTCCAAAATTTACAATCTGGCAAAACCAAGGAGATAGCAGAGTTGAATCACAGTTCCTAAAGCTGAAAAAGCCTCCTAGAGAATCATGTGATGACCTCTAAATGAGATCCTGGGAAATCTTTGTTGCCAGTTTTGTAATGTTTGTTGCCAGTTTATAGTTCCACTTATAGATTCCAAGGTGATCCCCACTTTATGAGACTATAAATGTTAAGTGTCTCAGTCTTTGATATGGCCACCTGGAGTCATTGACAATGGTCTTATAATGGAGAAGCAGAGGCCATAAAAGCATCCTGCTTCTCAGATCCATTCAGTCAGCACATAATATTTAGGCAAGGCACGATGTGAACAAAATACTCTGTTATCTATATCTTGGGATAGTTACAAGAAGAGCAGATATGACATATTCCCTTGAAAAGTTTAGAGTTACAAAACAGAAATGTCCCATAGACATGTCACAAATACTCCATTCCTATTTAGTTTTATAAATTCAAACAGAATAAACTGTTAAAATAAACTTAACTTGTGGAGCCTAGTTAAAGAGACTGGCAAGCACAGCAGGAACTGATTCAACTGTAGAGTAGTACACCAACACTTCAAAGGCATATATATTTAGTAAAACTATTGTGTGTATTTCATTATTAATGCTTCTAAATTCCTCTATACCACATCTGGTTTATGTTATTTATATTAGTATATTTTTATAATAAAGTTTGTTTGAGGAGGAAAAATATAAACATGAGCTATAAGGAAACCGTGTTTTCTTTCTGTGCACTAACAACTGTTTTTTCCCCCAAGATTATTCATCAGAAGTATTCTTGCAATAATTTTATTCCTTTACATTATTTTTGGAAACTCCACCAAGATATCAAGTTACTGGTAACCTGCCACAGTGATTTATTTGTTTATTATTATTCATTGAAGTTTTTAAAGAGAGAGTGCAAGTGGGGGAAAGTGTAGAGGAAGAAGGAGAGAGAATCTCAGGCAGGCTCTATGCTCAGTGTGGAGCCCAATGTGAGGCTTGATCCCACAACCCTGAGATCATGACCTGACCCAATACCTGACTGAGTCAGATACCTGACTGGGGTGCCAGGTGCACCCCAATGCAACCTTTTTTTTTTTTTTTTTGAGTGAGACAGACTACCACCATGATTTGTGTGGCCTTTACTTGTGATTTAATCTTTAATAGAACAATCATTTCTTCCTCTTTTTTTGTCTTTCACTTACCCAAGCAACAGTACAGACCCACACATAAAAGTCAACTAAGGGTCAATATGGACATAAGGAGGCAATTATATATTCAGCCTTACCACTGAGAGGGTACAGGCATAAATACTTTGGAAAACCAACCGTTTACCATAGCAATGGGACATACATAATTTCTGATCTTAATTTCTAGATACCTTAAGCACTCCTTTATCCAAAATTATATTCATTTTTATTCAATTTAAAGTATCATATTCTTTCTGGGTCATATTTCTCTAAGTACCAAGATGTTTTGAAAGAGAGAAATCTATAGAAAACTAAAGAGGTAGTTTCAAATTATTTGTATCAGCTAAAACCTGGGAAAAGATCTTGTGGAAGTGAAGGAACAAGTCACAGAGTGGTAACTGCTTGCTGTGCTTAACACTCATTGAGACCTGCATTAATAATCAATAAGATGTAGCTCCAAATGTTAAATACATGTCATTCTTTTACATTGATTAATATCTTAAGTTGCTAATGTCGTAAAAGGGACAAATTTTTTCTACTTCAGAAAGCACAAAAATATAATGAAATCTGTGTAACAGTCCTCTTCTTTTATCTCTGAAGAAATAGAGGCGTCTGCAAGTGAACTGGAAATTAATAAAGTCTAATTATACTTAATGTTAATGAGCATAAGGGGTTAGTCAGTTAAAATACACATACTGATCACTCAAAGAACTCATAAAGCTGAAAAAGAAGAAAATGTGTGTATGTTAAAATACCATAACAAATCAGAGATAATTTAGTTTAAGAAAAAATATTATTTTTGATCTCAAGAAGCCTACAACCCATTAGAATGAAATGGATATGGGTAAACATAAAATCAATATAAATAATGTGACTGACATATTTTTATTATGCATATTTTTTAAGACATTAACTTTTGTCAATACAGAAAAGCCTATTAAGAGGTAGTTTAATTTTCCCCTCTCTTCCTTCCCCCCTCCCAAACCATCTTCCTTGGCCCAAGTCATGGTTCATGCTCTACCCATAAGGAACAAAAACTTTTTCCCTCATACTCTGGAACTATGGACTTGAAAGCAGACCAATATGCCCAGGGCCAAGGGGAGGCTGCCCCAAGATGGGCCAATTTGGCATGAATATTATTTTGAATTAAAAGTAATCAAAACCCAGCAGATGCACTAACAGCTCTCCTCCTGGTCCTCAAGAGACTAAATTTACATTGGAAAGGAGAGCTTTTGCCAGGAAAAGAATTATTAATAGAGACTTCCCTTTACGTATGAAACTTAACAGGAAAATAGAACAACCTTTATTTTTAAAAACATCTCCTTTCACCTTCCTGCTAATGGCTGTCCTCCCCTTCCTATCCTCAGGCCTACTCCACTCCTTAGCTCATATAAGCTTCATATAAGTTCACTGTCTTTGGAATCTCATGTGTGTGTGTGAATTCCCTATACATATGTTATTAAGTTTGACTTTCTCCTGTTAATCTGTCTCATGTGGATTTCATTCTAAGTCCAGCTAGAAAGACTTTGAAGGGCAGAGGAAGGTTTTTCTCCCCAGCAACACAAAGGCAATGCACTGAATTATAAATTTACTAAATATCAATTTCATCAAATGAACAATTCAGTAAAATTATAAAGCTCATCCAATTATAAAGCTCATAAACATAATATATTCATTTTGATATCTATTGAATGTATTAGTATTAAAAGAATGATATTCCTTAAAATGAGTTTTGATAATAGACAAGTTTGCCAAATTGATTCTTTGGTGAATTGACTTTTTGATAAGTCCTTTGATAAAGGACTTAGATCCTAAAATTTATCCCTCTCTGTATGGGTTTCCCCAACTTTCTCCATCTGACTAATTTCTATGTATCATTTAATAGGCAGCTTGTGTCTCACTCCCTTCCCAGGAAATCATTTGAGTATTCCAAAACTCCTCACATGGGTAAACTGTGTACATGCAGGTAAAGAAATTATTTCATAAAAAGTGTTTTCAGAGTTGTCAACCCCAGCAGATTATACATTCCTTAAAAGAAATGACTGTATCTTACTCATTGTTATAACTTGAGCACATACCAGATGTTCATTAAGCATTTGGTGAATGAATCAATATTCTTCAATGTTCACAATGATTGGAAAACCAAATGAAAATATTTTTTAAAATATTTTATTTACTTATTTATTTATTTATTTGAGAGAGAGAGAAAGAGAGAGCACAAGCAGGGAGGAGGGGCAAAGGGAGAGGGAGAAGCAGACTCCCCACTGAGCAGGGAGCTCAATGTGGGACTCTATCCCAGGACCCAGAGATCATGACCTGAGCTGAAGGTAAATGCTTAACTGACTGAGACACCCAGGTGCCCCAAATAAATGTCTTCAAGGTGTAATGTCAGTAGCCACTCATCTCACCCTAGTGTCCCACCCTTTAGATAATCTGGTTCCCTAGACTTTCTGGCAGTCAGTGGGTCATGTAACTTCACCCCAGAGATGGCAGTTCATCATGTCACAAATGGGCAGCTGGCTCAAACAATGACAATCTGATTCTCTCATGTTAGCATTTGGAATCTAGATTCAGAGAGTAGACTTAGAGTTTCATTTGGTGCTTGAACTAGAAGGAGCAACTGTGTATGTCTTTCCTGTATTTGATACCAAGAAGTCAAATCTATAGAGAAAGGAGAATGCGGCTTCGAGGCAGAACGCGGCAGCAGGAAAGATCACAAGAAAGGGCAGGAAAACAAATGGTAATGGAAGACAGTGGTATAGAGAGAGGGGATGTCAGCAAGAAGTGCTCCAGTGGTTCCTGAGTGTCATGTATTTCTTGGGCCCAGTTTTATAGAGACACGACTGAATTTCTTGTGCTAGAATCTGTAAGATCACATTTCCAACAAATTCCCTCATCTCCTGTTTCCTTTCTAAATCTAATTGGACTGTTTTTAATTCAACCAAACGAGTCCTGGCTCTGGTAACCCACACCTAAGCAGTGTTCCATTCATAATTCTCCAATTTTCTCTGCCCTGAAAATAATCTTTTAGCTATAAGGTGATTATTGGTGCCTAAGTGGCAATTCTCAGAGATACTGTGGCAATAGAGAAGAAGTATTTTAGCAGCAGTACAATAGGTAGCTTCCCCTACAAAAAATTGTGTTTTCAATTGTGAATACAAAAAAGACCTGACAATCTCTTGTTCAGTTATTCTCAGTGGACTGCAAAACACCAAGGAAGAAGACGACAGGATGGGTAGCCGACAATGAACCATCAAATACAGCTTCATGCCGCCTGTTCACCACAGCTCAGTCTTCACTCTAACCATCTATCAATTCCTGCTCCACAAAAGGACAAAAACAACAACAAAACTATGCTTCTATCTTTTCATGCCATCTTGCGACATTTCTATATTCATATGTCTTCCTGTAATGATTTTTAAATCAGGAAGATTGAAGGAAAAAAAAGAAATTGATTAGTCTAGATCAAGTGGCTCTGATCCACCTGTTATAAGGTAATAAACTATTGACCTTTTGGAAACACGTTAGTGATGTTTCACTTAAGAGAGTCTCTTTTCTTGGAACCAGTAAGTCTCTAAAATGTCAGGCTTTATTCCCACATCATTAAGCAAATCAGCCTTAATATGCTTCTCTTTCAAGTGACTATTTTAAATACGTCGAAAAGGCCATTTCTAATGTCAATATAAAGATGATTTTGGTGAGAAAATGTGAAGGAAAATGAAAGCACATCTTAGGGTTAAGTACTGTATAATGCTTGTTTTCTTTTTATAATTAGAAAAATAAAATTAGGGCAAAGCTAAAAGTATAGCTATAGTTAGTATAGAATTATCTAAACTAAAAGCATTCACTTGTTCTCTTATTTATAGCCTTTCTGAGAAGAAATCACTAAGTAATACTTAATTGTAAGATACTGGGCTAAGATGCGCATCCAAATTAATTGCATTAACTAAAGTGAAAATAACAAAATGTGTTAATTTGGAACCAATGAAAGACTATTTAAACATAATGATTAGAGTGCATTTTTTGGGGGGTAGTGAGTAAGATGCTAACTAAAATCTTTTTTAGCTTCTGATAAACAGGTTAATTTGTGGAAGTTAATAAATCACATTCTTTTCAGAAAGTTCCCTTCACATGGAAAGGACATTTCTGAAGGAGCAGACATAATTATAGAAAACTAGTCAGGTAACATAATAATTGGTAGATTAGAATAATATCATAGTTTAGTTTGGTAATGTGAGACAGGAGTTGAAAAATATTTTCCAGGGGTGCCTTTGTGCCTCAGTCTATTAAGAGTCTGACTCGGTTTTGGCTCAGGTCAGGATCTCAGGGTCATGAGATTGTGCTGGGCATGGAGCCTGCCTCAGATTCTCTGTCCCTCTTCCTCTGCCAGAGCCTTCCTGCCCCACCTCCTGACTCTCTCTCTACAAAATAAAAAAAAAAAGAAAAATATTTTCCATAAAAGTTTAGATAGTAAGTATTTTAGGCTTTGTGGGCCACATACATTTTCTGTTTCATATTCTTCTCTCCCTTTTTTGTTTGTATTTGTTTGTTGTATTTATAAGCTTTAAAAAATGTCAAAAACCATGCTTAGCTCATTAGCAGTAAAAAAAAAAACAAAAACAAAAACAAAAAACAAGCCACAGACTGAATTTACCCAAGGGGATTTTGTTACTCTAAAACAAATGGGGATTTAGTTGTCATGTAACCAGATACAATTTTCCTCTGGAAGTGGAATACTTCCTATGTGTATCTCACATTCACACTGGCTCCTAATTTTAAAAATGTTAATTTATGGTTGATCACCAACAAAGCTCTGGATAGGCACTATAGATATCATGGCAATTCAGTCTTAGGTACAGTATTCAAAATTAGTATGACAAATTTATTTTACTATACCCACTGAACTATAACACAAAGTAGAGAGTGATGAATGTCATAAGGAACCCTCAGGTGATTGATGCTGGACACATATTGTTCATTAGGTCACTATAACTCCAAAAAGTTTCAGAGGACAAATTTTCCATGGAGCAGATCCTGGTACTTATCAAGAAACGAAGTCTCACAGGCACACCAGAGATGAGATTAACGTTAAGTAAAATCACAAGACACTGATTAAAATCCCAAATGTTAAATGTTTATATCTTTGTGGCCTGTGTATTCTCCTATTCTCAGGCAGTTTATATAATAAGCCAATTTAAGAAGAAAAGGTTACTTGTTTATTATGGAATTAGAGGAACTAGTTTGTTGAGTCAGAGTTTTCAATTATTAAGAACAAATCCATCAAACAAGTAAAAACTAGACAGTTCCGTGAGTCAGAGTAATTTACTTTTGGACAGAGCTAAGGATTGCTACCAGTCCTGCTCCTATGATGTTGGGATGTTCTGTATTCCAAGCAAAATGATTCCTTCTAAATTATGCCTTTTTCTCCCTTTATCCTCTCTGACTCAGTTATCTCCTCCAGTTCTTAAAGTTTAGATAATTTCCTCTAAAACAGATTACATATTTAAGCAGAATCTGACTTTAAACAGAGTCACTCATTCTTGTCAAAATAATTTTTCTTATATTAAAGAACATATTTTTATTTACCAAATTTCATGATTTGATAAAAATTTTAATAAAAAATTTGATAGTTTCATAAATATAAATATTCCACATGTAATGTACATTGGAGACTTTTATGGCTGTCTTGTTCACAAAATTGCCTTCAGAATAACTGGCTATGGAAATCCAAGAGAGGGAAGGCCCCTTTCCTGTTAAGTCATGGAAAGGATAGAAGACATTTCTTGATGGCCATGGTACTGGATCTAGGCCTTTAAAGATAAGCAAAACTGTTTCGAGACCTAGGAGTGAAGAAGTAGGGGTTTTAATTAGAGGAAAACTGACATTCACCCACATGTGAAAACAGAAAGTAAATACGTGGTGAATAAACAATTTCTCATTTTGGTTTACAACAAGTTCATAAAAAGGATGAGTGTACAGTCTGAGTTGGGAAAGCAGATTGGGAAGTATCATAGAAAAAACTAACTGTCAGCAGTAAACACTACTTGTAGTTTACCAACCCATTTCTTCTTCCTTTAAAGCAACAGGTGGATGACACTCCCCAGTCACCCTTGCAGTTAGATGTGGCCTTGTAACTAAGATGTAGTCATCTCCAGGCCTGGCCCATAAAAGCCTCCTATGCCTGATGCTTTGGTGCTCTTTTCCTTTCTGTGGCCATTTGGAAGTCATATGTTGAAGATGGGTGAGCGACAAAATCACTGCTGGGAAGAAAAGTACCTACCAAGTAGAAGCATCTGTCTTAGATTTTCATAAATAAGAACAAAACAGGCTGACCAGGTTTGGAATTGGCTAGTTTGAATATTTCAGTAAGCTCTGGGGTGTACAGGGTTGCCCCTAGTTATCTGATACCTGCCCCTGGGATGATTAGAGCAGAGGAATATTGCCTCCTGGAATATAAAAATCAGATAGAGAAAGTGGCTCAGAGCATTGGCTCTGGATTGGCTGGTCTACATATCAAAGGTGTGCCTGAATGCAAGTTATTTACTATCTCTAGAAACTAGCTAGCCCTTTGGGGGGAACTCTCCAGGACTAGCAATGCCCCAAGATGTCAAGCCATCACAAAATACAGAAAAAAGAAACCATGATTAAGACCAATTTAATATGACTGGCTTCCTTATAAAGAGGGAAATTTTGGACAAAGACACACACACACACAGCAACAAAGTCTGAAGATGAAGGCAGAGATTTGGGCAATGCTGCTACAAGACAAGGAATGCCAAAAGTTGCCAACAAAACACCAGAAGCTAAGTAACAGGCATGGAAAAGATTCTCCCTAAGTGTCCTCAGAAGGACCCCTGCTAACACCCTGATCTCAAACTTCTAGCCTCTAGAAAGATGAAATAATAAATTTCTGTTTTGGACCACCCATGTTGTGATACTTCGTTACTCCAGTCCTAACCAACAGATACAACCCTCAATGTCTTCACACTATATTGTCATTCAGCAAACATTTATTTTACTCCTACCTCCTCCAAAGGAGGCACTGTGTAAGGTGTTATAGGAGAAATAATTGGGTCATAGAGTCCCTGCCTTCATAGAATTTATCATCTCAAAGGGGAGAGGAAAGATACAGGCCCAAATCTTTGTTTTGAGGAACTTTCACTAAAAATTCAAAAACTGTTAAGAATTCTTTTAAGATTGGTCATGTCCTGGGGCGCCCGGGTGGCTCAGTGGGTTGGCCTCTCCCTTCAGCTCAGGTCATGATCTCAGGGTCTTGGGATCAAGCCCCATGGCTTTCCTCTCTCTCTCTCTCTCTCTCTCTGTCTCTCTGCCTACTTGTGATCTCTCTCTCAAATAAATAAATAAACAAATAATCTTTTTTAAAAAAGAGTCTATTTCTTGGTTTGTCACCTTCTCTATTTTTCTCCCTTTGCTTATTTGTTTTGTTTCTTAAATTCCAAATAGGAGTGAAATCATATGGCATTTGTCTTTCTCTGACTTATTTTGTTTTGCTTAATACTCTAAACCTCAATCCATGTTGTTGCAAATGACAAGATTTCGTCCTGTTTTGTGGCTGAATAATATTTCATTGTGTACATATACTACATCTTTATCCATTCATCAGTCGATTGGTACTTGGACTGCTTCTGTTTCTTGGTTATTGTAAATAATGATGCTGTAAATATAGGCATGCATGTATCCCTTTTAATTAAGCATTCTCATATTCTCTGGGTAAATACCCAGTAGCATCAACCATCTAATTTTAAATTATATATATTTGTTAGAAATGCTTTGGGACATTTACTGCTTAAGAGTGCTTAATGGGACTGCTTAAGTCACGGTCATATGTGTTATTTAATTACTGAATAATTGTAATTAGACTTGAATTATTGTTCTCCTGCTTCTGTGATTACTAGAGCTGACAGTTATAAATCCTAAAAAATGTAACAAAGGAACTCCTACCTATGATGAAATTTGTGATGTTATCCATTCACATGCTGCCTGTAGGTAAACCCTGGTGTGCAGCATAGTAGGGTAGGAAATCAGAGGGTCCCTGGTCTTGACCTGGCCATATTTTATCCATGTGGCTTTGAGAAAACTCAGATGATACTCTAGGTAGTTAAATCCAGGGCCAAGAAATGCTGTGATGTTGCAATGAGGTAATGGTGTCTAACAGTGACTAGAACTGAGCCTGATTCACAGCAAATTCTCAACCAAGTATGGAAATCTTCAAATAATAAAAATCCTTACTTAAAAGAAGTGACATTCAAAATGTTTAATAACTAGGGCAGGCAGGGTTTTTTCTTTGTACATTAACCATGCTGGATAAATTAAATGGCTTAACTATGACCCTCAGGGCTACAAAAATGAAATTCTTAGAGCAATACAAAACCCTTCTCATACACATGTACATGGACAAAGTGAAGGACTGGACTGGCTTTCACTGCAGGCTCACTGTGGGTGCAACTGTCATTCCCAGAAACTTTAACAGAAGAGTGACCCTTCTTTGGACTACTGTTTACATAGCAGTTACGGAAATTAGCAGTGACCCAATGCAGCTAATAAGTGATCTTGGTCTTGGTCTAACTGCATTAGTTAAGAAGCAGCTGGGGAAAGCTCTGCCTCTGGAGTCTAAAAAAGATGGAAGTAGCATCCAGGTCACAAGGAATTTCAGATAAACTTACAAAAGTTATTTTTCCCGGAAGAGTCAAGATGGCAGATAAGTAGCAGGCTGAGACTACTTCAGGTTGCGGGAGATCAGCTAGATAGCTTATCTAAAGATTGCAAACACCTACAAATCCAATGGGAGATCGAAGAGAAGAAGAGCAGCAATTCTAGAAATAGAAAATCAACCACTTTCTGAAAGGTAGGACTGGCGGAGAAGTGAATCCAAAGTGACGGGAAGATAGACCGCGGGGGGAGGGGCCGGCTCCCGGCAAGTGGTGGAGCAATGGAGCAAAAAATCAGGACTTTTAAAAGTCTGTTCCGCTGAGGGACATCGCTCCAGAGGATAAACCGGGGTGAAGCCCACGCGGGGTCAGTGTGGCCTCAGGTCCCGCAGGGTCACAGAAGGATCGGGAGTGTCTGAGTGTCACAGAGCTTGCAGGTATTAGAACGGGGAAGCCGGCTACAGAGACAGAGCCAAGGAGTGACTCTCAGCTCGGGGTTACCTTGAACCGGTCGCAGGCTCGGTCAACTCGGAGCGAGGCCAGAGACAGGGTGACGGGAGTAATTAGGCGCTGTTCTCTGAGGGCGCACTGAGGAGTGGGGCCCCGGGCTCTCGGCTCCTCCGGGCCAGAGACTGGGAGGCCGCCATCTTCATTCCTGTCCTCCAGAACTCTACGGAAATCGCTCAGGGAACAAAAGCTCCCGAAAGCAAACACGAGCGGATTACTCAGCCCGGCCCCTGGTAAGGGCGGTGCAACACTGCCTGGGGCAAAGACACTTGAAAATCACTACAACAGGCCCCTCCCCCAGAAGATCAACAAGAAACCCAGCCAGGACCAAGTTCACTTACGAGGACTGCAGTTTCAATACCAAAGAGAGCAGCGGAATTCCAGAGGAGGAGAAAGCAAAGCACAGAACTCATGGCTTTCTCCCCATGATTCTTTAGCCTTGCAGTTAATTTAATTTTTTTTTTCTTTTTCAGTTTTTTTTCTCTTCTTCTGCTAAATTTTTTTTAACTTTTACCCTTTTCTTTTTTAATGTTTTTTAACTAGTTTATCTAATATATATATATTTTTCCTTTTTATATTTTTTCATTATTGGTTTTCTTTTTTCTTTTTTCTTTTTATTATTTTTTTTCTGAACCTCTTTTTATCCTCACCCCCCCCTCACGATTTGGGATCTCTTCTGATTTGGCTAAAGCATATTTTCCTGGGGTTGTTGCCACCCTTTTAGTATTTTACTTGTTCCTCCATATACTCTTATCTGGACAAAATGACAAGGCGGAAAAATTCACCACAAAAAAAGAACAAGAGGCAGTACCAAAGGCTAGGGACCTAATCAATACAGACATTGGTAATATGTCAGATCTAGAGTTCAGAATGACGATTCTCAAGGTTCTAGCTGGGCTCGAAAAAGACATGGAAGATATTAGAGAAACCCTCTCGGGAGATATAAAAGCCCTTTCTGGAGAAATAAAAGAACTAAAATCTAATCAAGTTGAAATCAAAAAAGCTATTAATGAGGTGCAATCAAAAATGGAGGCTCTCACTGCTAGGATAAATGAGGCAGAAGAAAGAATTAGCGATATAGAAGACCAAATGACAGAGAATAAAGAAGCTGAGCAAAAGAGGGACAAACAGCTACTGGACCACGAGGGCAGAATTCGAGAGATAAGTGACACCATAAGACGAAACAACATTAGAATAATTGGGATTCCAGAAGAAGAAGAAAGAGAGAGGGGAGCAGAAGGTATATTGGAGAGAATTTCCCCAATATGGCAAAGGGAACAAGCATCAAAATCCAGGAGGTTCGGAGAACCCCCCTCAAAATCAATAAGAATAGGTCCACACCCCGTCACCTAATAGTAAAATTTACAAGTCTTAGTGACAAAGAGAAAATCCTGAAAGCAGCCCGGGAGAAGAAGTCTGTAACATACAATGGTAACATTATTAGATTGGCAGCAGACTTATCCACAGAGACCTGGCAGGCCAGAAAGAGCTGGCATGATATATTTAGAGTATTAAAAGAGAAAAACATGCAGCCAAGAATACTATATCCAGCTAGACTATCACTGAAAATAGAAGGAGAGATTAAAAGCTTCCAGGACAAACAAAAACTGAAAGAATTTGCAAACACCAAGCCAGCTCTACAGGAAATATTGAAAGGGATCCTCAAGGCAAAGAGAGAGCCTAAAAGTAGTAGATCAGAAAGGAACAGAAACAATATACAATAACAGTCACCTTACAGGCAAGACAATGGCACTAAATTCATATCTCTCAATAGTTACCCTGAATGTTAATGGGCTAAATGCCCCAATCAAAAGACACAGGGTATCAGAATGGGTAAAAAAACAAAACCCATCTATATGTTGCCTACAAGAAACTCATTTTAAACCCGAAGACACCTTCAGATTTAAAGTGAGGGGGTGGAAAAGAATTTACCATGCTAATGGACATCAGAAGAAAGCAGGAGTGGCAATCCTTATATCAGATCAATTAGATTTTAAGCCAAAGACTATAATAAGAGAAGAGGAAGGACACTATATCATACTCAAAGGATCTGTCCAACAAGAAGATCTAACAATTGTAAATATCTATGCCCCTAACGTGGGAGCAGCCAACTATATAAACCAATTACTAACAAAATCAAAGAAACACATCAACAATCATACAATAATAGTAGGGGACTTTAACACTCCCCTCACTGAAATGGACAGATGATCCAAGCAAAAGATCAACAAGGAAATAAAGGCCTTAAATGACACACTGGACCAGATGGACATCACAGATATATTCAGAACATTTCATCCCAAAGCAACAGAATACACATTCTTCTCTAGTGCCCATGGAACATTCTCCAGAATAGATCACATCCTTGGTCCTAAATCATGTCTCAACCGGTATCAAAAGATTGGGATCATTCCCTGCATATTTTCAGACCACAATGCGCTGAAGCTAGAACTCAATCACAAGAGGAAATTTGGAAAGAACCCAAATACATGGAGACTAAACAGCATCCTTCTAAAGAATGAATGGGTCAACCAGGAAATTAAAGAAGAATTGAAAAAGTTCATGGAAACAAATGATAATGAAAATACAACGGTTCAAAATCTGTGGGACACAACAAAGGCAGTCCTGAGAGGAAAATATATAGCGGTACAAGCCTTTCTCAAGAAACAAGAAAGGTCTCAGGTACACAACCTAACCCTACACCTAAAGGAGCTGGAGAAAGAACAAGAAAGAAACCCTAAACCCAGCAGGAGAAGAGAAATCATAAAGATCAGAGCAGAAATCAATGAAATAGAAACCAAAAAAACAATAGAACAAATCAACGAAACTAGGAGCTGGTTCTTTGAAAGAATTAATAAGATTGATAAACCCCTGGCCAGACTTATCAAAAAGAAAAGAGAAAGGACCCAAATAAATAAAATCATGAATGAAAGAGGAGAGATCACAACGAACACCAAAGAAATACAGACAATCATAAGAACATATTATGAGCAACTCTATGCCAACAAATTGGACAATCTGGAAGAAATGGATGCATTCCTAGAGACATATGAACTACCACAACTGAACCAGGAAGAAATAGAAAGCCTGAACAGACCCATAACCAGTAAGGAGATTGAAACAGTCATCAAAAATCTCCAAACAAACAAAAGCCCAGGGCCAGACGGCTTCCCGGGGGAATTCTACCAAACATTTAAAGAAGAACTAATTCCTATTCTCCTGAGATTGTTCCAAAAAATAGAAATGGAAGGAAAACTTCCAAACTCATTTTATGAGGCCAGCATCACCTTGATCCCAAAACCAGACAAGGATCCCATCAAAAAAGAGAACTACAGACCAATATCCTTGATGAACACAGATGCAAAAATTCTCACCAAAATACTAGCCAATAGGATTCAACAGTACATTAAAAGGATTATTCACCACGACCAAGTGGGATTTATTCCAGGGCTGCAAGGTTGGTTCAACATCCGCAAATCAATCAATGTGATACAACACATTAACAAAAGAAAGAACAGGAACCATATGATACTCTCCATAGATGCTGAAAAAGCATTTGACAAAGTGCAACATCCCTTCCTGATCAAAACTCTTCAAAGTGTAGGGATAGAGGGCACATACCTCAATATTATCAAAGCCATCTATGAAAAACCCACCGCGAATATCATTCTCAATGGAGAAAAACTGAAAGCTTTTCCGCTAAGGTCAGGAACACGGCAGGGATGTCCGTTATCACCACTGCTATTCAACATAGTACTAGAAGTCCTAGCCTCAGCAATCAGACAACAAAAAGAAATTAAAGGCATCCAAATCGGCAAAGAAGAAGTCAAACTATCACTCTTTGCAGATGATATAATACTATATGTGGAAAATCCAAAAGACTCCACTCCAAAACTGCTAGAACTTGTACAGGAATTCAGTAAAGTGTCAGGATATAAAATCAATGCACAGAAATCAGTTGCATTTCTCTACACCAACAACAAGACAGAAGAAAGAGAAATTAAGGAGTCCATCCCATTTACAATGGCACCCAAAACTATAAGATACCTAGGAATAAACCTAACCAAAGAGACTAAGAATCTATACACAGAAAACTATAAAGTACTCATGAAAGACATTGAGGAAGACACAAAGAAATGGAAAAATGTTCCATGCTCCTGGATTGGAAGAATAAATATTGTGAAAATGTCTATGCTACCTAAAGCAATCTACACATTTAATGCAATTCCTACCAAAGTACCATCCATTTTTTTCAAAGAAATGGAACAAATAATCCTAAAATTTATATGGAACCAGAAAAGACCGCGAATAGCCAGAGGAATATTGAAAAAGAAAGCCAAAGTTGGTGGCATCACAATTCCGGACTTCAAGCTCTATTACAAAGCTGTCATCATCAAGACAGCATGGTACTGGCACAAAAACAGACACATAAATCAATGGAACAGAATAGAGAGCCCAGAAATAGACCCTCAACTCTATGGTCAACTAATCTTCGACAAAGCAGGAAAGAATGTCCAATGGAAAAAAGACAGCCTCTTCAATAAATGGTGCTGGGAAAATTGGACAGCCACATGCAGAAAAATGAAATTGGATCATTTCCTTACACCACACACGAAAATAGACTCAAAATGGATGAAGGACCTCAATGTGAGAAAGGAATCCATCAGAATCCTTGAGGAGAACACAGGCAGCAACCTCTTCGACCTCAGCCGCAGCAACATCTTCCTGGGAACATCGCCAAAGGCAAGGGAAGCAAGGGCAAAAATGAACTATTGGGATTTTATCAAGATCAAAAGTTTTGCACAGCAAAGGAAACAGTTAACAAAACCAAAAGACAACTGACAGAATGGGAGAAGACATTTGCAAACGACATATCAGATAAAGGGCTAGTGTCCAGAATCTATAAAGAACTTAGCAAACTCAACACCCAAAGAACAAATTATCCAATCAAGAAATGGGCAGAAGACATGAACAGACATTTCTGCAAAGAAGACATCCAGATGGCCAACAGACACATGAAAAAGTGCTCCACATCACTCGGCATCAGGGAAATACAAATCAAAACCACAATGAGATACCACCTCACACCAGTCAGAATGGCTAAAATTAACAAGTCAGGAAATGACAGATGCTGGCGAGGATGCAGAGAAAGGGGAACCCTCCTACACTGTTGGTGGGAATGCAAGCTGGTGCAACCACTCTGGAAAACAGCATGGAGGTTCCTCAAAATGTTGAAAATAGAACTACCCTATGACCCAGCAATTGCACTGCTGGGTATTTACCCTAAAGACACAAATGTAGTGATCCGAAGGGGCACATGCACCCGAATGTTTATAGCAGCAATGTCTACAATAGCCAAACTATGGAAAGAACCTAGATGTCCATCAACAGACGAATGGATAAAGAAGAAGTGGTATATATACACAATGGAATACTATGCAGCCATCAAAAGAAATGAAATCTTGCCATTTGCGACGACGTGGATGGAACTAGAGGGTATCATGCTTAGCGAAATAAGTCAATCGGAGAAAGACAACTATCATATGATCTCCCTGATATGAGGGAGAGGAGACGCAATATGGGGGGTTAA